>NC_064813.1:40245556-40326244 GCF_023721935.1 Panthera uncia
CCCCAACCTGAAAAAAAGACTGTCTGGGGTCACCAGGTCTGGAATTTGGAGCACCCCGATCTAATCATAGCAGAGGACTTGTTCATGACATCCCAAATTAGAACTGCTTATTGAAATACTATGCTTTGGGTATGCATAGTTTTGTGTCACAGGCTACAAACTACTCATCATGGATAACATTGTTTCTTTTTAAAAATTTTTAAATTTTATTATTTTTTATTTGAGAGCGAGAGCATGAGCTGCCGAGAGGGGCAGAGGGGGAGAATATCTTATTCAGTCTCCATGCTCAACATGGAGCCCAATGCGGGTCTCGATCTCATGACTCTGGGGTCATGACTGGAGCTGAAATCAAGAGTTGGAAGGTCAAACTCAAGAAGCTCAAGCTCAACCGACTGGGCCTCCCCCAGGTGCCTGGATGACATTGTTTCTATATGAGGCAAAGTGAATTCTAAGTTTGAATAGATTTGAAGTGAATTTGGTGGATCCTTACCACTTAACCTTAAATTCTGACATTAAAAAAAAATGTTTTCTTAACGTTTATTTATTTTTTGAGAGACAGAGACAGAGCATGAGCTGGGGACAGAGAGAGGGGGAGTCACAGATTCCGAAGCAAGCTCCAGGCTCCGAGCTTTCAGCACAGAGCCCGACACGGGGCTCGAACTCATGAACCATGAGATTATGACCTGAGCCAAAGTTGGCTGCCTAACTGACTGAGCCACCCAGGCGCCCCATTAAATCCTGACATTTAGACACATATTCCAGGAATTTAATTCTCTAACCACTCTTGTGGTTAGAAAAGGATGACAAAAAATTAGAAAAAGAATCTAAACTTTGCAGCCGTCTAGATTATAGAAATAAATCCAAATACCTTACAAGAGAACCAATTTTATTTTTATTTATTTTTTTTTAATTTTTTTTTTTTTTTTAACGTTTATTTTTGAGACAGAGACAGAGCATGAACAGCGGAGGGTCAGAGAGAGGGAGACACAGAATCCGAAACAGGCTCCAGGCTCTGAGCGGTCAGCACAGAGCCTGACATGAAGCTTGAAATCACGGACCTCGAGATCATGACCTGAGCCGAAGTCGGCCGCTTAACCGACTGAGCCACCCAGGCGCCCCCAAGAGAACCAATTTTAATTTGTGCGCGGGAAGGAAGCATATTGCCGAGAAAGGTTGGTTTGTGTAATTCCACAAATAACACTGAAGATCACTATTTCAAATATATTTATATTTGGGTTAGAGTCCACTGTATTCAGTAAAGAAACCTTGGTCACAATGGACAGATTGGCACTACTGAAGTTAACACCTTTATTGTCTTACTCCATGCAGACTTAGATGAGGTCATGACCACGTAGATGTACTTACTCTGTACACGATCCTGTATCACATGTGTTTTCACGGTCTTTGTCAAAAAGCCTTGGAAAAAAGGCGCAGCACCTAATTTGTAATCCACTGTTATTCACTGCATCAGAAATATAATTCACTCTGATCCCTCCATTAAAAAACATCTGCATGAACCACTTTAAATTAGTCCCGCTAAAATGATATAGCATTTAGTGGAGTTTATTTTAAATTCCCTTAACGAGCATTCATCAAACTATTAAAATGTGGCAGACATGGGGCCAGGCACCGAGGGTAGAATAGTAAATAGGATATGCCTGGTCCCTACACTTCTAGAATTTATCTTCCTTAGAGGTAAGTAGAGTCAAGGGTTTCAGTATTACATGTGTATAGATCTAGGAGGTAACAGAAAAGAAATGCCATCCCATTCTGAAGGGAAGAACTAATGTTTAGGAAAGTAAGGGTTGGATAGGATCAGTTAGTTCCAATCTTTCAGAAGCTTTTTTGTTATGAGAATACAGCATATATTCAGAAAAGCTCACAAACGATATATAGCTTACGAGTTCCTCACATAGCTGCCGTCCAGGTTAAAAGGAGATAGATAGAGCATTTCCAACATTGCAGGAGCCCTCCCCACACCACCCTGTAAGTCATCACCCCTGCCTTGGTCACAAATCAAGTAGCCACACGCACGGGTCTGTTTCTGAGCCTTTTTGTTCCGCTAGCCTGTTTGTTCATTCTTGTGACAAATAGAGGTCTATCCAGTAGAGAATTTCTCCCATTTTGTTTTTCTCCGTGACGGTCTTGGCTAGCCTCAGTCCTCTGCATTTTCATGTCACATTTAGAATCAGTTTGTTGAATTTCATGAAATGTTGGGTATTTCATTAGGATTTTATTAAACTTACACATCAGTTTGGAGAAAAGTTGGCGTCGTTACAAAATTAGTCAATACTTGGCAATCTTTTTTCTTTTAATTATTATTACTTTTTCATCTTTATTTTTGAGAGAGAGAGAGAGAGAGAGAGAGAAAGCGCGCACAGGGGAGGAACAGAGAGAGAGGGAGACATGGAATCCAAAGCAGTCTCTAGGCTCTGAGCTGTCAGCACAGAGCCCAATGCAGGACTCGAACCCATGAACTGAGAGATCATGACCTGAGCCAAAGTCGGACGTTTAACTGACTGAGCCACCCAGGTGCCCCTGGTAATCTTTTTTCTTAAAAGACTGGTTAATATTTTAGGCTTTGTGGGATAAGAAGTAAAATTGGGGATATTAGATAGATACTTATACAACCATTTAAAAAGGTAAAAAACATTCTTTTTTTAAAAAATTTTCTTTAATCTTCATTTATTTTTGAGAGAGAGGGACACAGAGCATGAGTGGGGGAGGGGCAGAGAGAGAGGGAGACACAGAATCCGAAGCAGGCTCCAGGCTCTGAGCTGTCAGCACAGAGCCCCATGTGAGGCTTGAACTCACGAGCTGTGAGATCATGACCTGAGCTGAAGTCAGCCACTTAACCCACTGAGCCACCCAGGTGCCCCGAAACCATTCTTAGGTGGCAGTCTCCTGTCTATAAATCAGATGCTGTCTTGAGTGGACTTGGCCTGTGGGCTATAGTTTTCTGGCCCCTGTAAGTTTGTTTCCTTTTAGTATCTCTCAGTAATGTTGTATAACTGTGTTTAGGTCTTGCAGATCTGTTAGAAATATTCCGGGGTGCCTGGGTAGCTCAGTCAGTTTAGCATCCAACTTCGGCTCAGGGCATGATTTCGTGGTTCATGGGTTCGAGCCCCGCGTCGGGCTATGTGCTAACAGCCCAGCATGGATCCTGCTCTGGATTCTGTGTCTCCCTCTCTCTCTGCCCCTCCCTGCTCGTGCTCTGTCTCTCTCAAAAATAAATAAATGTTGAAAAGCAACAACAAATTATTCCTAGCTCCCAGTTTTCTAGTTCTCTCTTCAGCTGTGCATAATCTGCTGCTAAAAACTTCCACTGAATTCTTAATTTTGGTTATTGGATTTTTTTTTTTTTAAACTTTTTAATGTTCATTTATTTATTTATTTATTTATTTTTTTAATATATGAAATTTACTGTCAAATTGGTTTCCATACAACACCCAGTGCTCATCCCAAAAGGTGCCCTCCTCAATACCCATCACCCACCCTGCCCTCCCTCCCCCCCCCCATCAACCCTCAATTTGTTCTCAGTTTTTAACAGTCTCTTATGCTTTGGCTCTCTCCCACTCTAACCTCTTTTTTTTTTTTTTTCCTTCCCCTCCCCCATGGGTTCCTGTTATGTTTCTCAGGATCCACATAAGAGTGAAACCATATGGTATCTGTCTTTCTCTGTATGGCTTATTTCACTTAGCATCACACTCTCCAGTTCCATCCATGTTGCTACAAAAGGCCATATTTCATTTTTTCTCATTGCCACGTAGTATTCCATTGTGTATATAAACCACAATTTCTTTATCCATTCATCAGTTGATGGACAGGTTATTGGATTTTTAAAAATTCTACAATTCGTATTTTTTCACATGCCCAGGTATCTGTTGAAATTCCTCAAACTGGTTTGTCTCCTCGAACAGAGTAAGCAATTATTTTATAGTGTTTGGTGGTTCCACTGTCTGCAGCCTCTGTGGGCCACTTTCCATGGTCTCTTATTTCACTGGTTTTCTTAATATCTTGACTCATATGCTTGGTTACATTTTATTGTGTTCAGGATATTGTATTAGCAAAATTACTTATAGAAACAAGTCGAAGTTTAGGATGATGGTATTTTCCTCCAGAGAGCGTTTTTGTTTGCTTATGCCAAGGGTGTGGGGAAACTACCACTTTGGGATCAACTTAATCTAATTTCAAGGATTGAGATCATTGGAAACCAAGCCGCAGTCCAGAGAGAGCCTTTCAATTTCCTCCTTCTGGTTCACTCCTATTCCTGGGGTGCAAAGGACTGAGGACCTCAACCCAAACTGAGGAACACTGACCGGGTCTACCACTCTTTGACCGGCACAGACCCCTACTTCCAAAAGCCGGTCACAATCACCCACCAGCCTCTGAAGTGCCCCCTTCACATTTGGCAAATGCCCCCAAGAGAGCGCTGGTCCTTAACACCAAGCCCACCTGCCAGGGTCACCTTCTTCTCAGTGGTCCTAGCCCAGTAATCCTTCAAACAAATGTTCTTTGATGCGTTTGGTTAGAGAGAGAGAGAGAGAAAACGAGCGAAGGAGAGGGGCAGAGGGAGAGAGAATGAGTGAGGGAGAAGGGCAGAGAGGGAAGGAGGGAGGGAGAAAGAGAGAGAGGGAGGGAGGGAGGGAGAATCTCAAGCAGGCTCCATGTTCAGTGCAGAGCCCAACATGGGACTCAATCCTGTGACCCTGGGATCATGACCTGAGCTGAAATCGAGTCGGTCACTCAACCAACTGAACCACCCAGGCGCCCTGACTTTGGATGCTTTAAATATTTTGTCCAGCCTTTCTAACTGCCCTCGGTGGGATAGTGAGTCTAAATTACCTACCCACCAGGGCCACCTGGGTGGCTCAGTCAAGTGTCTGACTTGGTTTCAGTTCAGGTCACGATCTCACAGTTGCGTGGGTTGGAGCCCTGCATCGGGCTCTGCGCTGACAGCACAGAGTCTCCTCGGGAGGGATTCTCTCTGCCCCTCCCCCACTTGCTCTCTCTCAAAATAAATCAATAAATAAACTTAAAAAAATGTACCTGTCCACCATTATCGGGAACAAAAGTCCTCATTAGTTATATGTTAGAGTCACTTGAGTAGCCACATACATGGCATAGGAACAATACGTAAAATGCCAGTATGCCACTGTCCAACTCTTTTGTTAGAAAAGAATTTTGTAGAAACAATTAGGCCTTGGAAAAATCCTTTGCTCTAACAGGAACTGCAGGTGTCTAAACTCCTAGCAGCAAGCATGGGTTACTTCCATCTACCTATGATAAAGCGATTAACGGATTTCCCAAGTCTTTACTGAGAGCCTATTATGTGTGAGGGACCAAAGAGATGACATTCCCATTTTATAGCAGACACTAAGTGATCAATTAATTAGTTGACAGACCTCACAATAAAGCCTGAGGTTCAGTTTTCAGCTCTCCTCTGCTTTTTCAAATTGTGTATTCTTCCCAAGGACATACAGGAATCTAATTTCTACTGTTTCAATGCCTTTATTCCTTTCAAATTATACCGAAAAGGCAGAATAACAATTTGATATTTTTGGCTACTGTGGTAACGTTTGACAATTTTCTAAAAAAAAAAAAAAAAAATACAAATGATCAGTATCTAAAAATTTCATTAAAAATACAAGAAATGCAAATTAAAACATGAGATACTACTTTTTCTATTAAAGTGGCAAAATATCTTTTTCATAATACCCCGTGTTAGGAAGGTTTCAGAGAAATGAGTGCTCTTTTACACTGCTGGAGGGGGGTGAATTACAGCTGTTTCTGAAGAGTATGTGTCAACAGACCAAATCCTTGAAAACATGCATACCTTGCAATTCTGCTTCTAATAATGTATGCCAAGGAAATAATTACGAATGTGTATACAGATTTAACTTTAAAGTTGTATGTTGTATCACACCGTTTATAAGAAACTGGAGACTAATAGGGGATTGTTTAAATAGATTACAGAAATGACAATGGAATACTAAAAACAAGGGTGGCCATGGACGGTTATCTGTTAAAATGGGAAGTCAGTATTTTGTTAAATGGAAAAGGCAAGTTATAAAAGAGCACAGTATGATCTCATATCTGTTTTTAAAAACCATACATGTTTATATATACATATAGAAAAACACTGAGGATATATACCACATTACCATAGGCAATCTCTGGATGGTGGAAATAGGAGTGATTAAAAAAATCTTTATACCCATTTTTGTATTTATCTGCAACAAATGTGTACTATTTCTGTGATTAAAAAAGGAAAGAAAAGTGAAAGCCTAATTTAAAAAACTGCCTTGCTTAGGTTTTGGCTTGTGGCGGGAGGGGCAACATGCCCCCAGAGGCATCTACCTGGTTTTGTTCCTTCGGACCTGAGTGGGTAATTCTCACAGTTGTTTTTCTGCACATGCCGTAATCATGGACCTTTGACTGTCTAGAAAACTGTTCTCTCATTTTCAACTAGATCTCACCGAGGCTATGACTGGGGAAGGAAGCCACCTTTCTAGAGGAGTAGGTTGGTTGCAAACCATACCCAAGGCCCACACTTTAGTTGGGGAGCCCTTAGAAAAGTTCTGGGGAGAAAGAAGGTGGAAGCAAGCAGAAAACAGATACAGAAGGATGGGCTCTAAACTGGAAGGTTTCCGTTTAGTCCTTATGTCGATTCTAGGGTCTCCTCCATCTTCCAGGTAGGGCTGATGGGAGGATGCCCGAGATCTGGTCAGAGAGACTCCTTCTAAAGTTGAGTCACTTCAGAAGAGAGAGGACAGAACTGACAATCATATTGAAGAGTTAAACAAGTCTGCTAACACTGAACTATTAGAGCAACGCTACAGCTATAGAGATAGTGGCATGTGGATGGAAAGTTTGTTCTGGGTTGGTACAGACATTCTAAATGAACCAAAACTCTGAGGACCATGCTTAGTAGGTTCGGTAAATGACGACACTACCCATTAGATAGATAGATTCTTTTGCTAAGAACAAAGGAAAAGTTACTTGTCCAAATGAGGCAAACCTATAAAGTCATGTATAATATGGCAAAGGCCTGTCCCTCCTATATCCCACATCCTCCACTGTGATTCTAAGCCAGGGCTGAGTTTTCCTTGGGGTGGCTGCCAGATAGGGTTGAAAATCTGATTCTCAACTCACAGACTAATATAAAGAGAAGCCATATCAAGATTTGAGGGGAAGAGGGGCCATATTCATCTTCACAATAAAAAGTCACTATCGGCCTAGAGGCTCAGCTGTCAAACATGGTATTAGAGGGGTGTCCAAAGTAACGTGTTTCTGATTAGTAGTTTAAATACTAATGTCTGTAAATGCTACACTTTTAAAAAGAATAAATTACTGTAGATACAGTTAGCCATACAACCAAGTCACTCGCAGACACTTGTATGCTTTCTTGAATGAGAGAGAAAAAGGTGAAGTTTCAGCTATCAGCACGGGCATCAGCTGTCATGTGTCATCTTGGACAACAGGATGAATGCTGCTGTTACAGAACACGAAACAAGGGAGCCCAGGGTCAGGGAGCCCGGGGCAGGATGCCAGGGTTGAGAGCACATTTGTGGCCATGTCCCAGTGTCCTGCAACTGGGGGAAAAGGAAGGTTAGGAGATGTTGGGATGCAGGATGAGTGATGCATGAGGCATGCACTTGAGGCTTTAAGGAAGCAGGATTAGCCCTCTGTTCAACCGGACATGTTGATACTCATAATTTACATTAGTACCGAGAAGGCGGCAGCAGGGCAATTACATCAGGTTAAATGCCAGTTCTTGAGGGGAGGAGCCTTTAGAGCTGGGGGTGGAGCTGAGTCCCCCTCCCCTCAGTTACTCATGGGAAACCCGTTCCAAGGCCACATAGAAACTGTTCTTGTCATCTAGGCAATGCCAGCCAATTGGTCCGATTTCACAGTCTGCGCACACCAGAAACTTGATGTTGCCCACATCCTTGGTGAAGCCCACGTTCTCAAAGATGAACATGTCATCAACCAGCCAGTGCTCCTGGAGAAGCTCGCCGTCAGGATTGCTGCCATCAGCCAGAGCTGGTTTCTTTCTCATGGAGGGAAGGAAAAGCTGCAGTGGAAAAGAACACAAAGAATGCAAGAGCTGACTGGCCAGTCACGTCATCACCCCCATTCCACTCACACATTACACTGCTCCCTAGCACTTTCTCGGAATGAAAACAAAATGAGGAGCCCGATCATTGACGGATGAGGATGCTGGGCGGCTCCTCTGTTGCCTCTAGTCCGTGCCCTGATTCTTATGAGACGTTAAAGAGGTAACATGCCGTTTTCAACTGGCTTCACTGCTATCCTTACCATGATCCATAAGGCCCTGCCTGTTCCTAATCTCCCTCCAGCCACACTGGCCTTGCCTTCTTCAAACAGGGTAAGTGTGCTCTGCCCTCAGATCCTGGCAAGGCCGGTTCCTTCGTGATATTCAGCTCAAACGTAACCTCTTCGGGAGGTCTTCTCTAACCAAACAATCTGAATTAGCTTCCCATACTGCCCACTATGTTTTATTTTATACTTTTCAAAGTTTACTTAACTATTTTGAGAGCGAGATCGAGTGGGAGAGGGCGGGAGAAGAGAGAGAATCTCAAGCAGGCTCCACACTGTCAGCATGGAGACCAATCATGGGGCTTGAACTCACGAAGCGTGAGATGATGACCTAAGCTGAAACCAAGAGCTGGTCACTTAACCAACGGAGCCACCCAAGCGTCCTTATATTTTTTTATATGGCTTTACTGAGGTATAGTTGACACATATACTGCACAATACTTAAAGTATACAATTTGAAACATTCTGGCCCAGACATCTACCCATAAATCATTACCAGCAAGACACCAAGCATATTCATCACCCCCAAAGTCTCCTTATGCCACTACCTCTTTATTTTCTATTTACCATTCTCTGAACTTAATGTATTGGCTTATTTACTGTGGGTCTCCCTCCACTAAAATGTAAGCCCCAGGAAAGGAAGGAGCTTACCTTTCCTGTTCACTACTCTATCCCCAGTGCCTAGAGTAATAACTGGTATAGAGCAGGAACTCAAATATTTGTCAAAAGAATAAGTACAGGATACCTGGCTTTGCTCTATTCCATCACTGTAAGGTATGTGCTGGATTTATCTTACAAAAGAACATTAACAAGGAAAATCTAGTTCTAGAATTCAGAATAGCATCCCAAGGATCCTTGTACCCACAAATCAACATGCCTTCCCAATCACTACGAGAAAGCCTTTGGCACACGCGCATGTATGTACGTACACACACACACACACACACACACACACACACACACCCTTTAATTTCTTCCATATGGTTAGTTCACACACCTTTAGCAGCCCCACAGTACTGCAAGATACATACAGCAAAGCTCGTTACTCCTCTGCTCTCATCGTCATGGCTACTGCCAATACACTTATTTTCCACCCTATGAAACACTTTTCAGTTCTTACTTTATTATGACTATGAAAATATTTGCTACAAAGCCAAGTAGTAGTCTATGGCTGTTTCTTTCTGGTAAGTTTTTTCTTCATAGGTAACAATTTACTTTTTTTTCCCCTCTTGCGTTAACTTTCAACGTACCTACTATCATTTTTTTTTAAATTTAAATCCAAGTTTGTTAACATATAGCGTGTTAATGGTTTTAGGAATAGAATCTAGTGATTTATCACTTATACATAAAACCAAGTGCTCATCCCAACAAGTGCATTCCTTAATACCTATTGTCCATTTAACCCATCCCCCCCCCACCTGACACCCCACCAGCAACCCTCAGTTGTTCTCTGTATTTAAGAGTCTCTTATGGTTTGTCTCCCTGTTTTTCTTTTCACTTCCCTTCCCCCATGTTCATCTGTTTTGTTTCTTAAATTCCACACATGTGTGAAATCATATGATATTTGTCTTTCTCTGACTAACTTATCTCACTTAGCATAATGCATTCTAGTTCCATCTACATTGTTGCAAATGGCAAGATTTCATTCTTTTTGATTGCTCAGTAATATTCCACACACACACACCCCCCACATCTTCTTTATCCATTTGTCAGTCAATGGACATCTGGGATCTTTCCATAATTTGGCTATTGTGATAGTGCTGCTATAAACATTGGGGTGCAAGTGCCCCTTTGAATCAGCATTTTTGTATCCTTTGAATAAATGCCTAGTAGTGCAATTGCTGGGTAATAGGGTAGTTCTATTTTTAATTTTTGGAGAAACCTCCATACTGTTTTCCAGACTGGCTGCACCAGTTTACATTCCCACCAGCAGTGTAAAAGGGTTCCTCTTTCTCTGCACCCATGTTATGTTTCTAATGCAACCCCAAACTCTAATAACATAGGATGGCCTCAGTGAGCTAGTCTGGCATTAGCAATCAAAATAAAAGCAAAAAAAAAAAAATTATTTTTTGATGTTTTTGTTTTTTTTTAAGTAGGATTCACGACCAAGCGTGGAGCCCAATGTGAGGCTTGAACTCATGACCCTGAAATCAAGACCTCAGCTGAGATACAGTTGGATGCTTAACTGACTGAGCCGACCCAGGCCCTTCCCCCTGCACCAATTTTTTTAATTAAAAAAACAAAACAAAAACAAAAACAAACCCTAACTGGACTGACATTATTCCAAAATAAAAGGGAAATGCTTTGGTAGGGATGAGGAAGCCTCTCCTTGAATGCTAGTTAGGGAATCACAAGAGATGCTACCGTGTATTAAATACCCCAGAGTTTGCACTTCTGGCCATACTGTAGCCAGTAGGTGTCCCTAATAGGGAGGGGGGAGCACTGATGCAGAGCTTTTTTACTCCCCATCTTCCGAGCACCTGGTTTACTAAAACAGGTATCTGTGCAGTACCCTGCGCTGTGTCACCTGAGACATCAGCTGAGGACATCATAAAATAGAACAGTTCCTCCTCCTGTTACACTGTCATTCCAGTCACTCTTTTTGCCCATCTGATGTTTAAATGAACCCCCAAATGCTTTGTTTTACACTAAGTGAAAAACTGGAACAAGCAGAGGCGAAGAGGAATCAAAATTCAGAAACCAGGAAACCTGGATTCCAATCCTAGCGGTAGCTTTCTGTGGGCCTAAATTTCCCTAAAAATATTTCTGGGCCATATTGTAGGTGTGAAATCAACATCTTAACTAAATGTAAGGGGAGTGAAATGTTAAGGGGAGAAAAAGACTTGCTAAGCATTAGCCCTTAGGACACATCCAACAAAGGAGAACCAGCTTCCTTCCCACAGTTCCCATTTATAATGCAAAACAGCGCCTCAGCAGTCTTGATTAGTGATTTAAGGGAAATACTATTAACCATTCATTCAAGGGGTCCTACTGGGTGCTGGTCCCTCTCTTTCTCAACATTCCCATTTTTATTGAAATCCCGTAGGTCAGATCCACAAGACTAGACCTACATATATGCACACTGTATGTGCAGGTGTATGGAAGTCAACCCATTCACTGCAGTGCCCAGAGCTATTGCAGGGTCAAGTTTTGGAATGTAACATTTAGAATAGAATTAGGCTTTCTAGATAGACTACTGGGGTGAAAATCAAGGAATTAATGCCTAATTTGAGGCTGCTAGGTCAGCCGGTTGGGGGACAAAGTTGCCAGTTCCATCCCTGACCAGGTGGGTTAACTACTCCGGACTCCAGGCTGTACCCTAATCCTGGACTGGCTCCTCAGAGATAAGTAGAATACCACAACTCGGTGAGATTCTCAGTGGAACTCTTTGCTTTTTCAATAACTGTTAACAGTACCCTTTATTTTTTTAAGTTTACTTATTTTTTCTGAGAGAGTTCATGTGTGCAAGTGAGTGAGCAGGGGAGGGGCAGAAAGAGAGGGAGAGGAGAACCCCAAGCAGGCTTTGTGCTGTCAGCACAGAGCCCGATGTGGGGCTTGAACCCACAAACTGTGAGGTCATGACCTGAGCCAAAATCGAATGTGAAAGGGAGGGAGAGAGGGAGGGAGAGAGAGAGGCAGAGGGAGGGGGGGAGGGGGACAGGGGGAGAGAGAGGGAGAGAGAGAGAGAGAGAGAGAGAGCAAGCCAGCAGGGGAGGAGCAGAGAGAGAGAATCTCAGGCAGCCCCACCCCCACCCCCCCTTGCTCCCCATCAGCACAGAGCCAGATGTGGGGCTCGAACCCACGGACTGCGAGATCACCACCTGAGCCGAAGTCAGATGCCCAACCGACTGAGCCACCAGGCGCCCCTTGTGGTGGTTTTAAAACATGTCCACAAATTATTTGTCAATCGTTCCAAGACATAGACTCCACGTCTCTCACCTTGGGTCTGGGCGAGCCACCGTGACGGCCTCAGTGGAATCAAGTGCGGTGGAAGTGACAGGCTAGGTCAGAAAAGGCCATGCCGTTTTGGCTGGTTTCTCTGGGTACACTTGCTCTAGGAGCCTTCAGCTACTATATGAGAATTCCAGCTACTCTGAATACCTCCAGGTACCCTCCAGGCATCACATGGAGAGACCTTGGGGAGAGAGCCACCGAAAGACCAACGTGCCCCCAGAGCCTATTTCAGTGCTCAGGTGTCTGAGTCTTCCCAGGCCACAAGCAGACACGTGACGGTAGAGAGCGTTTCAAATGACCCTTCTGACTGCACATGAAAGACCCCAAATGAGAACTGTCTAGCTAGGCCCCGCCAAGTTGAACTTTGCAGTTCTTCACACATACTGCGCTTTCTCTAACAACACTGAAACATCACACTGCTGTCCCCTCCACCTCTGTTCAGCTTCATTATAAATTCCTCTGTCACAGACCTCAGGTAAGATTTCAAGAAGTACCGAGCTAAAGGGTATGAACGTTTTATATGGGAAACCAATTATAGGCCTTTTTAACACATGCTGCACCAACAGTGACATACTAATCCATTCCACCCATGCTAACCCATTATTTACACTGGGCTAATAGCTTTTGTTCACTGATTTACTTACAACTAAGTATCTATTAAGTTCTTACTTATGGGCACAATCTAAGTGTAGGAGATACAGAAGTGGATAGGATCTAGGACCTCATAGGCCAGTGGTAGAAATACTAATAATTTCATAAGATCAACTGAGATTATAGATGTGAGTGTGCTTTGCAGTCTTTAGGCCATGATTTCCGTCTTGGTACTGCTGACCTCCTGGGATGGAGAAGAAGTCTGTTGCAGGACCAGGGGACGGGGGTTGCTGTCTAATGCACTGCAGGATGCTAAGCCGCATCCCTGGCTTCTACCTTACTAGATGCCAGTAGCACCCTGTTATAGACTGTGTTCCTCCCAAATTCTTATGTTGAAACCTAATTCCCAATATGATAGGTCATGAGGACACAGCATATTTTTGGAGACAATTTTGAGTGAGGGTATGCACATGGCTGAAATGAGATTACACTTTGCACTTTCCTGAGGTTATTGTTACCCCTCAAGAAAAAGTTTAGTAAAATAAAAAAAAAAAATGTTTTCAACTTTCCCCTTTTGGGGTGATGGCAGCATGAAGAATATAAAAATATCTAACTTGAAGGAAATAAAAGATTAAAATAAAAATGAAATCTCCCTTCAAAAATGATTTCAGGACTTGAGCGGTCTGTCCCACTGGAAATCTGATTCGTTGGAGAAACTGCGTTCCACCCAGTACCTTGGTAAAGCGTGTAGGTTACGAGAGTCATCTGTCACATCCCCTACACTAAAGTCGGTTCTGGAGCTCTTTTTGGGGCGGCGAGGAGCCCATCAGAAAGGACACCGGTGAGAGCGGTGTGATGCGGGCCAGTCCGCAGGGTGGAGCTGGAAGGGCTGCCCGTGTCCCGAGGCGCCGGGCCCTAGGAAGCCGGCGCCTTGCCGCAGCCCTGCACCGCACGCGGAGGAGCAGCGTCCAGCGCGCCCCGCGCCCGCGGCGACCGGGTGACTAGCCGGCCCAGACCTAGGGCGGGGCTGGGGCTGGGGCTGGGGGCCGGGGGCCGGGGGCCGGGGGCCGGGGGGCCGGGGGGCCGGGGGGCCGGGGGCCGGGTCCCGGCAGCGCTCCCGCCGCCCAACTCCGGCGGGGGCAGCCTCAGGCGGAGCCTGGACGCGACGAGGGGCGCGGCCTCCGGAAACGCGCGCGGGGTCTGGGACACGAGCCACCTCGGCCCCCTGGGAAAGCGTGCGGGGGTGAACCGCCTCCAACCTGCCTCCCTACCTGTCGGCGGGAGAAGAGAGCGGTCCCTGGCTGCAGCACTCGGGAGCCACAGCGTTGGCACAGCACCGCCTTCCGGTTTCGACCCTCGGCTGACACTAACTCGTTCGGCGGCTCAGCTGGTTCCATCGCCGCTACCGCCACAGCTTCCTCGGCCACGACCGCGCAGGCGCTGTCTCTGCGGGCTTTTTCGGAACTGCGCGGGCGCGGCTTTCAGAGACGGGGTGGGGAGCGCACGGTCACTAACCCCCCCCCCTGCGCATGCGTCCTTCTCCCCTCGCTCGCTCTGGGTTCTACTGCGCAAGCGCCTCATTCATTACTTGAGTGGTTAGGTGTCCGCTGGCTTTGTGACAGGGTCACTCACTGGGACGTGACAAATCCTCTCTCTTCATACTCACCTGGTCTTTGGGCTTCCCTTAAATGTTGAGTAAAATCTGGGTAAATAAGCCATTAAAGTTGACCATACCATGTAGTTTGCTGAGATTTGACTTTGGTCTTCTGAATGAACGGGAACATTTCTGGAGGCAATGCGAAGGGAATCTGGGCCAGGCTATATACATCAGCAAGTTTTATCTACATTAGTTACTTCAACAAGAGACTACTTAAAGGGACATGTACCTTTTTGGTGTTGGAAAAAGATGCTTCCAGACTTTAATTGCTATCTGTTCTAATCATTGCAACTATTTACTATGTGGCAAATACCGTGTTTGAGTGCTTTAGAAACAAACCTATTGAATCATCACAATTCCCTTATGTGGTTGTCACTGATTACTCCCAGTGCACAACTGAGGAAGGTCAAGATCAGAGGCTAGTTTCCAGGGTCCATAGATCCAGGCCTGGCTCTAAAGCCACTGTCCTTCGTCATTATACTTTTCACTCCATTAGATTGATCTTTAGATCTCTAGCTTATCAGTTCTAGTGCATTAGGCCACGGATATCCTGAAATGGCAAGGGAAGCAGAATATGAAGGGGAACCAAGTTACTTAAATAGGTAATGTCTAATCTACCCATCATCCCCATCTGCAGGTTTTTCTTCTTCCTCTTTGTCCTTCAGTAATTCAACATTTAGTAATTATGTAATATAACTAAACCCTGAGGATACAATGATAATAGGCACTTTGTATTTGAGCACACAGTCTAAACAGGAAGACATACCCAAAACAAATGACATGTGATAAAGACAACCATGGGAACAAAGTGAATGGAAGCCAGGAATAGGGAATAATTCCATCTGGGGAGTTAGAAAAGGCTTTACCTAGGTGACATTTTAATTAGGCATCAAAATGTGACTAGGATTTTGTCTGAAAAGCAAGACTATGTCAGAAGAACAGTATAATACATGAACAAAGGTGAGAACACACTTAAGAATGGTTAGTAGTCCACTGAAGGACATTACACCTGAGGGAAGAGAAAACAGTGGGGGGGTGGGGGGGAGATCAGAATGGTAGAGTGGGCCCAGAGCACCATGGGTCTAAAGCCATGCTAAGGAATTTGAACTTCATAATGTGGGAAATGGGAATCTATGGAATTTTAGGCCAGAAATAACTGTTCCAATATTCACTGAAAATTTGCTGTATGTTAGGCACTGTAATGATGCTACATGTAATTGAGGAAGAACATTGATAACTAAATGGAGGGGCTAGACTGGAAGACAGGAAAAGAGCAGAGGTGAGGCTATCAGGAGGCTATTACTCCATGAGTCTGTGTAAGAGATAAAGGCTTGAACTAAGTGGTAGCAGAGGGAATACAGTTATAAGAATATATTTGGAACTATTAAAGATAATGTCATGTACAAGCCAGAAATGAATTGCATGTCTGTATTGTAATGGGGGTAACACAAGATAAATGAGTTTTCTGAGGTGGGATAACTAAGTGGCTGGTTGCCAGCGAAGAGAGCTAGAAAAACAGGAGGAACCCCCATATCAGGCATACCTCTGTGTAGGTGTATGAGAAGAGTATGCAAGATTGGAAGAGTGGAAAGACAGCAATGAGTTTTAGATGTTTTATGCAGAATATTCAGTTGTGGCTGCCATATAAGAACTCTTAAGTCAGCAGTAAAGATAGTTTAGGAGGCATCAGTTCTGAACCCCCACTTTTCCACCTCCCCTGGATCTCTTCCTGAGAAAGGATGAGTCATATGTTTCATAGCTGTGGTTTGATCAGCAGGCACAATCCATCTGCTGAGGAAAGGTTGGCAGGGCTTCTTTAGTGAAAATAACTTCCTCTTTGGCTCCCCCTTCCCTTCGCTCTGGGAATGTCAGGATTTCTGCAGTTGTGCAGGCCTTCCACATGGCTGTTTACATCAGGTGCCATAAATCAAAGCAAACAGAGAAAGGAATGGAGTGACTAAAGACCCTAAAATTCAAGTGGGTACTAAGTGAGCTCAAGATTGACTCCTCTTTATTCTGTTTGCTTTTCAAGTAAACTCCCAGTGTGAGAGGAGTCAATAAATACACAAATTCACGTAAATATTTTACTGCTGAGAAGCTCCACAAGGGTAAAGGGGCCACCTCTTACCCGCGTCTAGCAAAGAAACATAGTAGGGCCAGTTGGCAAACACATAAGGTGAAGAGGTTGAAGAGACAGGATCATACAGCTGATCTCTGCCTGGTCCCCCCCACCCCTCCCCAAGTATCTGCAAGACAGTGTTGGTTAGCCACAAACTCTCTTATAGGCACTTGAGACCACTGATTTTTAATATTTTCTTAAAAAAATACAAAGGAAATGAACTCTTTACGCCAATACAACTCGGGGAAAGAGGAAAAAAATGGAATTTTAGAATAAAGGGAAAGTGCATCCTTGTTTAGGTTACCACATCCCCACACTCCCAATACCCACAAAGCCAAGAATTTCACTCCGTAACACAGGGGAGCCTTGAATAGTGGCTCAGAAATTCAGAAATGGTGGTACCAAGTACTGGAACTAACAAAAGAGTTTTGGTTGCCTTGATTATTCTGTCCCAGGAAGAATAAAATCCACTCTAAGGACAGGTCAGGGAACCTCATAGTAGGAAAAGGACTAATTGTACCAAACACAGCAGTAAAAACCACTCCTTAGCAGAAGTGTGCCCTTAAAAGAACAGGGCAGTAATCAGGTAGCTGAATTTCTACGCTGCTGCCACCCCCACCCCACCCCCAAATAAATAGTAATGAAGTATAATAGTGTAGTAGTATTTGAGTCAACACAGACAGACAGTGTCTCACCGACTCAAGGCAAACCTTGCCATGGAGAGATGAGCCCTGGCGGCAAATAAGACGATTGTAAAATCACAGGTACTTCTAGTTTGTTCCCAGGCATACCAAACTCCCACCTTTATTCCATCTCTGCTCATCCCAACAGTTGTTCATTCTTACTCTGTCAATGCCAAGATGCGCACCCAGAAAGATCATGGGGAAATTAAAAGATCCTTCCAATAACACACCCTTTAAAGTCTTCCAGGTTATACCTCAGCGGTGTTCTAGGTTTACTCACATCCCATCAAATTCTGTTTACTTCCCTTATTCTAAACCCAGTTCTGACACACCAACCTTGTCCCTTAAGGCAAGGCCAGGTCTCTCCCCAAGCCCCCCAAGTTTTGATAGGGGGCTTTCCCCTCTATTATCCTCCAGAACGGAACTGTGTTGCCCCTAGTTACTTGCAGACTAGGAAAGGTATTTATTCCTGGAAAACAAGACTTGGATTTTACCCAGCTTACTCAAGTTGGTATCCTTCCAATCATACGCTGGATGCTGTCCACATCTAGTAGGTCATACTCACCTTAATTCTCTGCAATACACGAGGCACAACATATATATGGATTCTCCCAAGCACATGACAGTGCTCTCTGGACAAGGAGAGATGGTCTGGCCTCTCAGATCCATTCAGTGTGCATTGTCTTCCCTTGAGTGTCTGTTACCCACCCTCCTCAGAGAGAACTACCAGCACAAAGTGGAGTGTGTGTCAAATAAGTACAATCATCACCACACTGGTGCTTGTAATCACCCTGTGCACACGGTGAGAAATAGATATTCTGGAAAGGATCCTTGACGCTCCCGTAAACTGTCCCTTGGACTGGTCACTAGCTCTGGATGGCGCTCCAACGATGGTCACTTCTCTCGAAGAACACACACGCCAGCATCACAGCGCTGGGTTCCCATGGATGTCACTACTTCCCAACTGTCGATGATAGGGTCATAGCACTCGATGCTACTCAGCAGGGAATTCCCATCGTATCTGAGTGGGGAAGAAGCAAAAGAAGAAAATGAACTTTCTATTCCTCTCCGTACAGTCCTACATTAAAGTTTGCCACTGGAGATGTCTCCCCCAACCCAAACCCTGTCTCGATCCAAAAATTCGGAATGGATCATGTTGTCCTAGATGCACGACGACTCTAGCCTGGCTTCCAAATCCTTACCCCGCAATAGCATAAAGTCTCCCGCGAAGCACTGTGGCCCCTACATAGCATCGTGGAGTGGTCATACTAGTGACAGTTGTCCAGGAATCGGTGCGAATGTTGTATGCTTCAACAGAAGAAAGGTGGGCTGTACCATCAAATCCCCCCACCACATAAATATGGTCATTCAGCAGGGCTACTCCTGCACCTTGGAGGGAAAAAGGCATAGTAAATCAATACTACCAAGCTTAGGAGAAGAATTCTAAAAACAAAACATGATCATTGGTGGCCAGCTGAGTTCTAGAGTAGCTGAGGGATGTGGACTAGAGCCAGACAGGCTTAGAATAATCTAGTTGTCTTTATTTTCATTATGTTTAGAGAAAAGACAGGCAAAGAGGAGAATGAAACCAGACTTATGTTTTACATGAGTGAAGTGTACGGTGAAGAAAGAAATACAACTCTGATTTGTTGATACCCTCTTTGACTCCACCACCACTGCGTATGTAAAGATTTGTCAGCACAGTCGACTGTCCTCTCCTTTAGATATGAGTGGTCTTACCAGAGCGCTTAGTGGCCATTGGTGTAACATTAGTCCAATGTCCTGTGTGGGGATCATATTTCTCAACTGAATTTAAGATATTCAAGCCATCATATCCTCCTGAAAACCAAAGCAGAGACCATTTCAGACAGACTGGTAAACCCTCATGCCCATTCCCAGTGTGCCTCTCTCAGAGTGTTTCAACTAATTGTTATAGTTTCAGTTCTCCTTCAAGAGTTCCAATAATCCAAAGAAAAATCTGATAGTACCCTAATTTCTGCTTCCATGAGAAAGATAACCTCAGTTAACAGAAAAGATATTGGGATAGACTAGGGTTTTAGTTGAAAAAAGTCTATGAACTTCATTTTGATAAAAAGGGGTCCCCACCCATTGAGTTCCCTCATCTTCGCCTCCCAGACTGAATACCTAGGCAGTAGATCACTCCGCTGGCCACAACTAGTCCAGCACCCTCCCGGGCGGTTTGCATATCTCCCAGCATGCTCCACTGGTCAATGTTTGGGTCATACCGCTCCATACTGGTATGACGCCTACTTCCATCAAAGCCTCCAGACACGTAGATCATATCTGCTCAGAATGAATGAATCACAGACTATTAGAGGATGAGAGATTTCTTCTTTAGTTTTTTATGTTTATTTATTTTAAGGTGGGGGAGGGGCAAGAGAGGGAGAGCCAGAATCCCCAGCAGGCTCCATGCTGTCAGCACAGAGCCCGATGTGGGCCTGAACTCACAAACTGTGAGGTCATGACCTGAGTCGACAGCAAGAGTCGGGCACTTAACTGAGTGAGCCACCCAGGCACCACGAGGATGAGAGATTTCTATTCATTCTTCTCCTTACAAATTCCCCACAAGTCCTTTAAATGTTTGGGAACAAAAACAAAGTGTTTTTTCATGAGATAAGTCAATTAAGTCTTAGAGATAAGGAAGACATCAGAGTTAAGACATCTAAAAAGAACGGGGTAAGATGGAATCCTTGAAAGCACTCAAAGACTTCAAAGGTGGAGTATGCAAAAATATAACCAGTGCCAATTCTCCACTCGGCACGCTGGAACTTGATTTACCAACTCTGTGGTCAGTGTTGAAACATTCATGAATACTGAAAAGCTTGGGTAACATTAATATTTCCCAAAGCAAAAAGGAATATTTGACCTCATGCTCCTGCCAGACAACAGGAGAGTTATGAACCCTGATCCAGCCCCAACAAAACGGAAACACTGCCCTGCACACCAAGCATACCTCCTAGGGTGGTGGCTCCAGCAAGGCCTCGTCGGACATTCATAGGGGCTACAGAATACCAGACCCCATCCTCATCTGCTGTGTAGTCTAGACATTCCACCGAACTAAGGCGGGAACGGCCATCATAGCCACCAATTACATAGATCCGGTCATGTAGGGACACTGAGGCCACGTAACGTCTCTTACGAGTGATGCTCTACGGATTTAGGAGAGAAGAGGTACAAATATTTCAGTCATGCAAATCTTAGGCCTTATCTGCTGCTAACCTTCCTGTTTTTATCTATGTACCTCTCCTTCTTCACTTGTCACTGTGAACCCCTGGGGCAGTAGTTCACCCTCAAGTGGCCTCCAAACCCTCTTGCTTGTTGTGATGCTTTTAAAGATGCAACCCTTATCCACATCTGCCTCTCTCCAAGGCTTCCAAAAAGTTTAATGTCTTTCCATTATCCAGTGTCTGATTCCTTCCTGTTCCACTGGGCTAAAGACTGTTATCTTTCTATAAAGTAGAAAAGTAGCCCCAACTGCTAATCAAAGGGCCAGGATTCCAATATCCTAAAAGTTAGGAGGACTGATTAAAAGATTTCCATGTTCTCAGAACTATTATTGTTCATCCAGCACTGAAACAGAGACATACAAAGGGAGAAAGATATAAACTTCAGACTTCAAGTGAACATTAGTTCAATTTAACATAATTTAACAGAGTTCAGCTTAACAGAGCATGACAATGGAGCATGCTGGGAGTTACACGGACAGCTCAGGAAGGTGCTGAAATAGTGGTGGGTCAGGTAAGTTTAATTTCACACAGGGCCATTGATATTTCTCCTCTTTTGGAACGGGGGGCATTGATATTTCTGAAGTCTAATCTTCTAATCAAATGGTCAGTAACGATGGCTTGATTAATTGATTTTGAACCTACCATGTACATGACACTATTGTAAGGAGCATCTTACTATTACTAGGCTTTGCTACTTTTAGGGCTGGATTACATATGATCTAGAGTCAGGGACTGAGGACATTTAAACTCTTTCCCAATGACTGGCTCCACCATTACTCACTGGCAAAAAGCTCCACTCCTGAGTCTTGGGGTCATATTTCTCTACCACGTCGATGGGAGACTGCTGGCTTCCGAAGCCCCCAACCACCAGAAGCACTTCATTGGCTCCTGAGGACAAAGAGAGAAAAAGATAGGTTACGTCACCATCCCAAGCTGGGAAACTACTCATAGGGAAACATAAGTAGAAACAGTTGTAGGATTTTGTTTTATGTGGCCCAGAGAAGCAATCTGAAATAGGACACTCATCATAAGGCTGCCTAACAGGAAATTACTTCTTTCTGAGGCTCTAGCTCTTGAGGATCTGGACCTCTGAAATTAAAATTTCAGGACAATATTAAACTCCAGAAGGCAAACTTGAACACACCACACCATTCCAACCTATCTACATGCCTCTGGCTGACATAATAAATGAGGTTCTAAGTGCAGGCAGGGGGCTAAAGGAGCTCCCTGCCCTTCTCAGACTATAAAACTCAAAATGGGAGTTTTTTGCAATGGGGAAATAACATTCTCCTACTAACCTTGTCTCAAGAAAGTGGAAAGTTGTGGTTTAAGGACCAAGTGGTAGGCTTTTTTTTGTAATTTTTAAAATGTTTTTATTTTTGGGAGACAGAGCATGAGTGGGGAGGGGCAGAGACAGAGGGAGACACAGAATGTGAAGCAGGCTCCAGGCTTTGAGCTGTCAGCACAGAGCCCCACACGGGGCTGGAACTCATGAACCATGAGATCATGACCTGAGCCGAAGTCAGACGCTTAACCTACTGAGCCACCCAGGTGCCCTCCAAGTAATAGATTTTTAAAATTCTCTTCCATGAACTTTTATTTTTCCAATGTAGCCAACTATATGACCATGTTCCCTACTAATTCATCACAACTGCCAGGGAATCGTAACAGGTTTTTTTCCCCCTTAAATGTTTGTTTCTTTATTTTGAAAGACAGAGAGTGAGCAGGGGAGAGGCAGACAGAATCCCAAGCAGGCTCCACACTGTCAGTGCAGAGCCCAATGTGGGGCTCGAAGCCACAAACTGTGAGATCATGACCTGAGCCGAAATCAAGAGTCAGACACTTAACTGACCAAGCCACCCAGGTGCACCATCATAATAGCAGGCTTTTAAAGAAAGTCTTTTTCTCTGTTTTCCCAAAGAAGATATTTTGATGTCCTTTATATCTTACTCTCTCCCGTAAAGCCTTCTTGTATTAAATATCTCCTCCTTTGCCTCTTTTCAAAGAGCAAAGTCTTTTGAGAAAATCCTCTGTAAACGTGCCCTACTGAAGTGCATGGAAAGAATGGAGCGTTTTGTATGATTCAATTACTAGGAAGACATTTGAGAGCCCAAGGCACTATTATAAATAACTGGACTTTAAAGAGTAAATGGAATACATTTCTTTCTTTTTAAAAAATGTATTTAGAGAGAGAGAGAGAGAATATGTGTGTACACATGAGCAGGGAAGGGGAAAAAAGAAAGGGAGAGAGAGAGAATTCCAAGCAGGCTCCAGGCTGATGGCGCAGGGCTCCAACCTACGAACTGCAAGATCATGGGCCAAATCAAGAGTCGAATATTTAACCAACTAAGCCACCCAGGCGTCCCACAAATGGAGTACCTTTAAACTGCCAAAAAACAGATGCATCCCTGATGAAGTAATGGCTCTGACAATTATCATCAGTGGCTGCTGTAATCATTAGGTGAAAGCAAAAATACTACTTTATAATGCTAAATAGGAAGTATACAACCATCACCTATGAAGTATTCTTCCTAAAAAACTGAACCCAAATCTTGAAACTTACCAAGATTCTAGTGTAATCACCAGTTTACAGATAATACAGGGGACAGAAGAACACACTAAATGACACTACATGGATACAATCAGCAAAATCCAGAATGTGGGAAATTCTAGAAGCCAAACATCTTGGTTTCTTAAATAAATTGCAAGGAAAAACCAAAGTAGGAGGGAAAAGCCTATGGATTAAAAGAGACTAGGGGCGCCTGGGTGGCTCAGTCGCTTAAGCGGCTGACTTCAGCTCAGGTCATGATCTCACAGTTTGTGAGTTCAAGCCCCGCATCGGGCTCTGTGCTGATGGCTCGGAGCCTGGAGCCTGCTTCAGATTCTGTGTCTCTCTCCCTCTCTGCCCCTCCCCCTCTCGCAATCTGTGTCTGTCTCTCAAAAATAAAACAAGCGTTAAAAAAAATTTTTTTAAGAGATAAAGAGAGACAAGAACTCAATGTAACATGTGGACCTTGTCTGGATCCTGATTGGAGAAACTTAAGTGTTCAAAAGCAAAAACTAGGGAAATACTAACAGGTATTTTTATCTGATGAAAATAAAGAACTGGTTGTGTTTAAGGGTGATAATGGTGTTTTAGATACATCTAAAATTTTTTTTAATGTTTATTTATATTTTTGAGGGCGGGAGGAGGGAAGGAGGGGCAGAGAGAGACAGACACAGAACCCAGGCAGGCTCCAGGCTCTGAACTGTCAGCACAGAGCCTGATGCAGGGCTCGAACTCATAAGCGGTGAGATCATGACCTGAGCTGAAGTCTGACACCAAACTGATTGAGCCACCCAGGAGCCCCGATATATTTTTAAAAAGCTCCTTCTTTCAGTGATACGTATAAAAGCATAATATATATGGATGGAATTATATCCTGAGATTTCTTTCAAAATAGGCCATGAGTTGATAACTGTTGAAACTGGGTGATGGGTACAGAAAATCATTATATTTTTGTTTCTGTATATGTTTGAAATTTTTCTTACTATCCCACACATAAACCATGAAGTTTAACCTCATTTAAGAGGACACGTGTCTTGTATACTTGCCAAATAAAGTTAAATGGACCCTTTTCCAAGGTGAGCCAGTAAGCAAGTCTCAGCAGTCAGCTCCTTTCAGAAAATCAAAGCCTTTGAACAAAGAGTCTTTTCATATTATGCTTATTTTATTTGTGCATAAAATTCCTTCAAGCTGGAAGAGGCCAGGACCACAAAGTATTTGTTTCTTCCTTGGCAGCACTATTCTCCTATTTACCCCTTTCTTACAGTACTGCTTCTCTCCCTCTGATTTTAATAGAGAAGGCAAAAACAATTCTATTCACACACGTTTCCCTCTGTAGGTAAATAGGATACTAGTGGATGATATCTGTATGGCTAACACAATGAACATGCTCCACAACAACTGAGAGGCATTTTCTATGCTTTGCGCATTTAAAAAATTCCCACTGATTTTCAGCTGTAATTCCTGTTGCTTTATGTAATTCCCAGAAACAAAGAAAACAAAAGCCTAGTATTATGCTAAATGAAATAAGTCAGGCAAAACAGATACCATATGTTTTCACTCATATGTGGACCCTGAGAAACTTAACAGAAGACCATGGTCGGGGGGTGGGGGGAGTTACAGAGAGGGAAGGAGGCAAACCATAAGCATCTCTTTAAGCACTGAAAACAAACTGAGGGTTGGTGGGAGAGGGTTGCTGATGGGGGAGAGGAGAAAGTGGGTGATGGGCACAGAGGGCACCTGTTGGGATGAGCACTGGGTGTTGTATGGAAACCAATTTGACAACAAATTATGTATTTTAAAAAAAGGCATTTTTAAACAAAGAACATACTCATAAAAATGAGTTCGGAGTTTCATTAAATTCTAAGTTCCTCAAATGCTTAAAAAAAAAAAAAGCCTAGGGGAAAAAACCACTTCCTTGATAATATTTCACTCAGGCAGCTTCTGAAGGATGGGACATAGAAACAGGTAAGAAATACTTAGATTATGTTACAAAACCCAGAAAATTGACAGTGCTTCCTCTTAGCTGAAAGTTTCTCCATAAACATGCTGGGAACTATATGTTTACAGTGGAACTTGGACAAATGTATCAGCAAGAGGCACTCAGGGATTTTATGGTTCTAAATGCCTGGGGTCCTAGACCATTGGTTCCAAACGTCTTTGTCATGAAGGACTCTTCATTATTTTCCCATGACAGATCTTGTGTGTGTGTGTGTTTTAAATGTTTTTATTTATTTTTGAGACAGAGAGAAACAGAGCATGAGCAGGGGAGGCACAGAGAGAGAGGGAGACACAGAATCTGAAGCAGGCTCCAGGCTCCGAACCGTCAGCACAGAGCCCAACACAGGGCTCAAACTCACGGACTGTGAGATCACGATCTGAGCTGAAGTTGGATGCCCAACCAACTGAGCCACCCAGGAACCCCTGGGTTTGTTGTTTTCTTTAATGTTTATTTATTTTTGAGACAGAGAGAGACAGAGCATGAGCGGGGGGGCGGGGGGGAGAGAGAGAGAGAGACAGACAGACACACAGACAGAATCGGAAGCAGGCTCCAGGCTCCGAGCTGTCAGCACAGAGCCCAATGTGGGGCTCGAACTCATGGACCGTGAGATCATGACCTGAGCCAAGTCGGACGCTTAACCCACTAAGCCACCCAGGCGCCCCAGGTCTTGTGGTTTGAAACACTGTCTACCGAGCTGCATCTAAGTAATGAACTTGCTGGTACTGCTGGAGTTACATGTAAGTACCAACAGAGCTTTTGATAAGTATGAGAGCACCAGTGTTTTCACACTGAACAGATATAATCTTAATTTTTTTTTAATGTTTATTTTTGAGAGAGAGAGAGAGAGAGAGAGGCAGAGTGTGAACAGGGGAGGAGTAGGGAGAGAGGGAAGCACAGAATCCGAAGCAGGCTCCAGGCTCTGAGCTGTCAGCACAGAGCCCAACGTGGGGCTCAACTCACAAAGCATGAGATCATGACCTGAGCTGAAGTCGGACACTCAACTGACTGAGCCACCCAGGCGCCCCTGAACAGATAGGAGTTTAGTCTTTATTTAGACTGTGTAGCTTTTTTTTTTTTTTCCAAAAAAAAATGTTTATTTTTATTTTTGAGAGAGGGAAAGACAGAGTGCATGTGTGAGCAGGGGAGAGGCAGAGAGAGAGAGAGAGAAAATGAATCCCAAGTAGGCTCTGCACTGTCAGCTCTGAGCCCAACTCAGGGCTTGATCCCTCGAACTGTGAGACCATCACCTGATCTGAAACCAAGACTTGTTCACTTAACCAACAGAGCCATGCAGGTGCCCCGAAATGCCAGTTTTCTTTCTTTTTTTAATGTTTACTCATTTTTGAAAGGCAGAGAGAGATAAGAGCACAAGCATGGGTGGGGCAGAGAGGGGGACACAGAATCTGAAGCAGGCACCAGGCTCTAAGTTGTCAGCACAGAGCCTGATGCAGGGCTCGAACCCACGAACTGTGAGATCATGACCCGAGCCAAAGTCAGACGCTTAACTGACTGAGCCACCCAGGTGCCCCGCCAGTTCTTTTCTTTTTTTTTTTAAACTAATGTTTATTTATTTTTGAGAGGGAAAGAAAGAGAGTGAGAGCAGGGGAGGGGCAGAGAGAGAGGGAGACACAGAATCCCAAGCAGGTTCCAGGCTCTGAGCTGTCAGCACAGAGCCCGACATGGGGCTTGAACCCAGGAGCCGTGAAATCATGCCCTGAGCCAAAGTCAGATGCTCAACCAACTGAGCCACTCAGGCACCCCCAGTTATTTTCTTAATACAGCATTGGGAGGTTGCTAGAGTGAAGAACATGAACTTAAAAAAAAAAAAAAAAAAAAAAAAACCTTTTAATAAAAATTATAAAATTACTTTCTGAGGCTTAAAACAATTTATATGGCCACCAACATATAAGGCCAATTCATATATATGCCAATTCATTCTACTTTCTGTAGCTGGATATTGTTTTTTTTTTTAATCTCTGGTGCTATGGTAGGCAAAAAATTGTATTTATTGTTTTAATTCTTACTTTATTACTAATAAGACTCTATTAGTGATTATGTCGCATTTCCCCCCTTATATTTAGTAGTCAATTGTACCTCCCCCTCTGTAAACTGAACACTCAAGTCTTTAGCGTTCCTCCCATGCATTTTTACTGAGCTCTTTACATACAAATAAATTTAACCCTTTGCTGTGGTTGTAGCAAATCTATTTTCCTAATGTGTCTTATAATGTTGCGCATTTTCATTTAGTCAAATACACTACCTTTTCCTTTGTGGTTTCTTGTATTGCTTTTGCCTAGAAAGTCTTCCTCTCCTGGAAGAACTCCAGTGTTCTAATGTCTTCGGACCCTAACTTGGGGACCACTACTTTAACAATCTAACTAATGTGAAAAGAGCTAGTCTAAGGATTGACTGGAAAAAAGCCTGTTTGTTCTTTGCCAATGAATGGGGGTGGGAGGGACTTGTTAGATTTTTATCTTTCCAACGAGGAAGATAGGTCTAAAACACCTGACAGGGAGTGCCTGGCTGGTGCCTGGCTGCTCTTGGTTTTGGCTCAGGTCATGGTCTCACAGTCTGTGAAGTTGAGCCCCATGTCAGGCTCCGTGCTGACAGCACAGAGCCTGCTTGGGATTATCTCTCCCTCTCTGTCCGTACTCGGTTCACGCTCTCTCTCAAAATCAATACATAATCAATCAATCAATCAATCAATAAAACACCTGACAGAAACAGTGTGAAAAAGCACATTAGTAAAACTGAGGCATCTTGACAATGCCATGGTCATTATTTGTGGGGGGAGGGATTAGGAGTTGTGTGTGTGCTGTGGTGTGATGTTAGAGGAATACAGCAGACAGACTGCAAGCTTGCTAAAATAACACGGTTCAGAGACTACACTGCCATACGTATTGATCTTTAGCTCAGAAAAGGAGACTGTGACAAATTAGGAATTGCAATTTCCATTATGTCTTCTGTGAGAAAGTAATGGCTAAGAGGTAAATAACTAAAAGAGAATCCTCACACATGATTTGGCAAGCTATTTTTATGTAGCTGTAAATTTAATTTCCTTATGCTGTATGCAGAAGAGTTATCCTGGTAGCTGGTTTAGCAACCTCTATGAATAGAGATGGGCAGAAGACATGATAGGCAGGAACAATTTACTTCCTAAGGCGCTGATAAGGAGATGCTAAAATAAGAAGAGGGGCTCGTGGGTGGCTCAGTCGGTTAAGCATCCGAGTCTTGAGTTCGGCTCAGGTCATGGTCTCAGTTTCTGGGATCAAGCCCTGAGTCGGGCTCTGAGCTGACAGTGCAGAGCCTGCTCGGGATTCTCTTTCTTCCTCCCTCTCTGCCCTTCCCCCACTCGTGTGTGTGTGTGTGTGTGTGTGTGCACGCGCGTGCGCACACGCGCTCTTAAAAATAAATTAAAAAAAAAAAAAGAATCTAGTTGGAGTGCCTGGGTGGCTCAGTTGGTTAAGCGGCCAACTCTTGGTTTTGGCTCAGGTCATGATCTCACGGTTCATGCGTCTGAGCCCTGATAGGGCTCTACACTGACAGCACGGAGCCTGCTTGGGATTCTCTCTCTCCTGTCTCTCTGCCTCTCTTCTTTCTTGCTATCAAACTAAATAAATAAACATTAAAAAAAAAAAAAGGGAATTGGAAATGGCTTCAGAATTTCTTTTCTGGAACTTCTGAAAAATAACCTCAAAATTATAATGGCATGTAGAATCCTAATCTTTCAAGATCAGGGCAATAAGCAAGTTCTCTAAGCAGGCGGGCACCTTCTCCTGCCAGTACAGAGAAATGCAGAAAATGTATCTCCAAAAAGTCTTCTGGTTTGCTCGTTCACACAAATTTTCATTGGCTTTAGTTCAATTTAACAAGCAGCTAGGAAGTGCTATTGAGTACTCTCTGGGACACTTCTGGCTCTGCAAAAAAGAAATGTTATCTTCTGTATTGGAAAGAACCTCAGTGGTTTGAATTTAACTCCCCTGATATACAGAAGAAATGGTAATCCAGAGAAGTTAAAGGACTTGTCCAGATTCAAAAAGCAAGTTACTAGAGTAATAGCATTGGGAGTCGAAATCAAAGGAAGCAAAGTGTCTTTTCTTTGTACCAGATGATTTCCACTATATACTGGCTCACATAATATTGAAAGAATATCTATTTTTATTATTTTTTAAATAACAAAGGTAACCACACATGGCAATAACACAGAAGTATATAAATAAAGCAACGGTAAAAATATTCCCCTGCAATCCCATCTTGTTAAAGGTGTTTATCCTTGCATACATATCCTTTGTTTATAATCATGAAAACATATACATATATAGTACATATACAGGAGTTTTTGCCTTTTTTTCCCCAATGAAAAGTACCCCCAACTTAGTATATACCCAGTTACTCTGTCCAGCTACACATGTCTGACTCAATGCTTTTAATAGTTTCATAATATTCTATGCTTCAGTTGTACTATAATTCAGTCAACCATTCATTCTTCTTCAGATGGAATTCAGGTTGTTTCCCTTTTTTCCTGGAAATATTTTTTTTTTTTTTATTTTTTAAAAAACGTTTTATTTATTTTTGAGAGAGAGAGAGAGAGAGAGAGAGAGAGAGAGAATGTGAGCTGGGGAGGGGCAGAGAGAGGGGGACACAGAATCCGAAGCAGGCTGCAGGCTCCGAGATGTCAGCACAGAGCCTGATGCAGAGCTTTAACTCACAAGCAGAGAGATCATGATCTCAACAGAAGTTGGATGCACCAGAAGCTGGATGCTTAACCAACTGAGCCACCCATCCTGGAAATATTTCTATAGTACAGATTCCCAGATGGGACATAAAGAGTATTCACTTTAAAAAAAAAAGTTTATTTTGAGAGACAGAGAGAGAGAGAGAGAGAGAGAGAGAGAGAGAGAGAGGGAGGGAGAGGAAGGGAGGGACAGAGAATCCCAAGCTGGGGGGGGAATAGGTTCTACTCACATAAATGGGTTAGAAAAGAGCTTAGGGTGGAAAGTCACCACCACAGGGTGAAAGCGCCTAAGGTTAGCTAGCCAGATTCTGTAATGGGATCAGGAGCAGCTTGTTATATCACCTGCAGGAAATTACTTCCCATCTAGTGCCAATGTACCTTGCTAACAAACTCCACTTGCTCCCCCAGACCCTTTGCTTCTTACCCACACAAGCTAATGATTACTATCTGATTGTTTTCTTCACGTTCACCACGTGCAAGATCTTGAGCGCTCAATAAATACGGAGATGAAAGCCCTGTTAGGGGCTCTTGTCTCCTCCCGGGCAATAGCCTCTTTTGTATTCAATTCTGCATCCGCTCTCTTGCTGGAAAAGAGAGAACTCCAGACTCATAGTTTGCAACACCAAGCAGGCTCTGCACTCTCAGTGCAGCCCGATGTAGGGCTCAATCCCACGAACTTTGAGATCATGACCTGAGCCAAAATTAAGAGTCAGATACTCCAGTGACTGAGCCACTCGGGCGCCCGGAAATATTTTTAATATCTTCCACTTCAATAAATATCTTATTCTAAGGGGCGCCTGGGTGGCTCAGTCAGGTAAGTGCTGACTTCAGCTCAGGTCATGATCTCATGGTTCATGACTTCGAGCCCCGAATGGGGCTCTCTGCTGTCAGCACACAGCCCGCTTTGGACCTTCTGTGCCCTTCTTTCTCTGCCCCTTCCCTGCTTGCACTCTCTGTCTCTCTCAAAAATAAACAAACAAACAGACTTAAAAAATACCTTGTTCTAACCTTCATTTCTAGACCTGGTAATGAACTATATTTTCAAATGTTCATTGTTCGCTTGTATTTCAGCTTCAGTGGGCTACTAGAAGTCTTTCATGCCAATTTTCTATTGTGTTGGTTTTTTTCTTGTTGATTTATATGGTTCCTGGGGTGTTGTTTTTTTTTTTTTTGGTTTTTTTTATTTTTATTTATTTTTTTTTTGAGGACAGTTCACACACAATGCTACATGAGTTTCAGGTGCACAAATAGTGATTTGACAACTCTATCTATACATTATGCTGCACTCACCACAAGCACGGCTACCATCTGGGTATGGACTTTTTAGTTTTGTAAGATGAAAAGAGTTCTAGAGATTGGTTGTAGAACAATGTGAAAAAATATATATATACATTAAACGTTTATTTATTTTTGAGAGGGGGCAGGGGCAGAGAGAGAGGGAGAGAATCCCAAGCAGGTTCCGCACATCAGCAAAGAGCCCGATGCAAGGCTCAAACCCATAAACTGTGAGATCATGACCTGAACCAAAATCAAGAGTTGGACACCTAACCGACTGAGCCCCCCAGGCATCACTGAACTGTACACTTGAAAATGGTTAAGATGGTAAATTTTACCACAACTAAAAATAGAAAAAAAAAAAAAAAGGCTCCCACCCAAAAATTATACAAATATTTTCCTCTAACTTCTAATATTACCATGGTTTTTCATGCTTAGTCCTTCAATCTGTCTTGTTGATTAGTACATATCCCTGTATATAGTATGAGATACAGACCACATGTTGTTATCCTGCAGGAATTAGAACAGTATCATTTACTACTTCTTCTCTGAGTCCCCTTAAAAAAAAACAAAACAAAACCCCAAACAAAGCAACATCTCTGGGTGGTAGGATTATGGATGATTTTTATTTATTTTTTGCTTCTCTGTGTTTCTAAAATTTCTATGTTGACATATGGTACTTATGCCATCAAAAATATAGGGGACGTTGAAACATTATTACAAGATGTTAACTAACTTGGATTTAAATTAAAAGCATATATATAGGAGACAAATCATCATTCTACTTAAAGCAATCAGTGAACAGCTTAATTATAATTTAATACCTTGGCAGGCCTGAGTCCACAGTCAGGGGAAAAACAGAAAGCAACAAAAACAAAATGCCACCCCATATATCATTTATAACCTACAACAGCAAAATAGGGAGGATAGGAAACAGAAATAAGGTGATATCTGAGTCCTACCACCCGTCGGCTAAAATGTCAGGCATCTTACATACACTATCCTGTTTAATCTCCGTCACAACAGTGAGGTAAGATGCTCGGACCCTCACTTTAGAGGCAGAAGCACAGGCTCAGACAAACTGATACCTTACCCAAGGCCATACAGCCTGTCATTGGTGGGGCTGAGATCTGCACCTAAGCCTCCTTGCTAAAACAACAGCTAATGTGCACAGCGCTTGTTATGTGCCAAGAACTCTTAACCCTTTTACGTCCATTACTTCATTTACTCTTCAGAACGACCTCTGAGGCGGGAGCTGTGATGATGCCCACTTTACAGAGGAGGCAACTGACGCACAGGGAGGTTAAGTTTCTTGCCAAAGTTAATACACCTAGTAAGTGGTAAGCTGGGATCTGCACCCACACCGGCTCCGGAGTCCAGGCTCCAGGTCCTTAAGTACTACATGTCACTCCTGAACTTTATACTATGCTGCTGCCTTTCCTTCCTCTTTTCATCCAGAATGAGAAAACTACTACTTGGTATTTGAAATAATTTCTAATTCACAAGACTCCAAATATCTTGAAATCATAACCTGCATAATATTTGACAATTTAGAAGGTGCTTTTACACACTCGATTCCATTTAATCCTCCAAATAGTTACGGGAAATAGATAGGGAAGGTATCCTTGGTTTATAGTAGAGCTCAGGGTGGCAAAGTGACTTGTCCAAGGTGACACCCTTTCTAAAAGGTTAAAAACAGGCCTAAAACAGGTCTTTGTATTTCTTACAGAATGTTCTTTTCAACTACATCATGCCACCTGGCAAGGGGTAGCTGAAAAATATCCCTCCTTCTGCCAAGATGCCAGCTTACCTAGACGAGCCCTCGTCCTGGGTCCCTGCATCTGACTTCGCAGTTCAGGTCTCAGATGAAACTTCTTTGCTTCATCAACTAGATCCCTGCACTGTAAACTACAGCGGATGAAAGGCTGAAATACAGCAGGCAGTAAAGTGAGCCACAGGGGTCACGTCTTTAATATTACGAGTATAAATGGCACACATAAGAATTCACTTCTTGATATAGAAAACCAGTTTCTAAAGCCCTGTGGTTCCAAGAGGGCTGCTGGTAATAACTACGCTGCTGGTTTCCAGAAATGATTAAAAAAATTTTTTTAATAGACAGTATATTATTACATGGTTCAAAAATCAAACGACATAAAAAGATATACTGAGAAGTATTCCCTATCTACCTCGGCACTGGGCAGTAACTATTTTAATTAGTTTGTCTGTACATCCTTCCAGTGATTACACAAACACAAGTATGTAATAGCTAACAAAAATTTTAAGGGAAAACCAGAAGGCTACTGTTAATTCCTGGGATGACAGGAAGAAGTAAATCTTGTCTGAAATAATTTCCCAAATGTTCACAACACTGTCACGATGCCTAGGTCTCCCCTGATGGAGCTCTGTACTGGGCAGCTCTCCTTCGTATCCTAATTTACTCCACATCCTTCTTCACTCTACTCTCTGGCTTAGAAGACTGGCCTACGTGAACTACGTCGTAGGGTCCCCATGCCCTCTGACTTCTGGCTCGGCTCAGCCAGTGAGGAGCCCTAGAGGAGCTCAGAGGGAGAAGGGGAGTGAGGCCAGGTTCCCCCACTCCAGGGTGAGTGGTGAATATAGGATTTCAGTCTCCTGAGTCTGACTCGAGAGGCTGGGCTGTGAACCACAAAATAAGGAAATAGACACAACGGCAATATGAATTGTTAGAAAGAAATTACAAATATGAGAAAGTGAGTTTGACATGTGACACTAATCAGCCTGCAACTTTTCTAATGTGAACTGGAAAACTGTGTTTGTAGTTAACTCCCAAAGAGGTCTGAGGCTGGGCCAGAGGAAGGAATGCATTCACTGACCTGGGCTTTACCTATGTGCTAAACAGCAGTGTTTGCCCAAAGTACAGTCTAGGTAAACAGGTGATACATACGGTGAAAACATACCACACACAAAGAGCTTGGGTTGGAGAAACGCTTTTATAAATAAACACCGTAAAAAAACCAAACAAATAAATAAATAAAAATAAATAAATACACACAGTATAACCCAAATTCATATAAGAATGCATCAAATTACTTTGGTGTTGGGTTTCACAGGAGGTCAAAAATAAAGACATTTGATAAGCAAAGCATCTTTTTCGGGGCAATTTGGAACAATTTATGTTTGATGGAGAAGGGGACAACATTTGTCATCTGATGTTGCTTACGTGAAACACAGGGGCACAGCAAACAAAAAGACAAGAAAACAGAAAATTAAACCATAGATTTTCATTTCCAGAAGGATAACTTGCCAACCAATTATCTGGAGACCACCTAGCACCATCCTCTCTGGCACTCCTAGAGACGCTAACCAGGAGACTCTGTGCCTACGGTGAATAACCAATTTGAAGTACGTAATACTAAGCTACAAGAGATACTCATGGTTTTCGATCCCGTGTGTTTTGCCTGACTTACCTCAGCATCTATGACGTCTGTGATGTACCTGGGGGTCAGCAGGGGCATCCGGACGTACTGCAGCAGGTCAGGTAAGGATTCTTCTCGCTCCTTTTTGGCGTGCTTCACCCAGTTGATGACAGCTTCAAAGACTGGCTCCTCAGAATCCACCTATAAACGTGTAATTACACATCATGGAACTGACTCTGCCTTTCCAATTTTCTCACAATTTCAAAAAGTAACCGTGCTTACTTTCTCCTTCCTGCTCCCCATCCCCTACCACCATTATTTCCTCTCTTCCAGAAACAGCTAAGCTCTTGGGAAGACAATCCTTTTCAGACACGACTCATTAAGACCAGCAAAAGAACTGCAGTCAAACTGGGTTTAAAAAAAAAAAAAAAAAAAAAATCAGATCGTGCCTAATAAACCATCAGTTACAAGTGGGCTTTTACTTCAGAATTGTTTCCATCCATTCCTGAATCTTTTTTTTTTTTAATTTGCAAGACAGAGAGAGAGAGAGAGAGAGAGAGAGAGAGAGAGAGAATCTTAAGCAGGCTCCAGGCTTAGTGTGGAGCCCAACACAGGACTCAATCTCACGACCCTGGGATCATGACCTGAGCTGATATCCAAGAGCTGGACGCTCAACTGACTGAGCCACCTACGTGCCCCCTTTCTGGTCATTTTTGAAAATTTGCAGGGGGAGGAGGAATCTGTTGCCCTATTCAAAATTTGCTATATATTTTTTAAAATACGCTCTATGCTCAACGTGGGGCTTGAACTCACAACCCTGAGATAGAGTTGCATGCTCTACTGACTGAACCAGCCAGGCACCCCCAAAATTTCCTCTTTTTTTTTTATTTTTTTTTTCCATCAAAGCAGCTTTTATTTTTTTTTTTATTTTTTTAATATATGAAATTTATTGTCAAATCGGTTTCCATACAATACCCAGTGTTCATCCCAAAAGGTGCCCTCTTCAATACCCATCACCCACCCTCCCCTCCCTCCCACCCCCCATCAACCCTCAGTTTGTTCTCAGTTTTTAACAGTCTCTTATGCTTTGGCTCTCTCCCACTCTAACCTCTTTTTTTTTTTTTTCCCTTCCCCTCCCCCATGGGTTTCTGTTAAGTTTCTCAGGATCCACATAAGAGTGAAACCATATGGTATCTGTCTTTCTCTGTATGGCTTATTTCACTTAGCATCACACTCTCCAGTTCCATCCACATTGCCACAAAAGGCCATATTTCATTTTTTCTCATTGCCACGTAGTATTCCATTGTGTATATAAACCACAATTTCTTTATCCATTCATCAGTTGATGGACATTTAGGCTCTTTCCATAAAAAATTTCCTCTTAAAACAACTTGTGTTTATAAGTGTTGTCTAACGACCTCCAGGATTGCTCCCCAACACCTCCACCCAAGCCTGTGAAGCAGAAACTTCTCTTATATCATTATGCTATAATGCTGCAGTTTCCAAAGAATTGTCAATTAGCATCTGAACAAATACTATTTATATATATATAAATATATAATTATATTTCTATATGTATAAATATATATAGAAATATATAATATATATAATATAAATATTATTTACCAGGCACAATGCTTTGAGATGATATATGTAATTAATCATTTGGGGAACTTAGGTCTAAGCTTACATGTAACAAATTGCATAAGGCACAGCCTAAAAAACCTACATTGTATCCCTGCAAGAGCACTACATCTACTAACACCTAAGACCTCCCCAAGACAGACACCTACATATAGGTCCTGTGCCTCCTCCACCAGCGCCTAGAACGCATCTGTTCTGAGACCTTTCAGAATGTGACAGTGCCCAGACAGAGACACCATTCTGTGAACTTTTCCCAAGAACTGAAAATGCAGACGTTTCAGAACGTTCATTCATTGGATGTACCAAAAACCTACTACGCGCCAGGCCCAGTGCTGGAAGCTGGTTATACACTGGTAACAAATGAGACATGAACCTTGCTTTTAAGTGGGGAGATAACAGGTAAGTTGGAAAAACGAACAATGCCACTTTGTCATTCTGTACTATGTAGGAAAAGTACAGGGGCTATGAGACAGAATAACACGAGATTTCCTAATTTAGGTTGATGGGTCAGAAAAGGCCTCCCTGCAGAAGAAATAGATTTCAATATGATGGGTGAGTAGCAATTAGCCACGAAGAGTTAAGAGAGTGCTCCAAGACAAGCAGGAGAGCACATGCTGAAACCCTAAAGCTGTACTGTCCAATATGGTAGCCACCAGCTACGTATGGAGATTTATAATTACATTAATTAAAATTAAGTGAAGGGGTGCCTGGGTGGCTCAGTTGGTTGAGTGTTCAACTCTTGATTTCAGTTCAGGTCATGATCCCAGGGTTGTGGGATGGAGCCCGGTGTTGGGCTCCGTGCCCTTCTGCTCCACTCCCCTGCTTGCTCTGTTAAAAAAAAAAAAATTAAGAGGGGCGCCTGGGTAGCTCAGTCAGTTAAGCGTCTGACTTCAGCTCAGCTCATGATCTCACAGCTTGTGAGTTCAAGTCCCGCATCGGGCTCTGTGCTGACAGCTCGGAGCCTGGAGCCCGCTTCGGATTCTGTGTCTCCCTCTCTCTCTTCCTCCCCTGCTCATATTCCGTCTCTCTCTCAAAAATTAAATAAACGTTAGGGGCGCCTGGGTGGTTCAGTCAGTTGGGCGGCCGACTTCGGCTCAGGTCATGATCTCACGGTCCGTGAGTTCGAGCCCTGCGTCGGGCTCTGTGCTGACAGCTCAGAGCCTGGAGCCTGTTTCAGATTCTGTGTCTCCCTCTCTCTGACCCTCCCCCATTCATGCTCTGTCTCTCTCTGTCTCAAAAATAAACATTAAAAAAAAAATTAAATAAACGTTAAAAAAAATTTAAGTTAAATTAAAAACTCAGCTGCTCAGTCACACCAGCCACATTTGAAGTGCTCAACAGCCATGTGTGCCTAGCAAACTGGACAACACAATCTTAGAGCAAAAAGGAAAACAGTTTGAGAAGTGATACAAGGCTGGTGTAGTAGAAGGAATGAGGCAGGGGAAGAATGGTAAAAGATCAAACTGGAGAGGTAAACAAGGGCCAGATCAGAGAGAGCGTTAGAAGACTGGAATTTACTCTAACAGCAATGGGAACCCATGAAAAGGTTTCAAGCAAGCTTGGGATATGATCATATCAATGTTCTGTAAAGATCACCCTGACTAGCATGGGTAGAACAGATTAGAAGGGCCAAGAGCTGGGACACCAGCTGGCACATTAGGCAAATGGTGATGGGTACTTAAGCCATAGCAGTGGTGACTGAAATTTATGCACCAAATTTATAGGAGGTGAAACTAATTCAGCCTGCTGATGGATTAGAGGCAGGGAAGTACACAGAAGGGTGCCCACAATTTAAAAAAAAAAAAAAATCTTTTTAAAGACAAGAATGACAAGCTAACAGTTGTAAACAGCTCCATGCTAGGCTCTAACACATTCTAGGTTTAAATTAGATACATCAGTTTATAATGGGGTTTTTCAATCATGAGCAGCGACCCTTGATCTTACTGAAGAGAGAATAAACTAGACTTGCAGAGAAACAGCTAAACTGGGAGGAAAAAACCTTCACATTAATGTTTCACTATGGAGAAAAATTTCCCCATAATAAATTTTCAGAGAACTATTTTATGTATCAGGCACTGATATTCTTTTTTTTTTTTTTAATTTTTTTTTAACGTTTATTTATTTTTGAGACAGAGAGAGACACAGGGGAAAGGTCAGAGAGGGAGACACAGAATCTGAAACAGGCTCCAGGCTCTGAGCTGTCAGCACAGAGCCCGATGCGGGGCTCGAACTCACAGACCATGAGATCATGACCTGAGCGGAAGTCGGACACGTAACCGACTGAGCCACCCAGGCGCCCCAAGGCAATGATATTCTTAATTTAATGATCAGAATGACCTCATGCACTAAGTAGGACTATTACCTACAGAAGAGGAAACTGAAGATTAGTGGTTAGGTTAACACGTGCCACACAGCCAAAATAAACCCCACCCTGATTCTAAAGCCCATGTTGTTTTACATACAACATACTGCTTCTGTGTTAAGTAGGATCGTTTTATATAATTAAGAAGAAGTATTAGCTGGGGAGTCAGACATCTGGTTCCTCTTTCTGGCTGGAATACAGAAGAGAAACAATGTGCCACTTGCTGTCTTTCCAGAAAAAAAAGACAGTCTTTACAGACACTGAGGGAAGAGTTCTCAAACTCTTTTCATCTGAGTTTCTGAATAAAAAAGTTTTTTGCTCTCCCTATTCCATTTAGTTTTATTCCAAAGTATACATAGTTCTATGACTACATATGACTTCTGTAACTGCTTGCTGATTTGGTCAATTAGAAACTAACTAGGCAACCAGCTCATAGTTTCATGGAAAAGAACAGAATCTGGAGCCAGACTGCTCAGATAGGAGGCCTGGCTCTGCCACTTATTAGCTCCAGTATGACGCTTACCCTCGAAGCATCAGTTTCTTTCTCCGAAAAATGGGGACAGTTTTGACAACTACATAAGATAAAATATACCAGGAATGGTGCCATTAAAATGAAAAGTCCAGAGTATAGTAATTTTTTATCTGTTGTGTTCACAATTGGATTGCTGGCACCCGGAACCGTTCTGGGCACAAAGTGCCCAATAAATATTTAATAAAGGAAACCAATAGTAAATGCTGAGTAAGTTTTAGCAATTTTGTTATGTGCAGTGAACTTTAAGTCTATATCGTTCACGCTATTTACTGCATTTCCTAATGCATGGTTAAATCAAGAAAAATCAAGATATTCTAGCAAATTACCAACTTCCCAAGTCTGAAGAATGTGCCATTTGTCTACACCTGGCATTTCAGTGGATGGACACAATGTTCCACCACAGCAAGAGTGAGAACAAAACTTTAGCAAATATTTGTCTCAGTAACACTTGTAACACCAGCTTCTCTGGGCTAATAGGTCAAACTGGAAAAATGATTCCTCTTTATTTTGGAAACAATGTCACCAATGTACCTTAATAAATTTTCCCTCAGAAGTCAGTAGGGGAAGGCAAAAAGAAAAAGTTGGCTAAAATGTGATAAATATTCTTAAGATCTTATTATAGTACATGAAAATTCTAGTTTTAACAAAATAAATCAGAGAGCTATCATTTGGTTTATGAAAGTAAATTATAGGATTTCTTTAGCAAATTTCTTCTACATCATTTATTTTTTTAATTTTTATTTATTTATTTTAATGTTTATTTAGTTTTTTTTTTTATTTTTTAAACATTTATTTATTTTTGAGACAGAGAGAGACAGAGCATGAACGGGGGAGGGTCAGAGAGAGAGGGAGACACAGAATCTGAAGCAGGCTCCAGGCTCTGAGCCGTCAGCCCAGAGCCCGACGCGAGGCTTGAACTCACGGACTGCGAGATAGTGACCTGAGTTGAAGTCGGACGCTTAACCGACTGAGCCACCCAGGCGCCCCAATGTTTATTTAGTTTAGAGAGAGAGACACACACACACACACAGAGTATGAGCAGGGGAGGGGTAGAGAGAGAGAGGCAGAGACAGAATCTGAAGCAGGCTCCAGGCTCTGAGCTGTCAGCACAAGCTTGCCACAGGGCTCGAACTCACAAACTGTGAGATCATGACCTAAGCCGAAGTCCGATGCTTAACCAACTGAGCCACCTAGGCACCCCCAGCTTCTATAGCATTTAGAATATTAATCAGATTTTGATTCCTTCCCAATATATCTCTTGTTTAAATTGAGGTGCCACTAACTTCCGGGAATCCATTAATTCAAAATTTATCTGAGCAGAGTGGGAGGAAAACAAATGAACTCTTAGCCTTCCTAGAGAAGTGAATTTCTCCTGACGAGGGGGAACAATTGTCACTCTAATTGTTAGCCTAACTACAGACCTCTGTGCAATAAAAACTCTGCTGGCTACTGGCACTATGACTTAGCATCAGGATTACCTAAGATCCTTCTTGCTGGGCCAAGTGACTGAACCCTTGCCTGTGCCCAGGTGGCTTCCCCTCTGCTGGGTGAAACACAACTCCTTCAAGACGCAGTTCATATGTTCCTTCTCCCCACTCCCTCATTACCCCCCCCCCCCCATTAGGCACTTATGATCTGCCTCCTGTTTACGGTCTCCAACCTTTTTTTCACTTCTTTTTGATCCACTTCCTTTTTGGTCTAATTTAAATGTAAAAGGTTTATTCTTCTTTCTTCTAATTTCTTCACTTTGAATAACCTCATTATTCTCACTATATTCTATTAAGTTTTGTCCTTCTCTGTCTCTACCACTATGTTGTGAATTACTGAAAACAAGGACTGTATCTTACTCACTCTTGGAGCCATAGCACCTGCCACAGATAGTTTATTCAGAATATCTACTGCTGTAGAGTAGATATTCTCTGTAAATGTTTGTAAAATGAGTGAATGAGTAATACAGAAGTGCTCTATAGAAATCTCTTTACTTCAAATTTCTGCTTATTCCACACCACTGTCTCTTCGATAGTGACTCTTAACCATTGGGATTGTATATTGAGGAAGGTGGCTAACTCCTTCCCATAACTCCCTCCCATAAATTTGGCATAAAATTTCAGGGGTATTTAATGAAACCTTTGGAGCCAATATTGACACTTGATTAAGATGCCCTGCTACAGAAACACAGTAAATCCACCTTGCTTTTTCCTAGTTTTGTTTGTGTTTGTTTTCTTTTAGTAGGTTCCACACCCAACCCAGAGCCCAACACGGGGCTTTAACTCACGACTTGAGATCAAGACCTGAGCTGAGATCAAGAGTCAGACGTTCAACCGAGTCACCCGAGTGCCCCCCCTTTCCCAAGTTTTGTAATGTTCCAGTCTTGAAGAAACCCCAATACCAAGCCAAATTTGTACCTGAATTTCATCGCACTTGATTAGCTTTTCCACTTCTCCTTGACTTAGAAGAATGAATTCTTCATGCTGTACCACTTCCGGAAAATGCTTCTGACTAAAAACCTCAGCTGCTTGCATCAGGTCAACACAATTGTGAGTTTCAGCAAAATCCCTGATACCCAGGCAATTAGAGGGGTCCAACTGACTTTCTAAGAACTCACAGCAGGCTTGCTTCACACCTAGGACAAACACAGACAATGAACACTTCAGGGTACTTGACCAGGTGTGAACTGGTTGGTCTACATTCTTGGAACGAGACATCTTCTCTACAAGGTAACAGACGAATCCTGGCTCAACACGGGTAAGGATCAAATTAGAAATTTTATGCTTAAGGAATTCAAATCCAATTTCTGTCTTGTGTGTCGTGCGACCTTCAAGCAAGGTCTTGTGTGTCTCTGTTTCAGCTTTAGAAATAAGTATAGCAAGACAAATTGCTTCTATGGACACTGGCACAATTAAACAAAACATACTCCTGGGAACCAAGCTTTTATAAAACCAATCATAATTTAACATAATGTACCTAATTTCTACTCCCTATGAAAACTTGACTGAAAGACTCTTGCCAAGGAAAAATAAGAGCTACTAACGACAACCCCTTATTTCTCTAATTGCAAAGTTCAGAGTATAAACCTAATTTGTGCACTAATGCAAAAGCTTCAATACTGTTTTTCAATCATGTATTAAAAGCAGAAAACTTTCAACCAGGCATTTAGAAATACTAAAAATAACAGAAACATCAATGCAGGTTAAGAAAGACAGTCTGGAAATAGGAAGGGGGACCACCCCATATCCTGTGAAAACATTATATACTTTCATTTTTGTGTGCCAATTTAAATTTCCAATACATAATTTACATGGCTCAAAATTAAAAGTACTAAAGAGTTTACCATGAATAACCCCCCAGCCTCCCTTTCCACCTGGCCATCTAGTTCCCTTCCATATAGGCGATGAATAGTATCAGTTTCTTGTGTCTCCTTGTAGAGCTAGTATGTACATACATGTAAGAAAATATGTCTGTTATCCCCTCTTTCATTTTTTTAAAAACAGAAAAGGCGTAAATGCTCTTCTAAAGAGCCAAATGGCCACATATGGAGAGGTTCTTTGATGTTGTGATTGAAACCTGATCTTCTGTGCCGCAGGCGGTAAACAAGAGCATCCACAGTCTGTCTCCATAATTTCCGTGATTAAGTTTACCTGATTAATTCTAAACATTTCCAAGGCTACCGTGGCATGAACAATAGCAACTTTATCATCTGTACCTTTCAGCTGAAGCAGACAGGCTGCAGGAAGCAGTTCTTGTACATTCTCCACCGTCACATGTACGGTTTCAGTGTACACGAAGTCCAACAGAATCTCCATGGTAGAAGCAGTTAAGCCTTGAATGTCAACATAAGGTTTCCCCTTCTCTGAAAGCTGAAAATTCAAAGGGTATGAAATAACAGTGGTTATGATTCCACGAGATAAAGGCAGAATCTCATATCCGAGAGCTTGAAGGGATGTTAGTATTAATGCCCGTCTTTAAAAAATTATGGTCGGGGCGCCTGGGTGGCTCAGTCGGTTAAGCGGCGGACATCGGTTAAGCGGCCGACTTCAGCTCAGGTCATGATCTCGCGGTCCGTGAGTTTGAGCCCCGCGTCGGACTCTGTGCTAACAGCTCAGAGCCTGGAGCCTATTTCAGATTCTGTGTCTCCCTCTCTCTGACCCTCCCCCGTTCATGCTGTGTCTCTCCCTGTCTCAAAAATAAATAAAACGTTAAAAAAAAAAACCCCCCCAAAAAAATAAATAAATAATTATGGTCTAATTTGTTTGATTTGTATGAAGCAAATATGGCATGTATTTGTAGCTTGTCCAACTTGGGGCAGCTGCATGCTACTCAAGAGCACACCGGGAGGTGACACCCTGGAATATTAATTTCACCAGTGAATAATTTAAAACACTGCTTTTGTAATAAAACAAACATAGATCTATTACAGGACTGAATCCAAAAGTTCTGTGAACATAGTACTAGTGTCCATGAGCTTTTAAGATAAAACACAAAATTTCAATGAGATTTCACACTTGTAGAGAACTCTGTGGCTTACAGCTCCAGACTCATGACTACTCATTATTGTTCTATTCTTCGAGTACTTTTTTTTTTCCTCCACTGTTTATTTATGAGAGAGAGAAAGAGAGAGCACAATCGGGGGAGGGGCAGAGAGAGAGGGAGCTACGGAATCTGAAGCAGGTTGTCAGCACAGAGCCTGACGCACGGCTCAAACTCATGAACCGTGAGACCATGACCTGAAACAAAGTCAGACAGATGCTTAACTGATTAAGCCACCCAGGCGCCCCCGAGTACATTTAGTAATGACCAAATATTCAGGTCATCTTAAGGGGCACTCTACTGTGACACTGGATATAATTGAATTGGTACTTTTTCTAAAGATCAGATTGACTATTTTGGCTATATTGGCTATTTTGACTATTTTCACTAATTGTTTAGTGGTATATTTAGTCCCAGAACGCATCATTGCAATTATGAGTATTGAAGAGGCCTGGATAATCATAGAAAATTGTTCGGCTAAGGGTATAAATCTTTAATTTTACAGGACAGTAAACTATCTAAAAATCGATTACCTTATGAAACTCTTACTACAACTTAACCTTAGTTGGAAATTCGAATTACTCACAAAATTCCGGTGCATTTCCATTATGAACTACACATCTTTATCATCTTTGATTCCGCCATCAGCCCAAAAGAATAATCAAAAAGTATTCTCTACCAAAGCCAAGAACAAAATCAATCCCTAACATTAAAAATAGCACTCGTAAGCAGGGCACCTGGGTGGCTCAGTCGGTTAAGCATCCAACTTTGGCTCAGGTCATGATCTCACGGTCCACGAGTTTGAGCCCCGCATCAGGCTCTCCGCTGTCAGCACAGAACCCACTTGGGATCCTCTGCGTCCCTCTCTCTGCCCCTCCCCCACTCTTTCTCTCTCTCTCTCTCTCTCTCTCTCTCTCTCTCTCAAAGATAAACACACACAAAAAATGTCACTAGAACATTGTTTTGTAAAAACATTTGTTAACTCTGCACATAGTATGTATACAAGCAGCAGAAATATATAAGTACATTTATTCCTAAAACTTCTTATTCAATAAACTATTTTCCCATCAAATAACTTAAATATGAAAATATTTCACTATCTATGAACTCAGAGCAATTTATAGTATCATTTCACACTAATATTTGCTTTACAATTTTTCAGAGTGCTTCTTACTTACTATTATTTCACCTGATTCTCACAGCAACCTGGCAAAGTAGTTAGAGGTCTGATATTATTGCCGTTTATGACAAAAAGGATCTAAGGTTCAAAGAAGTTATGTGACTTAACCAAGGTCTCTTAACTAGCAAGAGACAGATAAAACTCAGGTCCTCTTGCCTCACTCAAATGACACTTTAATTGGACCACATTTGAAGAGCATTTCAGGGCGGGAAGAGAAAAATGAAATCATCTAGTTCAACTACTTTATTTTAAAGATCAACCCAGTGAAGTTAAATGGCTGCCAGAGTTCACACAGCATTGTTAAGAGAATTGAGCCTAGGACCCAGGTCTCTGAACCCTCTCCTTTATGTCAATTACTCTTAAAAAATAAAGACACAACCATCTGGCATTTTCTTGCCTAATACCAGTTTTTAAAGAAAAATGGTCCCTGGTGAGAAAAAAGAGAGAATTCTTTCAGAGAACTCCTTACCACTCTGAATGTGCAGAGAGAGCAAAGACAGACTATTTTCCTCCAGCTCACAGAGAACAGGATGCACGCTATATAATTAGCAGTCAGCAGTCCTGATCCATTAGTACCTTCATGCTCAGCAGCTGCTGACAGAACCGTCCTTACCCAGTTAAATGCCAACTGCTTCTGATGCTCTTGGGCAGATATTCTTTCTGGAGGACAATATGGGATAGGGATCTGTGATGTTATATTACACAAGAGCATTTTAAAATTAGCCTGAAGTAGCTGGAATGATCTGTCAGGTTTCCATGTTTTTCCTACCAGCCATGTGACCGAGCACTGGCTCAGAGAACCATAAACTATTTTGGCTTTGAAACTGGAGAATATAAAAACCCATATATCAGAGGCTAAGGAAGCACAGTAGTTAAAATGTGTATAAAGCAAGTAAGTAAGATCTGTATAGAGCAATACAGCATGTTTGTAGCTTTTCGGATACAGCATATATTGTATGGGTTTAGAGTCAGAAAATTTAGGATTAAACCCCATCTCTGTCATTTATAAGCCATGTGATCTTGGGCAAGTCATTTAATATATAAGACCTTGTTTATTCATTTGTAAAATGAGATGGTAACATCTAACCCTACGGTGAATAACATACAGCAATCACCCAACACAGTACCTGCCCCATAAAAGGTAGTTATTGTTATTATTATGTTACCACCTCTCTTATTCTCATCCAACAGCAACATCTTCACTAAGATGATTAGATTAACTTAAAAAAAAAAATACTGGTGGTTAAAAAGATTTTTAAAAAAGTGTTGATACAATGAGATATTTCAGGCGTATTTAAGTATAAGTATGTGATATAATACACATTGGTGTACTCATCACTCAAGGTTAAAAAATTCAAGATAATTTATTTAAAATTTAAAAATCAGACTTGAGATTTTGAAAAATAAAAAAAGTTGTGGTGCTTTCTGCTGTTCAGCTAAGAGTAATTCACAATATATTCAATAGCCTTATTCTATGTTTTAAAAGTTCTGTCAATTACTAAAGCAGTCTTTCTTTGTTTATTTTTATTTTTGAGAGAGAGGGGAAGAGAGCGTGCATGAGCAGGGAGGGACAGAGAGATTGGGGGACAGAGGATCTGAAGTGGACTCCACACTGACAGCAGAGAGCCCAACGTGGGGCTCAAACTCACGAGCCATGAGATCATGACCTGAGCCAAAGTCAGATGCTTAACCAACTGAGCCACCCAAGTGCCCCAAGCAGTCTTTCTTAATACCTGTAAGCACAACCTTTTTTCTTGTCAAGCCAACCTTTTCCTTATTCTCTTTTACTGCTTACACTCCATAGTCAGCATTTTTTCCCCAAGTTATACTGCATATACCCATGCAGTCATTGAGTTGTTTTTTTTTATTAAATTTTTTTCTTTTAACGTTTATTTATTTTTGAGACAGAGAGAGACAGAGCATGAACAGGGGAGGGTCAGAGAGAGAGAGACACAGAATCTGAAACAGGCTCCAGGCTCTGAGCTGTCAGCACAGAGCCCGACGCGGGGCTCGAACTCACGGACCACGAGATCATGACCTGAGCCGAAGTCGGACGCTTAACCGACCAAGCCACCCAGGCGCCCCCATTGACTTATTTGTTAAGTCCTCTTCCTCTCATTTGAAATTACACTAAACTCTACATTGGTAGAATGAATACTGATTTTCTTCATATGCTGTTAGGTGGATGAGGACTGAATCCTACACTCCTCTTTCTTTCCCTCTCCCTTATCATCCTAGTATTCACTTTAAAATATTAGATTTTGGGGGCGCCTAGGTGGCTCAGTTCGTTGAGCACCTGACTCTTGATTTCAGCTCAGGTCATGATCTTGCAGTTCATGAAATCAAGCCCCACGTCCAACTCCATGCTGACAGCACAGAGCCTGCTTTCTCCCTCTGACCTTCTCCTGCTCGCCATGCGCATGCAAGCATGCACTCTCTCTCAAGATAAATAAATAAACTTTAAAAAATAAGTAGAATAAATAAAATATTAGACTTTGGAAGGAGAAAAATAGGAAACCAAATTTTAAAAGTAAAATCTGGGGCGCCTGGGTGGCTCAGTCGGTTAAGCGTCCGACCTCGGCTCGGTCATGATCTCGCGGCTTGTGAGTTCGAGCCCCGCGTTGGGCTCTGTGCTGGCAGCTCAGAGCCTAGAGCCTGCTTTGGATTCTGTGTCTCCCTCTGTCTGCCTCTTCCCCAGCTCACACTCTGTCTCTGTCTCTCTCTCTCCCCCAAAAACAAACATTAAAAAAAATAAAAATAAAAATAAAAATAAGAAAGTAAGTAAAATCCGGGGCACCTGGGTGGCTTAGTCAGTTAAAAGTCTGACTTCAGCTCAGGTCATGATTTTGTGGTCCACGGGTTCAAGCCCCGCGTTGGGCTCTGTGCTGACAGCTCAAAGCCTGGAGCCTGCTTCAGATTCTGTGTCTCCCTCTTGCCCTCTACCCTCCCCCACTCGTGCTCTGTCTCTCTCTCTCTCAAAAACAGACATTAAAAATAAATAAATAAATAAACAATAAGTAAAATCCAGTAGCTGACATTTGTGTTTTACCACATGCCAGATGCTGTTCTAAGCACTTCGCATGTGATTTTCTCAAATAACGGTCACAATAACCGTATGTGATTGCACATCGCTGTGATTCCTAATTTGGAGATGGGGAAACTAAGACACAGTCAAAAGGCAGATCTTGACCAGAGTCTGTGCGCTGAACCACCACACCACAGAAATTCACTATTCTATCAAACTTCTATCATTTTATTCACTGAAATGAGACAACTAAAAGGTTACATGTGTGACTTTCATTTGTAAGGTGATAACTTACCACTTACCTCACTAGTGAACATAGCACAGAAGTAATCGCTACAGGCGGCCAACACAATCCGATGGGCAGGGAAGTCTTTCTGCTCTACTCTCAGTGTCACATCACAGAGGGTATTGCTCTTCCGGAGGGAGTTCATTGAATTGAGGATGGATTTAGCATGAGTATTTGTCATTATGTCTTTGGGGGCCATAATGCCTCCCATCAAGCAATGTGGAGAAAGAACGAAAGGGGTCCTTGGATTCTGTAACAAGAGAAAAAGAAAATAAACCCAGAACATACTTGAAGGACTAGGACAACTAAAAATGTTCAATTATCAACACAAGTTAAGGAGCCTTCCTCAGATATTAAGTAGAGAGCATTCCTATTACTGGTCTTACCACCACAATCTAGCCACTAATAATCCCAAATAACAACGATTCTTCCTCTGAATTCCAGTATCGAGAGCCCCTACCACTCAACACTATAATCAATACTCAACTGTACTCGAAATATAAAGAAACCACACATATATCATATGTCTTCACAGTGCTGTTATCTCACATGATAAAATGAGAAGATAAAATCTCTTAAAGGTGCGATATCATTATTATTTAAAGAATAAGGAGATAAGTACTTAGAAGGTAGGATCTTGTTTTATATATTTTTCATATATTTATATATTTTTTTTCCTGTTTATATAGTTTTCCTATTCTGGCAGGTGTACAGAATGTTTAGAAATTACAAGCAAGAAAAGAAAAATTGTGTATTCACCTTACAGCAATAAAGGCCAGTCAGTGAAAACGAACTCTTTCTAAAGAAGTATGCAAAGAATTATTTATGACTTCCAAATATATCGGGATTTCTTCTTAAAATGACATTTCAAATGAGGACCAATACCTACCCTGAATAATGGAAACACTGCACGCTTATCTATGGATTTTCATGTGATTAAATTTTTTATTTTAAAATGTGTAGCATGCCAGCGGGGAAGGGACAGTGAGAGAGAAGAGAGAATCCCAAGCAGGCTCCATGTTGTCAGAGCAGAGCCCAATGCCAGGGCAGGACTCCAACTCAGGAACATTGAGATCCTGACCTAAGCCCAAATCAGGAGTTGGAAGCTTAACCAACTGAGCCACCCAAGTGCCTCTCATGTGATTAAGTTATTGAAGCTCTTCTATTGAAGGGTCTTCCTACGCTACATTATTAGCAACTGTCCAGTAGTAATTCTTCTATACTAAAACCAAGAGCCTAATTATTAGGATAGAAACCTATTAAAACTCCACTACTAATTTTACGGCCATAAGCAGTCACTTGCAAAGTTCACTCATATGCATCAAATAAACTAAGTACATTAAAAAATGTACTTTTTACTTTTTTGATTGTTAACAAGCTTTAGTGACACTCTTTGCTTCAAGGAAAATTTCTGGGGAATGAAATGGCAGGGTTATTAAGACAGTCTTACTGGAATCTATAACTTTCTGAAATGATCCAAGAAAAAAAAAATCAAGCTACAATCTTCAAGAGTCCACAACTCACGACCATAATTTTTGACTGGCACAAACAAGATCCTAAATTCTCATCTGCTCCTATGTACAGTTAGCATATTATTTTATAAGTACTCTAGAAAATCCCTCCAAAAACCCTACAAGATCCATTTTACAGAAAAGGAGGTGATTCATCAAAGCATACAAAGTTTTTCAAAAAGAGTTTCCTTAAGTCAACTTACTTCCAACTCTGGAGATGTAAGAAAAGTCTGAACAGATACCCACTTACTGTTAACCACAGGGCTCAGCCTAGGACTGGGCTTTACGGTGTCAGTGTCAAAACTGACAGTAACCCTAATGCACTGTACTCTTCCTCCTTGGGGATTCCTGCCTCATCAGGCAAAACCTCAGCCACATCACTCTCATCTTTTTGAGGTTACCTATTCGGGAACTTCCGTTAACATCTGAATAGAGGAGCTGCACCCTGGAAGACTCGGGGAGGGGGTGAGAGCGAAAAGGTGTCAAATTTTGGAAAGGCTAAATTTCAGGTAGGAGAAGAGAAGGAAGGGCAGTCCCCCCCCGCCCCGCTGACAACACGGGAACAGTGGCGGCAGCTCCAAGGGTAGGTCCTGGAAGGGCGCGGTCAGGGCGAAGTTGCGAGGGGGGCGCCCCAGCCCCGCAGACCTCCCTTCGCTCCCTTCGTCTCTCCGTTGCAACCCGGAGGGAGACGATGGTTGGGGGCAGGGCCGTAAGCTGGAATCGGGGGCTAGGAAAGGAAGGGCTGCCTGCCACCACCACCGTGCAACTCACCTCCGCTCGCGGGCCCACCCAGCGGCGCCGAGTCCGTTCCCAGCTCGAGGGGATCGGGTGGGGCGCGGGGCCAGCAGGCGGCTCAGGAGGAGCCCAAGCGCCGCCGCCGCCGCCGCCCCGACCCGGAGGCTCTGGAGCCGTCAAGGTGGTAGTCCCGGCTCTAGTCTCCGCGGCCGCGCGACGTGATGACGTAATGCAGCTCGAGGCCCGCCCCCTCCCTGCCCTGGGTCTGCGTCACGTGAGGCATCACGTGACCCGCAGGTACGCTGGGCGCGGTCTTCGGCCCGCTTAGAGGAAGGCGGAAAGAAAGGGTGGGGCTGGGTGGGGTCGGGCAGCGAGGGGCGGGGGTGTATAGCCCTCTTGCCCCGTGATTGGCTGAGGCCAGACTCTCCCTGAGTCTCCCCAGAAAGGGCATATTGACAGGTTTCCACATTTTTTTTTTTCTCAATTTTAAAAAATGTTTTTACTTATCTTTGAGAGACAGAGCATGAGGCATGAGTGGGGTAGGGGCAGAGAGAGAAGGAGACAGAGAATGGAAGCAGACTCCAGGCTCTGAGCTGTCAGCACAGAGCCCGACTTGGGCTCGAACCCACGTACCGCAAGATCGTGACCCGAGCCGAAGCCGGTCGTTCAACAGACTGAGCCACCCAGGCGCCCCCAGGATTCCACGTTTCTAAACCGAGGAGCTGGTTACAGGGAGTATGTTTTACCTGCCAGGTATTCAGGAACCCTCTTACATCGAGAAAACCCGCGGGGGCTTCACATTTCTTCACGTCTATTGCCCACAATGGCCTTTTCCAGCGGACCATCGCTGTGGGGAGAATCCTCTGAGCCCTGGGCTCCACACACCTCAACATTCTCTGCATCATAATGGGGCCTATCATCACCCTCGAGGCGGTTCTCCTCCGCTTCGTGCACTTCAGGACAATCAAATGGAAGGAACTTGTCCCTAGACGCTGGACGTTGTGAGGGAAATTGCAAAGGGTCGTATTAGAAATCCCAGGAGTCCTCATCTCCCCTGTTGCTGTTTTGCTGACTTTTCACCAGCTCCTGGGTGCTGAGTGTTCAGTTTAGGAATGTTGCTTCTAGCTGATTTTGGCACTTACCTTAGTGGTTCAGAGGGCAGTGAGGTCCCTTAATTCAACTTCTGTGAATGTCCAAAGTAATTATGTTTCATTATACAGTAGTTCCCTCTTATCCTTGGGGAATATGTTCCAAGGCCCCTGGTGGATGCCTGAAACCACGGATAATACTGAACGCTATATATATACTGTGTTTTTTCCTATAGTAGGTATGAAGTTTAATTGCTAAATTAAGCATAGTAAGAGAATAACAACAATAACTAATAATAAAACAGTCTATAACAATATATTACAATGAAAGTTGTGTGAATGTAGTCTCCAGAAATATTGTACGGTACCCACCCTTCTTGTGATGACGTGTGAAAATAAAATTTCTACGTGATGAGATGAAGTGACGTGAATGACATAGACACTGCGACATAGCGTTAGGCTGCCACCAAGCTGGCAATATGTGCACCCAATCATCTGCTTTCAGATAATGGTGACGACTGGTAACTGAAATTGTGGAGAAGGGAGAACTGTACTGTTTTCCTCCGTGGTGCCTTTGAGTCTTTACAGATAAAACGATAGCCTAGAGAGCAGCGATCTGATTTTACATAGTATTTCCATCTTTCGTATTATATCTCTTTGATCTAGAAGTATCCTTTAGATAGAGGATTGGTACAAGTTCTGTTGGGGGCATTTGGGAAAAGTGCACCAAAATGATGAATGAAGATAACTTTAACTAAGGGATTTTCATAAATTTATCCTTCCGATGTACTCATGCACATGCAAAGTGATATGTGTGCCAGGTTGTTTGTAAATTAGATCGAAAACAAACTTAATATCCATCAGTAGGGAAGTGGCTCAATAAAGTGTGGTCTATCCATACAATCCAATACCAAGAAGCCGTGAACAGTGGGTATAGGTTGATATTAATTGTGTAAAAGTTTGGGGAAATTTTAATATTCACATTTGCCTGTATATGTATAAAACGCATCTGGGAAGACACAAAATGTTGGTTTCTTTGGAGAGACGAACTGGTTGGTTGTGAGACAGCGTGGGAAAGAGATTTCCCCTCTATATCTTTTTGTGGCTTTTGAACTTGTCATCATGGGGGATTAAAAATATGTACAATTTGGAGCACGTGTGGGCTCAGTCAGTTGAGTGTCTAACTTTGGCTCAGGTCATGATCTCAGGGTTCGTGGGTTCAAGCCCCGCATCAGGCTACGCGCTGACCGTGCAGAGCCTGCCCGGGATTCTCTGTCTCTGTCTCTGTCTCAAAATAAATAAATAAGCTTGGGGTGCCTGGGTAGCTCACTTGGTTGGGCATCTGATTTGGCTCAGGTCATGATCTCACAGCCCATGGAATCGAGCGAGCCCTGCATCGGGCTCTGTACTGACCTCAGAGCCTGGAGCCTGCTTCTGATTCTGTATCTCCCTCTCTCTCTGCACCTCCCCCACTCTCACTCTGTCTCTCTCTCTCTCTCAAAATTAAATAAATTTGGTTTTAAAAATTAAAAATAATAAAGTTAAAAAAATATGTACAATTTATTTATTTATTTAAAAAATTTTTTTCACATTTATTTATTTTTGAGACAGAGAGAGACAGAGCATGAACAGGGGAGGGTCAGAGAGGGAGACACAGAATCTGAAACAGGCTCCAGGCTCTGAGCTGTCAGCACAGAGCCCGACGCGGGGCTTGAACTCACGAACTGTGAGATCGTGACCTGAGCCGAAGTCGGACGCTTAACCAACTGAGCTACCCAGGCGCCCCCAAAATATGTACAATTTAAATAAAAAGTAAAAATAGGGGTGCCTGACTGGCCCAGTCAGCAGAGTGTGAAACTCTTGATCTTGGGGTTGTTGAGTTTGAGTCCCACATTGGGTGTAGAGACTACTTAAAAATAAAGTCTTAAAAAAAAAAAGTAAAAATAATCCCATGTCTTCTGGATGCAAAATGGCACTTTAATGATACTGCCTAATTCCTCTCTGCTAAACTGAGTTTTTTCATAATGTGAGAGTTTTAGGTCTTTAAGTCATGGGGATACTCTCCTTCCTACACAGTATATTTCCAGTCATTTGGATATCTGACCCAATATCCTACAGCCCAAACTTATTCTGACTTTTTTTAGGCCCATTCTGGAAGGCGGGGGCTGGGTAAGGTAAGTCAGTCTGGTTTCATACATCATCCTGCGTTTATGGTTTTGATATTTATATTAAAGGGTTTCAGTAACAGAAAACAAGGAATTGACCTTGGAACTCTAGATCAAGCACACAGAGTATAGGGTGAATCGCTAAAACCAGCTAGGCAGAATACATTGCATTTTTGCCCCACTAGAGCATGGCAGACCAGAAAACGTACCTCTTAAATTACTCACTGAATGTAATCAAAGCAGGGCCCCGCTGCTGGTTTGGATTTCATCACTGAATCTGCACCCAGGCCCAGGTCATGTCTCCCAAGGGCTGATTACTGGGTATGGGAGACGTGCTAAGGTAGACCCTTTCTAGGGTAAAAGGGACTGTTTGTCAGTGGACTTTGGATCAAGGACTTCTCCCAAACAAAGGGCTTTGCTGAGCCTTTCTTAGATTGCAAGGCAGTTCTAGGACACTTCTTTCAACCTTCTCTCCCTCTTTTCTTCAAGGGGGCTCAGATCTGCATCACAGCCTAATGGTTCTCCCTACCTTCTATGACTCCGTTTATGTTTTCTTTTACGTATAAGCATTTCCCCTAATAAAATCTTTGCATACTTAATTTCATCTTGGTGAATGCTTCTGTAAGGACCAGACTAACAGAGCATTCAATGATTTCTTTAGATTTTATCTGTAGTAATTTAAGAGTTGGCTACTGCTCGGGGCACCTGGGTGGCTCAGTCGGTTAAGTGCCTGACTTCGGCTCAGGTCATGATCTCACAGTTTGTGAGTTTGAGCCCCGCATCGGGCTCTGTACTGACAGGTCAGAGCCTGGAGCCTGCTTTGGATTCTCTCTCTCTCTCTCTCTCTCTCTCTCTCAGAAATAAAGAAACAAAAAAATTTTAAGAGTTGGCTACTGCTCCCAAAGTTCCATGTTTAAATTGAAAATGGATGTTCTAAAGATAGAGATAAGTTAGCCTCACTCCTAATTTTTAATTTATTTATAGGGAAGGGGTAGAGCCCGATTCTTAGCTTTTATTCTTGGCCTTTCTTTAATCACAGTTTGACAGTGTTTTGCCATCATTTACTTGTTCTCCTCTAGTGCCTGCTATACGGCAGGTCCTGAACAAGTATTCAGGAAGTGAATGAACCATATGTATTCAGCTACAGAAAGAAGGTATTATTATTCACTTGCTACTAGTTAGCAGTTCTGATAAAGGCAAGGAAAGATACTGAAATCAGGATAAGTGATTTTTAAAATGATCTTGGGCTTTAGGGGTGCCTGGGTGGCTCAGTCGGTTAAGCGTCCACCTTCAGCTCAGGTCATGATCTCACACTCTGTGAGTTCAAGCCCTGCGTCAGGTTCTGTGCTAACAGCTCAGAGCCTGGAGCCTGCTTTGGATTCTGTGTCTCCTTCTCTCTCTGCCCCTCCCCTGCTCATGCTCTGTCTTTCTCTGTCTCAAAAATAAATAAAAACATTAAAATTTTTTTTTAAATGATCTTGTTCTAAAGCATGGGGTTTTAAGTCAGCATGATCTGCATTCAGATACTGACTCCAATCCCGCCCATCATCTTGGAAAAAAGTCTTGGTCTTTTGGGACCTTAAGTTTTTCATCTGTGGAATGGGATAATACTACCTACTTCACAGGGTTAAAGATAAAAAAAAAAAAAGATATAAAATAACATAGGAAAAGTACAAAGATGCTTAGTAAATGTTCTCAGATCCTCTTTCCCGGGTTCTACTACTGACAAATGAGCAAACATCAACACACTAGGGTTCACCACGTGCTCTGGGTCTCTGTATGTCCTCACGTACAAAACGGAGGCAGTTGGCTAGGAATTTACCCAAGGGATCGAGGAGTGCTGATGCATAGGGGCACTTGTACCCCAATGTTTTTGCAGCACTTTCAACAATAGCCAAATTATGGAAAGAGCCTAAATGTCCATTAGCTGATGAATGGATAAAGAAGTTGTGGTTTATATATACAGTGGAATACTACTTGGCAACGAGAAGGAATGAAATATGGCCTTTTGTAGCAACGTGGATGGAACTGGAGAGTGTGATGCTAAGTGAAATAAGTCATACAGAGAAAGACAGATACCATATGTTTTCACTCTTATGTGGATCCTGAGAAACTTAACGGAAGACCGTGGGGGAGGGGAAGGGGGAAAAAAAGTTAGAGAGGGAGGGAGGCAAACCATAAGAGACTCTTAAAAACTGAGAACATTCTGAGGGTTGATGGGGGGGTGGGAGGGAGGGGAGAGTGGGTGATGGGCATGAGGAGGGCACCTGTTGGGATGAGCACTGGGTGTTGTATGGAAACCAATTTTTGACAATAAATTTCATATTAAACACAACAAAACAAAACCCCAAACGGATGCAGTTGGAGCAGATGTGGCCTGTCACCTTCCCGTGCTACACTAGTGGTTGGAAACTCAGATGCCCACAGGAGCTGGGCCAGCGACTCCAATGAGAGACATCAGTGCACTGAGAGCACGAGCCCTCTATAAAGGACCTAGCTGCTCTTGTGCTGCAGTTGGTCGTTCCCCAACCTGTGGGCCAAACGAAGCATGTTTGTGGAGGTCTGGGCCTGCAGGTCACTCTGTGACTTGTGCTATCCAGCTCTTTAAGAACTTTTTAAATTTTCAATTGTTGCGTACCAAAGAGATAGATTTCCTAAACGTAGGCAAGAAAAATAATCATGGTGTGAGCAACACCCAGGAACCCACCACCTAATTGAAAAGAAAAGAATGTAAGCTTTCCTTTAGACATGTTCTGTGTGCCCCTCTGTTCTAATCCTGTTCTTAGCCCTTCAGAGGTAACCGTTTTCCTTTTCTTTTTTTTAAAGTTATTTATTTAGAGAGGGAGAAAAAGTGTGAGCGGGGGAGGGGCAGGGAGAGAGAGGGAGAGAGAGAATCCCATGCAGACTCCACACTCCGTGCAGAGTCTGATGTGGGGCTTGATCTCATGACCGTGAGATCATGACCTGAGCCAGTATCAAGAGCCAATATAGAAGACCCTTAACTGACTGAGCCACCCAGGCACCCCGAGATAACCATTCTTCTGAATTAACCTGTTTTTTAAAGTTTTTAGTGTCTATATCCCTAAACTATCTTTAGTGTTACAAATTAATAGCTTTAGATAAACACAATCATACCAAATATATTCTGTGAGTTGCTTCCCTCCCTCCTCTCATCTTTTTCTCCCCCCCCCCCCCAAATCTTATTTCAGAGTCAGCCATGTTGTGGCTTGTCACTGAAACCGTCACTGCTAAATAGTGGTTCATTACATGAGAAAACCACGATGTATTTTTCCACTCTACAGTTTTGGACATTTGGCTTGCTTGCAGTCTGTTGCTACCAGATACAGCTGCAGTCAATCTTTTCATCCAAGTTTCTCAAGGGCAGTATTTTTCAAAGTGCGAGTTGTGACCCATTCATTTAGTGGGTCAGAAGGAGCATTTTTAAAAAAAATCAAGTGATCTAGGATAGGCATCTCATGTTGTAAAGTGTTGTTTCATAAAACGTTTGAATGTCGTAGCATGTATATATGCTCTATGCACATCCACAGTCATCCTACCAAAACAGTTTCACCAGCAGCGTCTGGTCTGCTCCACATCTATACCAACACTTAACATTAGGATCTTTAATTTGTGCCAATCCAGTGGGACTTGGATGGTTTATCACTTGGGTTTTAATTTACATTTCCCTCATTACCACTTGAGCTTGAGAAACTTCCTGTGCGTTGGCCTAGTTGGATTATTTTTTAAAAGAACCATTTGTTCTCCCAGTTGTACAAACCTGACTGTTGAGGTGAACCCAACTTTGTAACTCAAGAAGATTCCCGTCTAACTGCCTACAGTTGGTGATTACTGGACCTTATGCTATCTAATGAATACAGCACATGTCAGATTGCGTGCAATTCACAAAGGCACAGAAAAGCATGGAATAACCCCTTGATGAGACAACCTGAAGCAAGGCAGTTTTAAAAGAACCAAACTCTAGAGGCGCCTTGGTGGCTCAGTTGGTTAAGCGTCCAACTTCGGCTCAGGTCATGATCTCATGGTCCATGAGTTCGAGCCCCCCGTCGGGCTCTGTGCTGACAGCTCAGAGCCTGGAACCTGTTTTGGATTCTGTCTCCCTCTCTCTCTGACCCTCCCCCACTCACGCTCTGTCTCTGTCTCAAAAATAAATAAACGTTAAACAAAAAAATTTAAAAGAACCAAACTCTAAAGTAATATGTAGTAGAGCTTTGATCACAAGGGATATATTCCTAGCACCTTTCAGAATCTTCTAATCATTGAACACTACTACAGCAAACCGAACTCTGTAGTAAAATTTCCGTGTGGTAAGTAGAAAAAAAATAAAGCTGTATTGACGAGCTGATGCTAGGAATTCAATTAGACTCATTCATTGGCTCGCATGTGCCTGTCAATTACCTGTGATTCACATTTGTATCTCAGCAGAATCTGAAACTATTTAACTGGTTTTAATCCTTTGGAGTTGTGTACAAATAGTTGAGACCACACATGTCAGATCTTTGAATGCCAAATGTCTTCTGTACTTTCTTTTATTATCATCATAGTCTTTGCATCAAGATACATAGCAATGATAGCAGGTTTCTTTTTAAAGCTTAGTATTAAATATTAAATATCTTTCCCCATTTTAATTTTACATTACTCTGCCAAGAAAAAAACAAAATTAAAAGTCAAGTTACTTGAAGCCTGGACACACTTCCATGATTAGCCGGGCTATGTAAAAGTTGGTGGCTGTGTTCTTCCTGCTGTAAGAGCAGATCCAGGCCCTAGAAAGATGGGACCAGGTTCTAATTGTTTTTGAAAAGTGTGCTACAAAAATGGATGGCCTGTTATAAGCCAGGTTACAAAGTAAGGATGGGGGTAAGGAAGGGACATTTTCCTCCAGAAACAGGATTTCTGAAGAGTCCCAGTCCATCATTTTTTCCCAAAATGGCTGGAGGAGGGGTAAAATCTCAACATGAGCTTCGAAGTACTGTCTCTGTGAGGGGACGGTAGTTGCTTTGCCAACGAGGGGGACTGCTGAGGCGGGGCTTGTCTGAGTCGGACCATCCCCACCCTCCTCAGCTAGGGAAATGGAGAGTCTGTTGCCCAGTGGGTGTGAAAGTGGGCTGAAGCTTGGTTGGTACTGAATTCTCTATGAGGTTTCTTCTAGAAACAGACAACTCAGACTCTTCCTCTCACATCAACAAAGAAGTTATTTTTAAAAGCACTTGGGAAGTTCCTCCTCCACCCCTCAGGTGGGAAGGCTCAGAGAAGGGAGTCATCAGTACAGCCCCCCTCCAGGCCGTAACGGAATTCTTGAAGGTTGGAGACCCCGTAGAAGTGGACAAAGGCTGCTGCCACCACCAGGACATGGAAAATCTGATGAGACTGGAACTGCAAGGGTAACAAGAGAAGAGCCTTTAGGACAGCGGCAAGGAGAGATTAGAAGTAAGTAGCAGAAAGCAGTCTCCTCCTTGAAAACATTTTTTTTTTGAATCATAAAAGTGGTATTTGCGTTGCAGAAAAATTTTAAAAATCTTATCGGCGATATGTCAAAATGGTAACCTTGGTTATTTCCCTGCCACGTACATATATGCACCCCCAAACACTACCCGATCTCCGTGTCTCTCACCGCCTTTTACTCAGACCTGTAACTGTGGCTGCTCTCATTCACCATCACAGGCCCTTCTGGAAGAGTCATCTCTTACCCATATGTCAAATTTTCCAGGAAAGAAGCGCTCGGGAATTCGAGCAGCATAAAGGCCAGCTCCGGTGATGTACATCACAGCCATGAGGAAGAACCAGCCCATCTGGCCCACTGTGGTGGCCTTGACAAAGCCCTCAGCAATAGTAAAGTGCATGGTGGGCACAACACCGCTCAAGCCAAGTCCCAGGAACACCCCTGAATAAAGCAGAGAGACGACCGTCAAGCAAGGAAGCATCCACTACACGGAAGGCACTGTTGTCTTTCTCCGGAATTCAGATGTTTAGTATGACAATTAGCTATCTTCCATGTTTAGGAAATTGAGCCCCTTGATGGATAACAGCAGACATTTCGTCAACATCCAGAATGGGAAGAAGGCTGTGTAAGTGCTAACATCGTTATTACCTTGTAAGGAGCACCAAGAGAAAATATTCCCCGTTCTTTACTATTTGTTAAGAAATGTGAAGCCTTACCCAAAAAAAAAAAAAAAAAAAAAAAAGAGAGAGAGAGAGAAGAGAGAGAGGGAGAGAGCGAGAGAGAGCAAAGGCCATATCTATTAAAGCCCTCTGATGGCTGACTCAGACACAGAGCCTAAATGGCAAGGCTTCAGGCAGATGGCTTGCAAGTCAGAGGGAAGTTGGGCACGTTTTCCATTAAGATCATAAAAGATTTAAGTAACAGAACTCTGACCTCCTGGGTAGACAGACACACCCAGATCGGAAGTTGTCAAGGCTGCAGGGACACACGAGTAGGTTAAGAGGAAGGGAAGAATGGGTGTTTGTCTCCACACCACCACACTACACATAACTGGAGGGCAGGGACGACCTTCTGCGTTTCTGTGGATGCCCTTGTTAAAGCACGGTGCCTTATTCTTTAACTTCTTTAACTTATTCTTTTAACTGAAGGTTAAAACACAGCAGACATGAAGTCCAAAGGGCCTAAAAACTAGCGGCAACTCGTGTGTTGCTTCCAGAATAAAGCTTAAAAGGGGTGTCCAGATGAGCCAACACAAAGATGTGTATGCTGACGGCTGCTACAGACGTTGTGACCAGTGTTTACGCTCAAGGTACTTTTTCGTTCACCAAACCCAGTCTTCCATTCCCTCAGGAAAAATAACTCCAGGTGTTTGAATTTTAATCCCTTGGTTTGAGTGCTTAGGACTCAGGTCATTAAAATGGCCATGCTCTGTGCATCTTTTAGCTTTCTGAAACCAAATTTAAGAGTAGTCATTTTTATACTTGCAGTGGATTGATCAGCTTGGTGACCAGGTGTCCTGTTAGCTAGCATGCCACTGAAATAGTCTGAAACATGGGGGAGAAATGAACTTTGAAAATCCACGGTGTTCTGAAGGTTAAACACAAGTCCGGGTTCAGCTGGGCTCCCCAAACTGCAAACCACAGGGCCCAGGGTTGAGCCTATTAGGCCCAAGGCCCAAATACAAATGAGGTTTACACTAGGGCTTCCTACCCACCTGCTCTTGTCTGCCGGTGCTTAGGAGTGGCAAACCGGTCCCACTGTGCCACAATGATGGCAGAGATGCCCAGGACACAGACGATGGAGAGGTAGATGAGCCGTGGCTGTGGGGAGCAGTAGAAGGAGTAATAGAGCCAGGGGACAAAGCTCCCCATAATCAGTAGAGCAATCCCTGAATAATCCAGTCTAAAAAAGAGCCACAAAAATGAAATGAATCAGTGGGAGAAAGGAAGACATCCTATGGCTTGTTTAACTTGTTCTTTCTGTTCACCTGCTCCCAGATCTGACCATTCTGTCTCCCTCATTTCCCATACAATCCCATACATACATTTCCCATACAATCCTATATCCTGGATCAAACACCCACCAGGTCAAGCACGTCTGTTTTGCAATGGAAAAGTTTCTACGAACCCCTGATCACAGGACTTCATCCCTTCCCTCAGTTGTGGGCAGCCATATCTCCCCCTAGTGGATACTTCGATTTAGGAGTTCTGTCACAATTCCCTGATTCCCAGCTTTCCATTCACAAAGGGCTCTGAACGTCCTCCCTTCAGTTCTGATTAAGTTGAGTTCCTAAAACAAAACCCTTAAATTGGGAGTATTCTTAAGAGGTACTGTTTTGACTTAGTCGACTTTTTTAACGATAAAAATGTATACCAGTGTTACAGGAAAAACAAAACAACCCACCATCACAACCAAAACCACCACCACCACCAAGCAAATAAACAGAACTCCGGGGGGCGCCTGGGTGGCTCAGTCGGTTGAGGGTCCAACTTCGGCTCAGGTCATGATCTCGGGGGTTCGTGAGTTCGAGCCCCATGTCGCGGGCTCTGTGCTGACAGCTCAGAGCCCGGAGCCTGCTTGGGATTCTGTGTCTCCCTCTCTCTCTGCCTCTCCCCCGCTCACGCTGTCTCTCTCTGTCTCTCAAAAATGAATAAACATTGAAAAAAAATTAAAAACACAAAAACAACAAACAGAACTCCGGGCGCAGCGTGGGGGAATATGAAAAGCGTTAGATGAGGGGCATCTGGGGCTGCCAGAGTGCCTGGGCAGCACAGATAAGCTTAACTTGACTGGTGGGTAGGAATGCTGGCAGAATGAAGCATGGAACACTGCCACACCCTGCCGGGCCAACAGGAAGGCCAGATAGTACTGGGCATGTGCTCGAAGAGCAGCCCACTGGCACCCCAAGTTTACAAAAGGACAGTGCTGCACGGGTAAAAAATATGTTCCACACTCGGGTTCTATCAGTTGCGGAGGCTGTGGGGCATTTTTCCATGAAGGATTTAAGAGAAAAACTGTACCACCTTACTATGCCCACAAAATAGAAAGCCTTTCCTCTGGCCCGTCAATCAGGGAACCTTCGGGAGTTATTGGCGTTTCCACTACCCAGTCAGCCCTCCAGTCACAACATGTTGACAGTCGCATGTGGTCTTTCCCTCCTGACGTTCTTTCAACTCACTTGGAAAAAGTCCGAGAGACTTTCTCTGAATGACAATAGACGGTGTGAAAGAGCCAGGAGAAGCTGAGACAGAGCACTGCACCCAAAAAGAACATCCCAAAAACCACCTTCTCCTGTAGAGGGGCCATGAAGTACATATTTGGTCTGAGCATGGTCAAGATTCCCAAAAAGAGAAACAGCACAAAACCTGCAGGATGGAAAAGAAAAAAAAAAAAAAAGCCTAAGGAAAAAGAGAGTACGTGCACTTTTGACAGTTGATGGCATTAAATCAGTACTAAAGCTACAAGGGTTGAGCTGTGGGAACCGCAGTCTAAAATTTCAAGAGAAAATGGCAACAGTCGTAGAAACCCTGACTAAAAGAGCACTTTTTTTTTTTTTTTTTGAAATACCAGCATTTTGTTTTGACAGCAGGAATTTATGAAGTCGAAGGGTCTGCCTCCATCGAGGACAGTTCTGCCAGGGATCACATGAGAACATCTGGTTCTAATTTCTTTTCCGGGTTCTAGGCCTTCCTCCTCTCGTCTCAGAGATCATGATCGAGGATCAATCCATCAGAACAGTTTTGCCCTTTTTCCTACCCATGGACAAAGGCTATACAATCCCTTGAGATTTGAGAAGACAAAAACAATGGGTATTTCCCCCACCCAGATCACTCACCAAGCAGATGGGTCCAGATGTTGCCAGTTTCTGTATGGATGCGGAAAATGCTCTTGAAGCAAGCCCGGAAGGAGGGCATCGGTGGTCTGTGGCCATGTAGCAGGTAGTCATTGTCCTTCAGCCAGTCGGGGAGTACGTCATATGGGATGACCCTCCAGCGTCCCTCCCAGACCTGGAATACATACACACTCTCTGAGAAGGGTCCCAAAGGAGGCCAGTCTCTCCAGGCACAAGGGGTGAAGGACAGCCAGTCTAGGAGAGTGTCAAGCATGCTTTGGGTGGTCCTAGGTAACAGGGAATCAGCCAAGACAGAGTGTCAATGAGGCTATCACAGTACTGTGTATCTCGACCAATTTTTGTTAATGCCTTTGTTCTTCGTTCTGTTAGTTTATCTGGATGTGCTTTAGATTAGGCGTATCTCAATCTTTAAAATTTCAAAATTAATACAGTGAGTGAAAACAAAGAAATAGAAATGAAATATATGGTTTCAAAAAACATACTTTTTTTGCCCTCCTCTGCTCCTCTACTCCAAGGGATTCTGGTTGACCCCTGCTCGATCCTTTCCCCCCAGTAGATTCTAAGTCCTCCTTAGGTTGAGACTGTGTCTTTTTAGAGCAGTGATTCTTAACCCAGGGCACATGGACAATGGACAGAATGCAGGGAGTGGATGGATGGAAATTTGGATGGGAAGAAATTATTTTTATTTTCACTCACCTCTAACTGAAATCTAACGTTTCTTTCAATTATAAATGTGAACAACAAAGCCCAGTAGTTCTAGACCTTTTGACTGTCACCCACAGAAATCATAGATATTTTCATACATTAGCTTTGCAGATACCAAAATATTGTTATTCTTCACCGCTTAGAAATTATAAATTTAAATAAAATACGTTATCATTTTCCATGAATGTATATTTAATGTGTTCGTAAAGGAGGCCCACATGAAAATTTTAAGTTTTAAAAATTAAAAAATTCTGATGACTGCCAAAGGGATCCATGGCCAAAAAAAAAAAAAAAAAAAAAAAGAAGAAGCTAAGAACTTCTGTTTTAGAATATATTTTGAACAACGTCTAACATGGTAGGCAATACAGATTCAGGCATAAAAGTTCTTCAATCCAATGCATGTTTGCCAGCTGGGAGCATCCCCAGGAAGCCTGCCGTCCTTCTCCTTCCAGAACAGAAGCCAGTGGGCTGTACCTTATACACAAACTCCTCCATCTTCTCCATGGCGTGGTGGGCTTGCAGGGGAAGTGTCAGTACCCGCACTTCCTCCTCCTCTTCCTGGGGCACTGGGCATGCTTGCTCTTCTTCAGCCTGTAGGGGGAAAAAAAAAAACCAAAACCCCCAAAAACAATCCTAAGAGTCATCTCATAAATGGTGCTATTCCAGATCAGAAAGATCCAGAGAAACCCAAGCTGAACGCTTTCTGCCTAGCTTCTCTCCTATACATAGGGCCTTGCAGCTTTTTTCTCTAAAAACATGACAGTGAGTTTATAACACTACAGTTCAAGCTTTATTAATACTTGGTACAGGCTGGGGTGGATGCTCAATTCAGCAGGCAGGAGACAGACTGATGGGGACTGACATCAAAGCGATATCGGACTGGCACGTCAGTCCTACCTGTTCTTTAAGTCGGGACAGCCCATCCTTACCTCTTGGACAGTGGTTCTCAACTGTCCCCCATTTCCCAAATGTTTCTCTATTCCAGACCACTGAATTCTCAAAACAATGGAAAAGACAGAGTCGCAGAGATTCCCTTAACAATTTAAATCTGTTCCTAGTTCCCTGTGCACTGACTCTGGGGATTATATCATGACGGAAACTTTGTATTCCTAGCAGCTCCCAGAGGTATCAGGGCCTTCAAACTTGGTTCTGTAGAAAGCAGCAGCACTGAGTCCTGTACCCCAAGGAAGCTTGACATAAAACATGCACACGGGTGAGCACTCCCCTATCAGGGAGAGAGACTTTTCTCTCAGTCCCAAGGCTCCAAACCATGGAGATGGAAAGCCTGGAGGTTCAGCTCCTTCTCTGGGCTATTCTCTTTCTCTCTCCTGTTGATGGGCCCTGGGAAACAAATGGTCCCTCTTAAACTTTGTGATGTAGATTCCTGTTTGCCTACCCCAATGTCCATTCTCTCTCTCTTCCTCAGTAAAAAGGTCCTTGGTTTTACGCAGGGTGGCAATGTTACTGTGATTTTACTCAGGCCGAGTGAAGAGGTCTAAAGTCCAGTGCAGCTGAATAGAATGATGTAACTAAGATCTGGCCTATGGGCTGTAAATGGAAGTGTTGTGAGGTACTTCCAGAAAGGGTGGGCCCTCCTCCTCTTTCCCCTTATTCATTTTTGAGAGTAGTGAGCAAGAGAGTGAGTAGGGGAGGGGCAGAGAGAGAAGGAGATAGAGAATCCCAAGCAGGCTCCGCGTGGTCAGCGCAGAGTCCTATGTGGGACTTGAACTCACTACTGTGAGATCACGACCTGAGCCGAAATCAAGAATCGGACGCTTAACTGACTGAGCCACCCAGGCGCCCCCTTCCCCCTTCCTCTTTTGTAGTGGCTCATAGGTGGATGTGATGGGTAACATTAAGAATGAAGGAGGAGTGGGGCACCTGGGTGGCTCAGTTGGTTGGGCGTCCGACTTTGGCTCAGGTCATGATCTCACGGTTCGTGGGTTCAAGCCCCGCATCGGGCTCTGTGCTGACAGCTCGGAGGCTGGAGCCTGCTTCAGATTCTGTGCCTCCCTCTCTCTCTGCCCCAACCCACTCGCATTCTGTCTCTGTCTCTCTCAAAAATAAATAAACATTAAAAAAATTAAAAAAAAAAAAAGATACGGATAATACAGTATGATAAGGACTGGGATAAAGATACTCCCAGGGTGCTATGGTTCCGCCTTTGGGGAGAGAGGGGAGATCGTAAAAAAGTGGAGACTGACACAGGCCTAATGAGAGGTTCTGATCAAAAGAATGACTCCTGGGAAGACAACTTACTTTGGTTGGGTTGGCAATGGCCCGTTTGCCCTTCTCTTCTAGCAGGGGTCCCAGTTCAGCCAGCTCCACTGTGTCCGTTTCCCTGTTACTGGCAGGAGCCCCATTGCCCTGTGCCACCACAGATCCTTTGTGAGAAGACATCTGGCTGGTACCTCAATCCCCTGCAGCTTCAGCTTGGGGATAGGTTGGGGTCTCTCAGCCCCAGGGGGCAGAGATCTCCCTGTGGTGGTAAACACTAAAAGCAAACACAAACATGAAGGGTATTGAGAATTGATTCCTCTTACAGTTTCATATCCGCGAGTCGACACTGAGTAAGACACAGCTAATCAACGCACATCCTGTCTCCAATTCTGAAGGCCAGTTAACTGCTAAATTCAAATCCATTCCTTGTTCTCCCTCTTTAATATTAGTCTTTACTCAGAACTTCACTAATCTGACAGATAAGGTTGAAAATGTAACATCTGGTTGCTTGTCTTCAAAGGATCTGTGGTTATGGTACCAAACTGTCACCAGGAAAATCAGCTACTCACCTGCAACCCCCTCTCACAAGTGTGGAGCCCATTTAGTGAGGAGAGTCTAGCCTACCATTCCCAAAGCAATTCTGCCCAAGAAACACTTGGTTCTGAGAATGAGGAGCAAAAATATGAAGCCAGCCCCTTGAACAACACGGGTTTGAACTGCATGGGTCCACTTATATGCAGATTTTCCTCAGTACATATATGTACAGTAATGTGAATGTAAATATATTTTCTCTTCCTCATGATTGTCTTAATATCATTTTCTTTTTTCCAGCTTACCATATTGCAAGAATACAGCATATACTACATATAACATACAAAATATGTGTTAATCAACTGTTTATATTATTGGTAAGACTTCTGGTCAACAGTAGGCTATTAGTAGTTAACTTCTGGGGAAGTCAAAAGTTATTATGTGGATTTTCAACTATGCAGGGGTCAGTGCCCCTAACCTCTGTGTTGTTCAAGGGTCATCTATACTTCAAGACCACCCGAGCCGTAGAAATAAATTAAATGCCAACTGAACTCAGTTGGGCTTTATCTACAAATGCTCTGACAAATGTGCCTTGCACGCAGAAGGAACTTGGTTGAGAGCTAGATGCCCGGGGGTTAATTTCTCTGCGATGTCTAATTCCATTGTAGGATTATAGCCTGGGTTCAACATTTGTATAACAAGGTTTCATCACAATCTCTCCTTAAAGCAAGCAATAACTTACCTGGAAGCAGGAAGCTGAAGACAAGGAGGCAGCCCCAGCCTTGCCCTTTGCCACACACATACCAAACAACCGGCTCAGCAAGAGCTTGTCCCCACCACCACTGCTCATCATCTAAGCGCCACTCAAATTAGTCTTTCAGAAACTAGAGACAGGCACACAAATCCTTAACCAGAGAAACCTAGAACTCAGTTTTCTAGGAAAAACTTCAAACACTTGAGGTTCTCCTGAGTTGGACTTCAGGGAGTAGTCTTTCAATCAGGCCTCAGGGAGATGAAAATATGAAAATGATATCGAAAAAGAGAGGAAAAGTGCCCAAACATGTCCGTCATCTTGTAAATTACTAGTCGAACCCCTCCCCCCACAACAAAGGAGTTTATTACTCCTAGCAATAGTAATGACCAGCATATTCGCATTTTTATGCACTGGTTATCCAAACCCAATAACCACAGGGCCAAACAATACCTGCACAGGGAGTGGGCTGCACTACCAGAGAGGAAATTTAAGCTTAGGGAATCCAACCCTTTTATAATAGGCAGTAATCACCACTGCTTGTGAGAGACATTGTATCTATCTCCCACCGCTGTTCACTATATAAACATCTTTGATATCTTTTTTTGTTTCAAGTTTTTATTTAAATCCCGTGTGTGTGTGTGTGTGTGTGTGTGTGTGTGTGTGTGTGTGGTGTGTGTTTTTAAACATCTTTGATATCTGTACCAGTTCTCTTTTCATCCAACACCGATTACAGTTCCTTCTCGGGGATTACAGTTGGATATATGTAGTCAGATGAGGGCAGTCCTCAGGTTTCAAAAGTCATGCTCTGCTCAACTCACAAGCACAGCTGACAGCAATAGGCAAGTCGAGTTCAAGAGAGCAAACAGTAACTCACTGTACAGCAGACCTTTATATGGTGTCAACACATAGACAGTTTTTCTTCCATGAAATGCGCAAGATTCTGACAAGACAGACGCCAGCCCGCAGCCATAGCAAACAACTGAGCCCAAGGTGAACAGGAAACTGAAGGCCCCTGAAAACCTCAGGAAATAGGCAATCCACATAAGAAACACTGGGAAATCTTTTTCAATAGGTTGACCACAAAACATATTTCCTCAGAGTGAATAAACAGCTTTCCTCAGAAATAATTTATGCAAGAGGAAAAAAAAAAGTTTTGGGCCCTTTGGAGAGGTCTGAATAGGGGAATACACTTAGCTTAAAACACTGCTGCCAGCACTTTAGAGACAGGCCACAAGGCGAAAGAAAGAAAGAAAGAAAGAAAGAAAGAAAGAAAGAAAGGAAGAAAGAAAATACTCAGGTTCTGTGATATGTACCCTTGATTTTGGTCAGACCCTATACAGTATTTCAAAATGAATGAATGAATAGGGCAGCATTCTAGTCGGCAAGCATATAACTTATTAGCTTCTTGTCATTAGCTAAGGGTTTATGTACTTTTTCTTGTGCTTGTGGGGCTTTCTCCTTTTCCTCAGAGTAAGCCAATACATTCACTGAATATTTAACAAATATATTTAGCACTAGCACCCTAAGGTATTCTAAGGTACTGTGCAAAATACCCAGTTGAACAAGTGTCTTCAAAGAGCCTTTAACCAGATGGCACAAGGTCATTTGTGACATGTACAAAATCAGCGATACAATTTCACTGTTCCAGGAGGGCAGTAGAGGGAGAGAACACATAACCTAGGATGGCCACACACTAAATTCAGTTATTTCAAATGCTGTGTAACTATTTCACTTGAGGCAATGAGAATAATATAGGCAAACGTTTAAGTTGGGCAGGTAGGGTGAGAGACCCAATGCAGAATCCAGCTTGATATTTATTTCCTCATTTGATCTGCAAAGTTTTTATACCCTCAAGTCTAATGTTCTCCTAGGATGATCTCTGTCTCTTGGCCATCATTAGTCTTCTCGCTTTCAGCCCAAATCACTCTCTGTTAATTCTTCTGATTTCCCTCTAGCTCCTCTATCACTAGCTCCTACACCTCCCCTCAGCGTGGTCTTCTAGGCCCAGAGTCACTAAACGTAACAGGCATCCTAGTTAACTCACAAACCAGCCAGCAGCGGCAACTCATCACACAAGATACGGCATCATGCATCATGTAAAGTACATACAATGGAGGTCAATGGAGATCACATCATCATAGTGAGCAAAGTCCATTGTCCGGTTTGGTCTTCTAAACTGTAGCAACACAGAGACAGGAAAGGGAGAGATAGGGATCGGAGGTCTGGCAAGAGAGGAGAGCAAATAACACGAGGACCTGGAAATACAACTTCTGATAGGGTGACCACTCATGAACAACCGGGGATGGTTACAAGCAAGTGTTTTTGTCTCTATTGTATAAAACCAGCATAAACCCTTAAGGTCTTAGGACTGATTCTGAGAACACTCACGTGCATCAAATATACTTCAGCTTTCTGCCAGCTTTCTACATCCTTATGTATTTTAGAGGAAATACATTTCCCCTCAAACTCGCCACACCCAATATAGCAAATTATAACTGGGCCTAACTCCACTGAGTGCATTTTTGATGGGATTTCTTCAATTCAAGCTAATAAAATCTTTACCACTAAGCTTTCCAACTGGATAAACCTATGATATTAGAGAATAAAGCTGTGGAGGCAGGGAGGTGTTTGTGCTCCTATAAATAAGATAATCCTGTGCCACACTTGGGAAAGAACTGATTCTTAATCACCGGCCAGTTCTAGCTACAGTTTGTGTCCCTCACAGTTTCTGGAGACATTTATTCTGTGAGCCAGTTCTGTGAACCAGTTTCCCTCCTTCTCTGGAGTCAAAGGCATAAAGCTTCTTCTGGAAATTTTTAATCTAGAGTCCCCGGACCCTTAGAAATTCTGTGGCTAGGCATGGGTAGGCTCTATCTACGTCTGCCCGACTCTACTGTTCTAAAGCAAGATTACTCTAGCAGTAAAGTCAAAGAACACAGCCATCTTCTCGATGCACGCCTCTGTTAGAGGTGGTTTCACAACCGTTGGGGGAAAAGTGAGTCAAGGCCAAGGCCTATGTTTGAAAATCACCAGATTGCAGTAATGGTGCCGTGGCTTTCTCACGGGAGGCTAAGTGTCACTGACTTAGAGTCTGAAGTGGAACATCACAATCTAACTTCCTTTGTAGCTGTTCTCCAGCTAGCCCAACAGAAGGAGTCTTTTTGATCCCAAACAGAGACAGAGAACCTTTTTCAAATGCCATGACAAAAAAAAAAAAAAAAAGCACACAGGCTTATGGAGTTGTATGCCAGTCCCTGTTTTTAATACCTGGCTTTCAGATACATGGTCGATACAGTTATACATCACAGCAGTCACTTTACAAGGTGTATCTCGGAAGCCCCAACCTAGATGCATGCCTAAAAGTCAATCAGTCGGAACTGGTTTGCCTACAGGGCACGTTCAAGGATCCTTTCAATCTAAGATAACTACAAACTTTACAAACATTAATCATGCCAACGTTTCTGAACAGGAGAAGGGGATTAACTCTGAGCACAGTGAGAGGAACAAAATCCGGTGGGCAACATTAGAGATAAACGGACATTAAGGGAAAAATGTAATGACTCTGATGAGTATCCGTACTAGGAAAAAAACAAACAAACAAAAACAAACACCATAATTAATAAAGCTTCTGGGTTTAAGGGTGACTGTTTAGTTCACCAGTGTGATTACAGGTAGATGGGACAGGATAATATAGCAAGAGTGTTAAAGAGTTTCAGTGTGGCTTTATAGCATAGGAGTCAAAGGAAATTTCCTAGGCAAACAGAGAACGAACTTAACTGGCCTAGAAAGAAGCACAAACTCTATTCTTTCTCCATCTGACAATATCTATTGATTATTTACAATGTACATGGCACTGTGGCTACAGAGATAAGGCAAAGGAGCATTAGAGGCCTAACATGGTTGCTGACCTCTATTTTAAGAGGGGGCAATAATTTTTGTTTTCTACTAACATCCCTACAAGGCCAAACGTCAGTAAATGCTGGAGGAGAAGTTCAGAAGAAAAGTTCAACTTTAGTTGGAACGATCAGGAAAGGTTTTGTGGAAGATTTTAAGGAAGTATCTTGATAGGTAAAGATGGGACTAGTGGCCATTCCAGAAGCACACCTGGTATGAACCAAAGCAGGCTCGAAAGAACATAGTGCCCAGGGCAGTGAATAATCCATTTTTCTATAAGGGAATCTTCCAAAGGCAAAATGAGGCCAGACTGAAAAAACTGAAGATAGCCTAAAAGCCTACTTAAGGTGGTGCACTTTACCCATTCGCAATGGCGAGCCTAGTGATCCTTTCCTACTTGCAGGCAGAGTGGTCATTTATTTTTTAAATCCCTTCAGAATCATGTAAATTTTTTGGCCACTGAGAACAGAAGGCTTTCAGATTCTACTCTGCAAGTAGGTATATTCTGTGGAGGTCTACCTTAAAACCAAAGCTTTGAAGACCTAAAATCTCAAACATGAGATGGCATACATCGATGTGAGATTTCTGAGGTAATAAAATTCCGTTTTCCCCCAGTTTGGATTTTGCTCACATTTCAGCTTTTAGGATTACCTTAAATAAAGGTAAATTGTCCACTAATCTCCCTTTCTCTCCCAAGTCGAGGTGGGGACACTGTTACGGTTCGATCTGCCAAGGACTTGTGGTCGAGGACCCTCGGGGCTGCCCCTGCCACCAAAGGCTGAGAGAGGTGGTTCTGCGACCCGAGCCCGCACCCCCCACTCCCCACTTGCCTGGCGCAGCGGCCTTGGGAGCCGGCTTAGCTCTGGCCTGGCCCGTCTCGATACAGGGCCGGAATCCAGACGTCTCGACCTCCCACCGGGGCTGGGAAGACTCGGCACTCACCCGCACTGTGGCAGTCGGGAGAAAGTCGGAGGACAAGCAGACCACCCGCCCTTAAATTGTAGTGGAGGCCGCCTCGGAGGCGGCGCGAAGTGGGAGGGGCCGGAAATGTTTACAACCCAGACCGCAGAGTAGCCGGGAGGCGCGGCCGGCTCCTGGGTGGGGGTCTCGAGACCCTTGGGGCGTCTGGGCAAGTCAGTCCCAAGGGCTGTCCCAGCCTCAGGCCTGCGCCGAGGCTCCCGGGGGTTCCTGAGCTGCGGCCGGTTCCCGCACACCCGCTCGCCGCAGCAGCCGGGGGGAACTTACGGCCGGCAGGCGGGCTCTGCTGGGGGCCGCGATCCCCGGCGCTACATCCCGCGGCGCTGGAGGCGGCCTGCGGCCGAGCGGCCCCGGATCTTCAGCGCCTTCCCCGCGCCGGAAGGGGCGCGCGACCACTCGGCGTCACCTCCGTGGCCGCGTCACCTCCTCTCGGGTGCTCCCTCCTCCTCCTGACAGGCATTCCTCCAGCAGTTCCAATCACAGGCCCGGTCCTCTCGGCCACGCCTCCCGCTCGCGGGGTGCCGCCCCATCCGACCTGGCCCCGCCCCCTACGCGGCAGGCCCCACCTGCGAGGCCCTGTTTCCCGCGGCAGGCCCCGCCCCCTCGCTCCGCTCCAATCATGAACTCCTCCTCTAAAAGGACCACACCTCCAAGTCACTAACTGGAGCACGTGATAGAGAAGGAATTTCAGGGAATTAGACCGAGCCCTGCGAAGGAATGCCAAATTCCCTACCGTGCACCTTGTTCACTAAATTGGGAAAGTCCCTCCATTTCATCTGTTACCGATGCCAGTCATTTTATCTCCGAAAACACTTAATTCCTTCTTCAATCTCATGGTCCCTCCCTCCAATCCACAAATATTTATTGAAGCGCTTATCATGTGCTAGCACTGGGCTAGACTTAATTTTGGTTAGTTATTTCTGTTTGGAAACAGCGGAATTGTTTCTAAATAGTCTTGCTTGACGGCTCCCTGCTCCAGCTCCGTGTTCTCATATTGCAGCCAGAGTGGTGGCGCCAGAATGCATGTCGGGAGACTATTGGATGGTGCAGCCCTCATCTGAATCACAGAACGCAGAAACTTTGACGAGCTGTAAGTCAGTTCTTTCAATTCTCCCAAGGATAGTACATAGCTGGTGCTATTCTAGATGCTAAGAGAGAAGGTAATTTATTATAACCTTACATGGATGCCTAAAGCCAGTGGGATGAAATCTTTCGGTGCTGGTAAAAGCATGGGCTCAGGAGTCGGATAGAACCAAGTTTCGGGCCCTGACCAGCTTATGATCTTTAGAATGTTACTGAACCCCTCCAAATAAGAATGATCTCATCTGGAAAATGGCAATAAAATAGTGCTATTTCAGGGGCGCCTGGCTGGCTCAGTCAGTGGAGCACACAACTCTTGATCTCTGGGTTGTGAGTTCAAGCCCCACATTGGCTGTAGAGATTACTTAAAAAAAAAAAAATCTTAAAAACATAGTGCTATGTCACTGGCTCTTGGATAGGATTAAACAAGATAATTTATGGAGGCTCTTAGTGTGATTCCTGGCAAAAGGTGAATGCTTCATAAATGTTAGCTATGTGTTGCCCACTGTATAAAACCTCAGAAACTTCCATTGTTCACAGGATTTTTTTTAAGTTTAGCAGGCTCCATGCTCTCAGCACAGAGCCTGACAAGGGGCTTGATACCACCAATCATGAGACCAGGACCTGAGCTGAAGTCCAGAGCCAGCCGCCCCCACAGCATTGAGTTTTAAATCTCTTCCTGGTAGTGTTACAAAGGCCTTTCTCAGCTGGCTCTCACCTACTCTCAGAACTCTTCCTCCTCTATTTTCCTTCTGGCATTTAGGCCTCAAAGAACTTCTCCTAGTTCTCCAAATGTGAACTTCTCTCATTCCTCCAGCCTTTTTCAAATGCTGATCCTTCTGCTAGATTGCCCTTCCCCCCATTCTCTGCTGCAAGATCCAAGCAATTTACAATGCTCAGTTCTGGGTTTGGCTTTGGACTGAGACAATCCTAGGTTCATATTCTGGCTCTGCCAGCCACTGACCGACTTCATGACTTTTGGCAAATCCTTAATCTTAGACTCACAGGATTATCATAAGGATTAAATTATATAGACAAGTACTTTGCACAGTATCTGTTACATGGCTAACTCAAAAATGTCTCTCTTTCTTCTCTGAATCTTTTCCAAAACCTTCCCATCTGCACCTTGTATCTCTACTATGCTATTAATCACACTGCACACAGTGTTATAATTGTTTATCACTTGCCTATCTTACTCTAGACTGAGTTCTTTGGGGATCGAAGACCAGTGTTGGTCATAATTGTGTCCTCAGGAACAAGCACAGTGCTTAGAAGGTGGCAGGTCCTTAGAATACATCCTGTTTGTATGTCGGTGAATGAGGCAGAAACCCACGTAAGACAAGAAATGGTGAGCTTCTGTGTGGGAAATGCTCTTTGCTGGACTGCTTCACTATTTGAGCCTAACAATCCCTGTGCAAGATCTTTCTTTTTGGAAGTGAGGTGGCCAGGTGTATCCCACAGAGAACAGTGGCATACACATACGAGTTGATCGAGAAATGTTTGATGGAATACTCGTAACAATTTATTGACAACTCTGCTATATGGAGGGGTGAATTCTGGGGGTCCCACAAGCCTTTCTTTTGGGGCCCCAGGGAAAGCAACACATAGTTCCATGCAGAGAAACAGTGCTGACCTTCCTCTTGAGGCCATTTCATTGTTCTATCCCAATGGGACTAACAAAGAAGATCTGAAGAAGCTGCCCTAGTCTAAACCTGGGAGAAGTGGGTGGATTGTCAGAGCAGAGGAGAAGGGCAGTTAGGACAGATGGGCCTGGGGGTGGCCAAGCCTATCCAGGCACCAACAAGTCTGGCTGGGGCTGGTGATATCAGGTTACTTTTTAAAGGGGAAAAGCTTCTTGTCCAAACAGAAAGACAATACTTTCATTTGTTTGCCAGGTACCCTGAAGGGTAAGTTTGGCGAAGGGAGGGCCAAGAGAAGGAAGGGAAAGAGTGGCCAAACCAAGGGACCACTGTGATCGTACCTGGGCTCAAAAAGCATCCCCTCTAACTTTGGTTCTCCTCCCCCTCCCTTAGAAGCCTCCAGGGAGAAGTTGAGCTCCTGCCTCTGCTGAGACAGCTGTTAAGTGATCACTGAGTTTGTGGCCAGGTCAAATTTCAGCACATGGTACCACTCCTCAAAGGTTCTCTGGAAGACCTGGGAGGAATTCTGTGCTGGGAAATCCTTCCTCCCCAGATTCTCAGACATGAAAAGCCTTAGGAACAAGGACCCCAGACACAACAACCCCATAGGTTTAACACGGGGGCCTTAGCCCCATTTATTTGCATAGCCAGAGGTCTCTGCCACAAGCAGCAGTCTTAGACTGTGGGTAGCCATTTCCTTCCAGCCTGGGCAGGGGCTGGGAAAGACAGACACACAAATACATATTTCAGATTCCCTTCTCTGATGTCTGAAGAAATCATTTTCTCCTTTCCTGCAATCTTGAGGAGACCACCTCTGTGAGGCTGCTCAACTTGCGCTCACTAACACACACACAGAATCTGCTGTGGGTTAAGCACCGAATATTAAGTAAAACCCATTACATAGATTGTTCCTTTCATCACAGACACAGAGTGTGATGCTATCAAGGAACTAGTCAGTACAAGCAGCGAAGGTACATGCTTCCTTCTTTCTGACCCATGGAAGAGATGTCTCCACGGGCCTGACCTGGGCCTTCTACCACAGGGAGATTTGGGGGGCCCTTTCAGGGAACGACTCAGCTTTAGCCCTCTTCCATGGCTACAAGGATGTCATTCCTGCAGGTATCCTCCAGATTTCAGCTCCAGAGTAAGACAAAAAGGCTGACAGTGCCAGGAAAGGAATCTAGGGCTTATAGCACTTGAGTACTGGCTGAGGACAGTTGCAAGGAACAGGACCAGGGACACAGGCCCACGGAGCAGGAAGCTCAGTAGGTGAATCGCATCTTTTGTGAGTAGCCCAGTTTGTCCAAGTTGGGATGGCAGGCCAGCTGCACCATGGGGGGTGGCCCGCAGAGCAGCAGCAGCACGCCATCCCCTGGGGCGGGCAGGTGTTCCCGGATCATGTCAGCAGTCACAAACCCCTTGCTGTAGGCCCAATCTGCAGTACAGAGGAGAAGAGAGAGCAGACATTCCAGACCAGACCCGAGCTGACAAGGGGCGGAGTACCATGAGGCAGGGAGGAGGGGGGGCCCCAGAGAGCCTCCAGAGAAGGTCTCAAGTTGTAGCAGCAGTTAGACGGGGAGACTCAGCCTGCTTCAGCTTCACAGCCATGCCTGCCACCCACCCGGAAAACAGGAACCAGAAGGAAAGGGCCCAGGAGATCACCATGTCTGTTGCACTCACACTTGGGAGTGTGGCAGTACCAGGGAGGGTTTGTTTCATTGAAATCAGAACCCCCAGTGCAGGAAGTCCCTGATTTGGGGGTGTCCAGGAACGGGGAGGGTACCTTCTGGGGGGTGATCCAGAGTGAACCAGAGCTTAAAGCGACTGGGATATCGGGCCTGCAGTTCCTCCAGCTCCTCTCGCAAGATTATGTCCTTTTCAGTCTGAAATGAACGGGGAAGCAAAGGTTCTAGGAACCTCATGAGGCCCACGTACAAAAAGTTCGCCGCTCTGACAACTTTCCAACCGGGACAAAATTAGAGAGCCAAAGTTCTAGGGAATAATCAGGGCTTTTAGAGAGTTAGCGTGAGGGGAAAGAGAGGCGAACAGCCTTTATTTACACAGTATGGAGGAATAAAGATGAAATATTTCACAAAGGAAACCCAAGGAGCAACTTTTTACGCTTAGGACTCGGTTCCTTAAATGTGTCCTTTTCATGTTTCCTTGGGGGCCAGGGAAGGAATTTGGCCCCATGCTCTGTCCTCCTTGCGGTAGTAGAGGGTCCTCTACCTTGCAGGGGGGACCTTGGACAAAGGCTACAACAGGCTCTGGACTAGCTCTGCCTGCCGGTGCCACATCTCTCAGGCTGCCTGCACAATAGCTTTAAAGACCCAGGCGTGAGAAAAGTAAACCAACCTGGTTGGCAAAAAGCAGAGAGCACTGGGTCGGATCTTCAGGGTCCTTCAGGATGGCCCGAATCAGCTGCAGCATTGGGGTGATTCCTGCAAAAAGGCAGCCCACCATGAGACAGGATGGCCGCAGACCCTCCCCTGTCCCAGCTCCTGAGCTGACCAACCTCTCATCTTAATTCTTTCTACCCATTCACCACGCCGCTCCATTTTTCCTTTAGTATCCCGATCCTCGAATCCTCTCCTGTGTCCTGGAGCACTGACATTCCTGGACAGAGATGCCCTTGACCCCACCCTCAACATCATGTCTGGTAGGTGCACTGTGGTCATGCTCCATATTCGCGTAAGATCATACAGTCAACAAATGGAGGGTTGATGGGGGGTGGGAGGGAGGGGAGAGTAGGTGATGGGCATTGAAGAGGGCATCTTTTGGGGTGAGCACTGGGTGTTGTATGGAAACCAATTTGACAATAAATTTCATATATTAAAAAAAAAAGATCATACGGTTGAAATCTTTCTAAGGAACCAATCTAAGACCCTTCCTCTGAAAGTCTGTTGGAGGCTTGGACTCAAATGTCACAGATAACTGTAAGTACCTACTGATTCAGTGATGAGGGTTCTGGAACACTGGACTTGAGGGTTAAGTGCATGTGCTTTGGAAGTGGACAGAGTTAGAAACTAACCTTACCTCTGATCATTACTGTTTACCCTGTGGAAACCCTTCAACTTCTCGCAACCTCCGTTTTTTCATCTGTAAAAGGGGAAGACTAATATCTACTTCATAGATACACACATAAAGTGACTAGCATAGTGTCTAATATTTAGAAATGTTCACTGTTTGTTCATTTTCTTCCTTCTTGCCTATCCTATTTCTAGCTGCTTCTCCATTCTCACCTAAAAATTATTAGATTCATTCCATTTGAGGTCTTAGGAGAACCCACATGATTTATTTCTCTCATTCTATTAGTTAAAAAAAAAAATTCCTTATTTATTTATTTTTTTTGGTTTCTACCTGATTATGATTTTGTTTTTCAGATATCAGGGAGTTCTAAGCATCACCAGGAATCCCCCGACTAACAGCTTGGCTATGATTACCAAACCTTCTGAGGGTCACTTGGGCGTTTTCATGGCAACAACCAATAATGGTGGGAGAGAATGGCCCCTCAAGTGATATACACCTGTTCCGCCGGCAATCATTCCCAGTTTCTTCGCCACTTGGGGTTCTGGCGGAGATTTTTTGTTGGGCTGAATGCTAAAATTCCCTGAAAAGTCAAGTTAAGAGAGGGGTGGAAGAAAAAAGTCAATATGGGGGACTAAGAAAACAAATACAGAACTGAAGATGTGTCCCAGGCCGGTTTAGCAGCTGCAGTGAAATCTGATCCTGGAGCTTGGGTGGAGGTTTGAGTTGAGCCAGCCTTGACAATGATACACTTGAGGGACAATGGGGCCAGGACTATCCGTCCCATATTATTAAGTACCAGTCAGTTTAGGGCCACACAATGAGTCATTAGCTGCCTCTGGCAGACCGTCACTCCCTGGTGAGGGAGACAGGCATGGGGCCAGGTGTGAATCTATTTTCCCAAGTGGCACAGAGCAGCTCCAGAGGCTTGCTAATGCACACAGCTGTTCCCATGGGCAGGGATGAAAGCTGTGTCTGGCTGTCTAAACTGCTCAACTTGAGAAGCGTTCGGGGGAGGGAAAGAGAGACCTAGGTTTGCTTTAGGCATCTTCACAGCAGTCATGGCTGGTGAGCTCCAGTGGGTAGGGAGCTGATCCCTGTGGCAAACGGAACTGAGAAATATGCCTTTCCAAAATATCAGCGCTATGTTTAAAGGGCAGGTCTGGCCCTTACCCACGTACTCACATGCATGCACACGCACGGCCACAGTGTGCCAAGTGGACTACGCGTACTGGAGAAGTGGGAGACAGGCTCAGGGAGAAGCGGGGCCATTACCTTTCCCAGTGTAAGTGAGCAAACCACTTGGCCCTCGAAATTCCACCACATCCCCAATCTTCAGGCTGTTTAGGTACTGAGACATCTTCCCTCCCTCAGGAAATTTGGGGTGCACACCTTTCAGGTACACCTGGTAAGACAGAATGGAAAACACTTTATCTGGAATGTCACTGGCTTCTGAGCTGAAGCTAGCGCAGGAACTACGCATGTGCTATCGTCCCCAGTCCACATACTTTCTTCATATGCCCTAAGGACACATGTCTCCTGCTATCAAACAAATCTTGGAAGTTTACAAATTCCAGAAAGAGAGGGATAAGGAGCTCCTGGGGTTCCTTCCTACCCACTTACCTTGATGACAAGATCCACGTAGCCTTGGTCCTCGTCACTGGTGACAGGAGTATATGGCCTGATGACCAGGCTGCCATCGATCCGGGCAGAGAGGTAGACATGTTTGCCTGGGGACCATGTGTAGAGCTACATAAGGGCTGCTGGTGGACGTGTAGCCTTCCTGTCACCTTTCAAAATACTCAAGGAGTTTTGAGAACAAGGATGTCTTGCTTCCTAGAGTGGTTCCAATGAGATAGCAGGCAGGGAGGGCCCCTTAGGGCCCTCAGAAGCCCCCCATTGGAGAAACTCTTGTCAACCACTGCCAGGACCTTAGCAGTAGCAGGAGAATTGAGGGTCTGCGCAATGAGGAAAAAATAAATGTTTGCTCAGGGGGAAATACAAACAAATCCTGCAGGGAGGAGGAAGAACTAGTGAGTGTCAACGATGTCTGGGGGCACAGAAGCCACACCCTGGAGGGGCCCAGTGGTCAGTGATACCTCACCAATCCAAGCTGGGTAGGGAAGGGGAATCACCCTCTTAGGATACCAGGGAAAGGAGCCCACTCCACACTTTCCTTACCCACAGGCAGCCCCAGAACGTGGTGGGCGGTGGGCAGGGCAAAGCGGAACCTCTTGGTGTTGTGGCTCACAGTCTGGAGGATGGACGACACACACGTTTCACCAGGCAGGTCTGGTGCTGCAAAGTGCTTGGGGGCATCCCAACCACAGTGGATGGTCCCTCCTCTACCCGGGCTTTCCTCTACAACTTACCGTCTTGTCTAGCAGTCGCAGCAGGTACTTCTCATTGGGGTCCAGGAGAGTGACCTTTGGCCGGCGGGACTTTCGAACCAAGTACGAGCCCAGAGCCAGGCCAAGCACAGTCAGCAGCCCCACCCCCAGGGAGGCCAGCAGGACTGGGCTCTGTGGGTAGAGAAGGCAGCGTGACCATCATGCTGGGGAAGAACCCGGGGAGTGGGTGGTGACTGTCCCATACGACCAGCCGCCCCAGGGATGGCTTTCCCGAGCTCCAGCGCGAGAGCCTTTCACGGCCAGAAAGGTAACCGGGGAAGGGTCCCAAGTACTGTGCGGTACCGGGACCCCGGATTCCAGGGCAGGTGTAGAGCCCTGCGGAGCGGGGTGGGCGGCGAGAGCCCCAGGTCCGGAGCTGAGTGCCCAGAACGAGATGGGGCGGAGTCCCCTGGTGCAGAACGCGGAGCAAGGGTCTCACCGGTTGGAAGCCCATGACCGAGCACCTCGTCCTCCACCGCCAGGCCCGCGGACGGATCCCACAATGCGCCGCGGGGCGGGCAGGAGGCGGGGCGGGCAGGAGGCGGGGCGGGCAGGA
>NC_064813.1:40326254-40338887 GCF_023721935.1 Panthera uncia
GGCAGGAGGCGGGGCGGGCAGGAGGCGGGGCGGGCAGGAGGCGGGGCCTGGCGAGGGTGGGGCTGGCGGGCTGAGTGGCTCTGCGCCCCACCCCTTTGCTCTCAGACTTGGTGGCTAAGGGCCCCAGGAACCTCCGGACTGATCCAAGATCCTTGAAGACCGCAGCTCCAGGCCTCCTTCCCGTCCCCAGCCTCCTATTCCCGCCACTTCGATCCGCTTACCCCGAACAAGAGGGGAGTCCTGTCAAATGTAGAACCACACCAAGTTGGGGGACTAGAAATCTGAGTCTGGAATACGAAACAGAAGGCTGTCTGAGATTGAGCCAGTTAAGCAGGAAAGGCTGAAATTAATCATTTTAGAGTCACCTTAGTTTTTCAACAGGCTGAACTGCAACAGCATTGAACAGTCTGGCGGGGTCTTCTTTAGGAATGAGGAGTGTGGCATGGCAACTTCATTTCCCGGTCCCATTTGGTTTTGCATACAGCACCAGGCCTTCGGTACCACTCAGTAGCTTCCTATGGGTCCAAATCAAGCTTCTTGTCCTGATCTGGGTTCTCCTACCCTCAGGGTCAAAGACCTGGGCTTTGGAGGCAGACTGTACAGAATAAGAATCTCGCCTCCAGCACTTACTGGCTCTGTGACCTTAACTTTTCTGCAATTCCTCATCTATAAATGGGTATATATTATCTTGTGTCTAGTCCATAGGGGTGTTGTGAGGCTTAAATGATATGTGTAATGTGCCTAGTGTACTGTCTGTCAGAGCAAAATACTCAATAGATGTCAGCGACTATAATGGCTCAGAAGATAGCGCCAACAGTTAGGGTTTTAGAACTGAGCTCTGTTGGCAGCAAAATGGGACAAAGGGAGTCAGAAATAGACACTGACAGCCATTGAGGCTACACATTTGCCAAGATGGCTGTTCTTTCTCATACACAGCTTCCCAGCCAGATTGACATTTGTGTTTGATTTCTTCTGAGGTCTCTTGCCTTTGCTTACAGACATCTTTTTATATTTTTACATGGTCTTATACATCTGTGTGTTTGTGCCCTAATCTCCTTATAAGTTCACTAGTCATATTGGACTAGGGACCACCCTAATGACCTCTTTAAAGACTCTGTCTCCAAGGGAGCCTTGGTGGCTCATTCAGTTGAATGTCCAACTCTTGATTTTGGTTCAGGTCATGATCCCAGGGTCATAGGATTGAGCCCCATGTTGGGATCCACGCTGAGCATGGAGCCTGCTTAAGATTCTCTCTCTCTCTCTCTCTCTCTCTCTCTCTCTCTCTCTCCCCCCTCCTCTGTCTCCTCCCTTTGCCCCTCTCCCCTGCTCACACTCTTTCTCTCTCAAAAAAAAAAAAAAAAAAAAAGAGTTAAAGACTAACTCCAAATACAGTTACATTCTGAGGCTACGGGCTAGGATTTCAGTATATGAATTTGAGGGGGGAGATGTGACACAATTCAGGCCATAATGGAGGGGTGCTATTTTAAATGCTATTGTTCTTAAAGTTTTGATTTCTACTTGTACTTTATTATACAGCAATAGGTTGATTTCTCTATGTTGACCTTGTATTCTGTGATCTTGCTAAACTCATTCACTAGTTCTTTTTTTTTTTTTTTTTTTTATTTTTTTTTTTCAACGTTTTTTTTTTATTGTTGGGACAGAGAGAGACAGAGCATGAACGGGGGAGGGGCAGAGAGAGAGGGAGACACAGAATCGGAAACAGGCTCCAGGCTCCGAGCCATCAGCCCAGAGCCCGACGCGGGGCTCGAACTCACGGACCGCGAGATCGTGACCTGGCTGAAGTCGGACGCTTAACCGACTGCGCCACCCAGGCGCCCCAAGCCCTTTTTTGTCAGAACCTGTCAGGACCTCTATCCGGATGACTTTTTGTGGCTTCTCCAAAATCACTGTCAGGTAGTTGCCTCTTACAGGATTGAGAGTAGAGTAGCACCCTTTGTTCAGAGTATAAGCATATTGTGGAATACCATTCATTTCTGCCATCATGTCAGTGAGGACGCTGGCAACGGGGTTGTCTGGTTCACCAAACACCTTCTCCTTCTCCACAGGAAAGCATGTGTCCTCAAACGCAGGATACTTGCCTATGTGGAAGAAGACTGAGGGACTGAAACGAATTGGAACATTCTGGGCCAAGAGAAGGCGGAATTCAGAGAGAAACAAGTAAATGGGAATATCCTTATGGAAAAGGAGAAAGAGAGAGGCCAGGCGGGAGAGGTCACTGGTGTGGAAAACTTTCCCTGAGAGGCTTAGGCTGGAGAACTCCAGGATCGCCCAAGGTAGTTCTTTCCAGGCTGATAATGCCCAATAGATGGTAGAAATAAATTTGGAAGTGCAGTAAACATAATCTTCCATCATCAGAAAGTATTCAGAGAGGTTGATAGCAAAGTTCATGAGGAGGGCATAATGGACTTTCTGCCTGGAATAATGCGCTTCACAGCGTGAGGTACGACTAACATTATTCCGATCTCCTGGGAGAGGAGAGTCACCGAGACGACCGTGGATCACGAGCAGCTTCTGGGCCTCAATATGTGGTTTGAAGAGGTCTGAAATATTGGCAACTGTTCGTCTGAGCCATTCGGGGTCGGGATCTGACAGGTGGACCAGCACCACAATACAATTCAGCTCGTGTTCTGAGGAAGCTTGGAACAGGGACCGCAGAGTGTCCAAGAGGTAGCTCCCGTTAGGGTGTTGCTCTGAGGAAATCCCTATGGTCAGCAGTTCTAGGGGTGGAGGGAGACAAGGGAGACTTTAGCTCTTCAAGATGGGGGAAAGGTTCCTAGGACGTCCTCTCAGGTCTCCCCTTAATGCCACACCTGTGACAAATTCATATTTCCCTTCCTTGGGAGAGTGTGGTCCAGAGGTGAGGATAATCTCTGGTTAGAAGTTGCCAAGTGGTTTTATTTGATCACAACTTTAAAAGGCTATCGGTGGAAACTTTATGAAAAACAAGCTTCTCTCTGATGGGGGAGGCTGCCATGTACCAAAGGTAAACTTGCTGGCTTGGCCAGTTGGCCAGGCCTTGACCTCAGAGTTATCACAGCTACCTTGAATCAACCAGACCCCGATTGGAGGATCTCCAGGGACTCCTGTAAACCCAAGGGTTCTGGCACCCTAGTGCACAGCTAGTCAACATTCACCCTCCCCTTTCTCCCTCTGCTCAGTGCTTTTGACCATAGCTCCCTCCGGGTCCTCTCTCATCATGTCTTCCCCTCCCTGGGGAGCTATGAATGAGCTTCGCTATGGGGTGGCTCCTTAACGGGTCACTATGGACTTCTCAACTTGTTAGTCATTCAAGGGGGTGGCCAGTGGGAAGAAAGTACACTCAGAATTATGATCTACAGCACATTTCAGAGCTTGGTCCTCCCTCAGAGCAACCTGCTTTTCCATCAGACACGAGCTCACGTTCCCTTTTTACCCACCTTCCTTTTTCTTTTCTTTTCTCTTTTTTTTTTAAGTTTATTTATTTTGAGAGACAGACAGACAGATAGGGAGAGAGGGAGAGAGAGAGGCAGAGAGAGACAGAGAGACAGAGAGCATCCCAAGCAGGCTCTGCACTGTCAGTGCAGAGCCTGATGCAGGACTCAATCCCATGAACCGTGAGATCATGACCTGAGCCGAAATCAAGAGTTGGAAGCGCAACTGACTAAGCCACCCAGGCGCCCCTCCTCTCCCCCGCCCCCCCCCCGCCCCCCGCAATCTTCCTTTTTCTTATTGGAATACCTTGTCTGACTTTCTCCTAGTCTGACCACTCCCTCCCCTATACTCACTCTTCTCCTGGGGAGGGGATCCAGCCAGCAATTTGTACTTGGCCTGTTGGAGTAAAGGGGAGGCTTTCTGCATGTCCTTGAAGTTCTCTAGATGGTTTCTGCTCTCAGAGATCATTTGGTCCTGCCTGAGCTGCCACAGTATTTTCTTCTTTTCCTCCTGCTGAGGATAAGATGAGCATCAGCCCTGATATTCATCCTTAGACTCCTGGAGACAAATAAGGGGCAGATCCCCCTTTTAGGACAGGCGGGGCAAGCCCCAGGATCTGGTCACCGGGAGCCCAAGTGTTAGGACTCAGCTGACTGTTATCCCCACCTCGCCATGAGAACACACAGGACTTTCCAGAAGGAGTGGTGGGCCCTGGAGTCAGATAGGAAGTAAGAATGCTTATAGGAAGATCATAGGCTTATGCAGAGTAAGGACTTGCCTGCCCTACCCTGCCCCACATCTAACTTCTCCTACCGTTATCAGGCTGGCAAAAAGTCCTCTAACTCGGCTTAGACTGTGGCAGGTGCTGAAGACCAATGCCTGGTCCTGTCCTTCACGAAGTTATCCACAGTGCCTCAATTCTAAAACTCTTTCTTTTACTCCACTCTGACCATGCACACATTTCTGAACCATTTCCCCACATCACTTATGTTTTCCTCTAGATGGTTTGAGGCATTAAGGAAAAATGTAGACTTCCAAAACCTGAGCATTTGGTTTTCTCTGCTTGCAGCTGTTGTAACGTGGGAGAAGTTATTTTAGGGCTTTGTGTCTCAATTGCTTCGTAAGAGAAATGGGACGAATAACATCTCTCACTCGAGACTCTGGTGAGGAAAGTGCCCAGCACCCAGGCAGTCCCCATCACATGCAGGTCCTGCCAGTCAGCCTGGTTTTCTAGAAGTATCTGTGCATTGCTCTCTCTGCACTTAAACTGCCCTCTCTTCCTCCTTGCCTTTATTCAAGTCTTCTCCATCTTTCAAGGCTGGCTCAATATTTATCTTTTCTCTGACACTCTCCTGATTCTTCAAGTGCCCTCTTCTTAGAACTTCTATGATGATAACTAGAGTGTTTGGATAACTGGAAACCCATCCCCTCCTGCCGAAGGATTGACAAACAGTCCAGTCTCAGCCTCTGGTTCTTACCAATGATAAGTTATATGTAAGATGCTCTTCATTATTCTCTTGGAGGAAGAAGCTCAGGAAGATTAAGGACACAACAACTATGATATATTTCCATAGGCAATGACGCATGGTGCTGGGGCCTGGAGGAGCTCTGCAAAGAAACGTGAGCGGGATATGACTCTTAAGTGCTTCCAGCTTACAGAAGCATAAGGATGTCCTCCTCCTACCAGGAAGCCTCCCACATCCTTTCCCCCTTCCCTCCGCCTGGACACCACTGCCGAATTATTTCCATAGTCTTTTCTCCACGCACTTCAACCCTCCCTCCTACTTGTAGCCATCTATGGAGAGACAAAGGTCAAGGAGTTTGATTCTCTTCCACTTCTACCATCTTCACCTCCTGTCTGGGTTTCCAGGTAAAATTGGAGTAGCTTCTTTTGTTTATCCACTCTTGGAGCAGAGACCCAACCACAGCGGACGTGTTGCCAAGAAGAGGAAATCAAGGGTTAGGCATTAATCATGTTTTTCCCTAAACTCTGAATTCAAGTCAAAGACTCTACTTGGATGTTATTGATCAATAAATAACTGTTTATTATTGTCTTGTCTGTTAGCTCCCTGTTTACTTTTGTGCCTGATCATTTCCAGGATTACGTTAGGCAGATTATGATGTCTTGAATCAACTCAGAGGGACCAAGAGAAACTCTTGTTGGTATATCTTCCCCCCCCATCCTGGACTGGTAAGTAGGTTGGAAACTAAAAGTGACCAGAAATTTCTAATCACGTGAAAGTCTTTACCATGTTTGGAGTGCTATGTCCTTCGGAGTCTTTTTGTTTAACAGAAGATGAGGGCTGGAATTTCTCTGAAATCAAAGAGAAAAAACTTTAATATTTTTATGCATGCAGGATAGGGTCCCAGAGTGGCTCTTCTGAGGTAGCAGAAACTAGTCACCCCTCCCAGGAAACCCTGCTTGACAACCATTGTCCACCCTGAATGGGGGGCTGGTTACCACTCCAGCCTCACATCGAGCACCTGTTTCTGGATAAGGTGAGGCTGAAGTTAAAAAAATTTTTTTTTAACATTTATTCATTTCAGAGACAGAGAGAGAGACAGCATGAGCAGGGGAGGGGCAGAGCGAGAGAGGGAGACACAGAATCAGAAGCAGGCTCCAGGCTCCGAGCTCTCAGCCCAGGGCCCAACGCGGGGCTTGAACTCATGAACCATGAGATCATGAACTGAGCCAAAGTCAGACACTTAGCCGACAGCCACCCAGGTGCCCCAAAATGCAACTGATTTTTGTGTGTTAACTTTGTATCCTGCTTTTTAACTGAAATAGTTTATTAGTTCCGACAGATTTTGTTTATTTGTGAGGAATCTTTAGTATTTTCTACCTGTAAGAAATATCACCTGCAAACAGAAAATTTTACTTCTCCCTTTCCAATTTTGGATGTCTTTTATTTCTTTCTCTTGCCTAAGTGCTCTTGCTAGAACTTCTAATAGTACGTTGAGTAGAAGTGATGAGGTGTAAGCATTTTTAGCTATAAACTTTCCCCTTAGAGTCACTTTCAATGTGTCCCATAAATTTTGGTATATTGTTTTTTTAAATTTTCATTCATTTAAATATTTTCTAATTTCCTTTGTGATTTCTTTTTTGATCCATTGATTAAAAGTGTGTTATTTAGGGGACCCTGGATGGCTCAGTCGGTTAAGCATGTGACTCTTGATTTCAGCTCAGGTCATGGTCTCGTGGTTCTTGGGATCAACCCCCTTGTTGGCCTTGTGCTGACAGCGCAGAGCCTGCTTGGGATTCTCTCTCTCCTTCTCTCTCTCTTTTTTTTAAAAATTTTTTTTCAATGTTTGTTTATTTTTGAGAGACAGAGACAGAGTGTGAGCGGGGGAGGGGCAGAGAGAGAATGAGACACAGAATCCGAAGCAGGACCCAGGCTCTGAGCTGTCAGCACAGAGACAGATGCGGGGCTTGAACTCATGAACCATAAGATCATGACCTAAGCCGAGGTCAGACACTTAACTGACTGAGCCACCCAGGCACCCCTCTCTCTCCTCTCTTTGCCCTTCTCCCTCCTCACATGTGCTCTCTCTCAAAAAAAAAAAAAAAGTTTTTTTAAGTGTGTTATTTAATCCCCCCAGTTTTGTGAAATGTCCAGTTTTCCTTTTATTATTGATTGCTAACTTTATCCTATTTTGGTAAAAGAACATACTTTGAATGATATCTATTTTTTTTTACAAAATGCATTGAAGCTTAACCTGTGGCCTGACATATGGTATATCCTGGAAAATGCCCCATGCACTTGAGAAGAATGTGTATTCTCTTGTTGGGTAAAGTGCTCTGAAATGCCTGCTAAATCTAGTTGGTTTATTGTGTAGTTTAAGTCCCCTATTTCCTTATTTATTTTATGTTTGGTTGTCCTGTTCATCATTGTCAGTAGGGTACTGAATTGTTTAAATATTATTGTATTTCTCCCTTTAATTCCATCAGTTTTTGCTGCTTATATTTTGAAGACTTGCTATTAGGTATGTAAATGTTCATAACTGTTGTATCTCTTTGCTGTGTTGAACACTTATTAACAAACACTTATAATGTCCTTCTTTGTCCCTTGTAAACTTTTTTGATTTAATGTCTATTTTGTTCGTTATTAGTTCAGCTACCCCTTCTCTTTTGCTTACTATACGCACGGAATTTTTTCCCCATCTTTTCACTTGCAATCTGTTAGTTTCTTTGGATTTAAAGTGAATCTCTCATAGATAGCACATAGTTGGATCCGATTTATAAGTCAATTCTGCCAATCTCTGGATTGGAGAGTTTAATCAGTTTGCATTTAAAGTAATTACTCCTAAGGAGACTCTTACTTCTGACATTTTGCTGTGTGTTTTTTATAGTATTTTTGTCCCTTATTTCCTGTATTACCATCTACTTTTGTATCTAGTTGGATTTTTTTAAAAGCAAAATGTTTTAATTATCTTCTCATTTCCTTTTGTGTATATTTGATACACAAATATCAAATATTGTGGTTGCCATGGGGGATTATACTTAACACCCTAAACTTATAACTCTTTAATTTGAATTTATACTCGTTTAACTTCAGTAACACAGAAACTGCTCCTTTACAGTTCCACTCTCCCCGCTTTTGGTTGTTTTTGTCACAAAATTACATCTTTATACATTGTGTGCCGTGAACTAAGACTTCTTTTTAAAAAAATTTTTTTTAATGTTTATTTATTTTTGAGACAGAGAGAGACACAGCATGAGCAGGGAAGGGGCAGAGAGAGCGAGGGAGACACAGAATGTGAAGCAGGCTCCAGGCTCTGAGCTGTCGGCACAGAGCCCGACGCAGGGATCGAACTCACGAACCGTGAGATCATGACCTGAGCCGAAGTCGGCCACTTAACCCACGGAGCCACCCAGGCGCCCCGAATACTTCTTTTTAAATGCGCTATTCTCTAATAGAAGTTAGCTACTTCTAGTTACCTACTAGTTATCTAGTAGAAGATAAGATTTAGAGCTACAAACCAAAGTTAAAGTCATACTAGCTTTTACACTAATAGTTTTTCTTTAAATATATTAGTCTCTTAAGTCATGTAGAAGACAAAAAGTATAAACAAAAACCATTGTTACAATAATACTAGCTTTCATCATTGCCTGTATATTTACCTTTATTGAGATCTTTATTTCTCCATATGGCTTTGAGTTACTGTCTCATGTTCTTTCATTTCAGGCTCAATGCATCCTTGAGCATTTCCTGTGGAGCAGGTCCACTGGTTACAGATTCCTTTGGCTTTATCTAGTAATATCTTAATTCCTCCCTCCTTTTTGGACAGTTTTGCTGGATAATGGATTCTTCATTGACAATTGTTTTCCTTTTAGTACTTTGAACATGTTGGCCCACTGTCTTCTTGCCCCCAAAAGATTCTGATTAGAAAGGTGTTAATAATTTTATTGAGGATTGCATGTATGTGATGATTTGCTTCTCTCTTGCTGCTTTCAAGATTCTCTCTCTGGTTTTGACTTTTGAAAGTTTGATTATAATGTGTTTTGGTGTGAGTCTTTTTGAGTTCATCTTACTTGGAGTTTCGAACTTCTTGGATGTTTATAGCCATCAAACTTGAGATGATTTCAGCTATTATTTCTTCAAATATCCTCTCTGCTCTTTTCTGTCTCTTCTCCTTCTGAGTCTCCCACAGTGCTTATGTTGGTCTGCTTTCTGAGCTGAGATATCCATTTTCTGCCCTCAGACATCGACATGCCTGGTTCTCAGGCCTTTGGACTCAGACTGTGATTACATCATCAACTACTCTGGTTCCTGGGCCTTCGAGTTTGGACTGGAACCACACCACTAGCTTTCCTGACCCTCCAGTTTGTAGACAGCAAGTTGTTGAATTCTCAACCTCCACTCCATAACTGTGTGAGCTAATCTCTCATAATAATCTCTTTCTCTCTCTCTCTCTTCTCTCTCTCTCCCTCTCTCTCTATCATCTCCTATTGACTTTGTTTCTCTGGAGAACCCAGACTAACACAGGCACTTATTATGGATCTAAGGTTATTAATGTAATCAAGTCAGATCCAGGAGATAAACTCCCTTTCTGACTTGAGACTTCCATTCCCTCAAGGCTTTTGACAACACATACACACATTTTCATATATATAAAAGTTTCAACCACAACACGTGAAAGTCCTCACCTTTACTGGAGGTGTAGTTCTGAGGCTTTTTTTGGGGGGGGGTGGTGCAGAAGAACTCAGCTTCATAACTCCTGAGACTTCAAGGTTTTCTCCAAAGTCAAGAAGAAAATACAATATTTGTGGGAGCTAGATGAGGCCAGAATGTGCATCCTCTAAGGCAAGGCAAAGTTGGTCACTGCTTTCAGGTGACACTCCACCTACAACTATTGTCCTCTCTGAATGGGACCTGTTTACCTCTCCAACTTCACACGAAACACCAGCTCCTTGGTAAGGGTTGCAGGGAAATGGTGAGGAAGTTTTGACATCAGTGTCCTGGGATTCTGACCTAGATCCAGGACTGTGGACTGGGCCACATTTTTCTCCAAATAGGAATTGTTTTATTGATATTGTCTCCAAATTCAAATCAATATATGTTTAATGTAAAACACTGGATCAATTACAAAAAAAAAGAATAAAAATTACTCAAATCCCAATGGCAGGAGATAATCTTTGGCTAGCACCTGGTGAACATCTGGAATCAAAATGAGAAGAGCAGATTGGAATCTGGCTTTATGGCAACAGAGGTCAAGTCACTCGGAAGCTCCCCAAGAAAGTCCATTGGGCAACATGACTTACCAAGTGTGGCAATCTCGTAGAGAGTTTAGGGAAGAAGTAAATCTATCTCCACAAATTTACCAATTTCAGTTTCCTTGGGTGATTTTCAATTCCCACTTATTCCAGACATGCTGTCTCTTTCCCTGAAAATCTCCTTCCACTTTATCTTGTCATCTTCCTTGTCATCATTAATAATTAATGTCCTAAGTCTGTCTTTCCAACCTCCAGCTCCCTCCCCCCCCCCCCCATTTTTGGACTGCTCTGAATAAAACATACACTTAGTCACTACCTAAGAAAAATTAATGGCAATAGAATACTATCACTTTTATAAGTCCAGGATTACAGTGTCCTCTTTTAAGAATATCTCTCCAAAAGAACTAGGTCTGCATTAAGAACCGGCTTTTATTTTGTGATGATGTTGCTTTGATAAAGCCATTTGCTTAAAAATGGGATTCCCTCTTTCCTTCCCCTCTTCTTCTTTTTGATTCAGCATCCCCATTCTTCCTTCCTCTCTTCTTCTTTTTGATTCAGCATCCCCATTCTCTTGGCTTCTTAATCTATGTTATCCCCTTTATATTCTTTTGTTTCTTCTCCCTGTAGCCAAAGACCATTTTAAAAGAATGATGTTGAGGGGCACCTGGCTGGCTCAGTCTATACAGCATGCAACTCTTGATCTCAGGGTCATGTGCTTGAGCCACATGCTGGGTATATAGACTACTTAAAGAAAAAAAAAAGAAATAAAAGATTATGTTAAGAATAATGGGCATAAAGAGCCACAGGCAGAGTGTAATCTCAGCAGGAGGAGGCTGTGGCCAAGGCCTGCTGTGTAGGTACAGACTGGGCATGGCTGTGGCCTGGGCCCACAATGCAGGCTCATGGGTGGCACCCCTGGAAGCCTCTTCAACATGCCCTCAATGCTGGTGGGGCTTTATGGGGCCTAGCAAGGGCTCAGGCCAAGGGCAAGGTAGGAGACTGGTGGGTACCACTGTCTTCCTTAGAAGAAGCAAAACACATCTATCTGCTCTGTTGCAGGACTGATGCTGTGGTTGGATATTTAGAGGACATTATCATCGACAAAGAGTTCTAGGAGTCACAGGGAAATTCCATGGACAAATACTATCAGGAATTTGAATACAGGAATTATAAAATTGCTTATGCTGCTTATATTTTAACAAAACATATTTACTTAGTAGAAAAGCATACGAAAGAACAACTGCTGGAGCTTTCCTGGATTTAACTTGGTGACTTTCACATTACAGCCCACAAAGATGAAATGATTGGTAATGTATTTGACAGGCTGCTCCCGTTTATGGATTCTCTGTCTTTCAAAGAAATGTTTCTGAACTACAAAGCAGAAAAGGGAGGTACAGGAAACAACCAGTGGGTTAGTGGCTACTTCATGGTGAACATTATCTTTCTGTCATCCAGAGCACTGCAACACTAGCTTTCATCTCCAGCCAATGGGATTGCTTTGGACACTACAGCCCAATAGGTTGGGAGAAGATTAGGCTAACAATGACAGAAGAATAGGTCTTAGGAAACCTGAATTTGTTTGTGCCTGCTCATTAATGTTAAGTATCAATGAATAATAAAACAAATCCAGAAGATTTCATGTTATTAAGACAATACTCCCCAAATTGATAGGCAGATTTAATACAGTCCCCATCAAAATTCCAAGATAAAACAACTCTGTTTCTCCCTCTAGGCTACTCACAACATTTCACTTCTGACACCAGATATACGGGTTTTTCCACAACAAGCAATTTAACTCAATTCTGATACTATCTACTTGGAGTTAATATCAGATCCTACAGGTTAAGGGCTCAGCCCCACAAGACTGCTTCCCACTTCAGATGCCAACTGCAAGTTTGGGCCTCTGGTATTTCTGACCAATAGGCTATAAATTGGGGATTCTCACAATTCCATCTTTGGATTTGGTAATTTGCTAGAGTGGCTCACAGAATTCAGGGAAACACATTTGCCAGTTTCTTATATCATAAAGGATACAAATGAATACCCAGATGAAGAGGTACATAAGGCATGATCTGGAAGGGTCTCAAAGGTAGGAGCTTCAGTTCTTATAAAATTGGAGTGTGCCACTCTCCTGGCATGTGGATGTATTCACCAACGTGGAAGCTCTCCAAACCCCTTACTTTAGTGATTTTTATGGAGGCTTCATCATGTAGGCATGATCAATTATTAACTCCATCTCTAGCCCCACCTCCCTCCCTGGAGGATGGAGAGGGTGTAAGACTGAAAGTTCCAAGCTTCTAATCATGGCTTGGTCTTTCTGGTGACTAGCCCCCATCCAGGAGCCCATCAAGAGTTGGCTCATTAGAACAAAAGATACTCCTATCACTCAGGAGATTATAAATGTTTTGGGAGCTCTGTGTCAGGAATTGGGGGCATATCTATCTATATCTATATCTATATCTATATCTATATCTATATCTATATCT
>NC_064813.1:40338897-40381065 GCF_023721935.1 Panthera uncia
TATCTATATCTATATCTATATCTATATCTATATCTATATCTATATCTATATCATATCTATTACTATATACCCATATCTATATCTATGTGATTTCACAATTCCAACTGTTTTTTTTCTTCTTCAAGAAATTGATGAGCTGATCCTAAAATTTACATGGAAATGTAAAGGACCCAGAATAGCCAAAACAATCTGGAAAAGACCCATAAAACACCATCAGACAAAGTTAGGGGACTCACATTTCCTGATTTTAAAATTTAACTACAAAGCTACAGTAATTAAGACAGTGTGATCGTGGCATTAATGACACACAGATCAATGGAATAGAAGAAAGTTCAGAAATTGCCAAGATAATAAAATGGGAGAAAGAATAGTTTTTTTTCAACAAAGCGTGTTGAAACTGAATATCCACATGCAAAAGGATGAAGTTAGACTACTACTCCACGAATACTGACTCAAAATAGATAAAGAACTAAATTTATAAGACTCTTGGAAGAAAACATAGATATAAATCTTCATAATCTTGTATTAGGCAATCGTGTCTGAGACATGACAACAAAAATATAAGCAATCAGAGGAAAGTAATGAATTGGACTTCTTCAAAATTAAAAACCTTTGTGCTTCAATGGATACTAAGGAGAAAGTGAAAAAGACAAGCCACAGAATGAGAGAATATCTGCAAATCATATATCTGATAAAGGACTAGTATCCAGCGTATATAAAAAATTGTTACAATAAAATGACAAACAACCCATTTATGAACGGGCAAAGTATTTGAATAGACATTTTACCAAAGTAGATATACAAATGGCTAATAAGCACATGAAAATATGCTCAATATCATTAGTCAATAGGGAAATGAAAATCAAAACCACAATGACATACTATGTCATACCTACTAGAATGGCCATAATAAAAAAGACAGACAATGACAAGTGTTGGTGAGGATGTGGAGAAGTTGGAACCCTCATACATTGTTGGTGGGAATGTAAACTGGTACGACTGCTTTGGAAAACAGTGTTACAGTTCCTCAAAAAGTTAAACATTAAGTTATTGTATGACATGGCAATTCCACTCCTAGGTGTGTACCTAAGAGAAATGGAAATATATGTCCACACAAAAATTTGTACATGAATATTCACATAAGCATTATTCGAAATAGCCTAAAAGTGGAACCAATCCAAATGTCCATCAACTGATAAACAGATAAATAAAACATGATATTCCAATCGATGGAATGTTAGTCAGACATTAAAAGGAATGGAGTGCTTACACATGCTATAGCATGTATGAACCTTGAAAACATCATGCTAAGTGAAAGAAGGCAGACATAAAAGGCCACATATTGTATGATTTCATTTATATGAAACATCCAGAATAGCAGATCTATGGAGACAGAAAGTAGATTACAGGTTGCTAGCAATTTGGGAGAGGGGGGAATAGGGAAAATTGATAATGAAAACTGGGAGAAATAAGCCTGTAGTGGTCCCTGGGATCGATATGATGCTTCAAACATAATATTGGAGGAAAACATTAACTAGAACTGTACAATAAACAATACAGCTCTAAGAAAAACCTCTATTGAAATGTCTCTCTGGGGAGGCGGTTGATTTATGTTGCTGAAGCCAAGCAGCTGGGAACGCCTGGCCCGCTCAGGGTGGACAGCCACCTGCTTCTTTTGCTGGTACTTCTCCGCTTTCTCAGAGACCATGACCACCTGCTATGGGTCTAATCAGATTCTTTGTGCTTGCTCAACCATAGATTACTCCCGCTACGTGCTTAAACAAGTTCTGTTTTCCTCCTAAGAATACTCTTTAAACAGTATAATAAATTGTGATGCCTACTGATGATTGATGTGGTTTTCTCAATTAATATGAGAATGAGGAGTTGCTCCGGGCGACCGTCTTTCCAAACTGTCGTCCCCTGCTCCCTTTCTCTTGCAGCTGACTTCTTTATACCTCATTCTTCTCCCAAACGCCGGGAAGAAAATGGCATAAGCCCACTGACCCAACCAAAGGAGGGACGTGGAGATTCGGTGCACAGTGAAGCAAGGCTTTGATCAACTTCCTTGCAAGAATGGGTGTCTGATGGACAGACACACTCAGGGCAGTTACAGCAGACAATTTATCTCCTAGTGTGCAAGTCCCTCCTCTGATTCCTCATTGGCTGAGTAATACAGAGGTTACAGCCTTACCCAGACATCGCCTATGCCCATGTAAGGCAAAAGAAGTTTGATTGGTACAAATGTACATTTTCTGAGGTGAGGTGGAAACTTTCAGTCCCTCCTTTGTTCTTTGGTGCATGCTCATTGCAAAGCCCATGAAAATAAGCCCGTGAAATGGAGAGGAGAGGAAGACCAGGAAGTGAAGTGTCTAAGAGTTTGGGACTCCATTATGGGGGGTGGTTCATATATATTTCCAACAGATTGTAAACCTACTGTTAACTAGACAGCGCAGCTTTTATTTGGTATTTCTGAAAACGAATCATCTCCCTTCTCACAAAACAGTTTCTTTTGGGGGTGATTAAAATGTTCTGGAATTAGATACTGGTGATGGTTGCACAACTTTGCGAATATGCTAAAAAATACTTACTGAATTGTACACTTTAAAAGGGTGATTTTTATGGTGAATGAATTGTATCTAAATTAAAAAAAAAAAAAAAAACCCTAAGGGCCTGAAAACAAAATTACCTGACTCTTCAGGGACTGCTGTTTCTTCTAAAATATATTCTTATATTCAGTAACTCTAGTATTCCTCCCAGAGTAAATACCTGTCCCAGGTGTTTCTGAGTCAAGCTGCTCCAGAGTAAGTTGATGTTGAACATTCCACCTGGGACCCCCTTCCCTCAGCACACATACTGAACCCTCTCTTCCAAATACCAGAGACAGGATTTGCACAAATCTTTTGTGTGTTCAGAGCTCTTTCACTTGGGCAAGCATTTCAGTTTTTCAGCCCCAGAGGCTCAGCTATGCGGTGATTTTGAGGGTTTGGGAGTGTTTCTCTAAGGTGTTACTCAAACTAGCTGCCCCTTCTTAAGTTTTGTGAAGATCCTATTTTCTGCCCACCATTCTAAGAAAGTCACAGCTGGTTTTGGCTGTAGGAATCATTTGAAAGAGATGTTCTTTGCCTAAAAGATAGATGTAAAACTCAACTCCTAGGCTTATGTGTGCAGTCCTTTTTCCTAAAAGGACCATATCTTCTGCTGATCCTGATGTAGTTCCACTGTTTGTATGAGAAACCTCTTTCTTAAAAAAGCATTATTTTTGAAAAGTATTTTTGATAAATATTCACGTTAACTTAGTGGGTTTATTCTTGGAATTTTAAATGATCACTTACTTAAGGACAAAATATTACATATCGTGTGCTCTCTAGTTGTTAGTACTGTGAAGAAAAGGATAGTATATGTATTGGAGTTCCTAGTTTCCTGGGCACCCATAAATGGATGCCGCGTGCTGGAAGCAAACTAAACAGGCATCTTTTTCTTACGGCATGTTAGGTGTGTTTGTACAGGTTTGCTTAAAATCCTTTCTGTATAAATAAGTTCATTAGGTTTTCTTTTGGTGTAGGAGCAAGTTTGGTAAAAAGGCAACTGACTCCGTAAGCTACGAAATTCCACCTAAATCCTTCTTCCGTCAAAATCTGTCCTCCCATCATGCTCTTCTCCAGTCTTGCTTGGCATGAGTAAGAGGAGGTAGCAAACAGCTTTTCTAGCTGCCTATTTGGCTTTGGTTTAGTAAAATGTTTGGTATAATGTTACCAGAAATATATATGTCAAACCTTTGAGGCTAGACCAGGCAATCCCAGTGAGCTCAGGTCACGGGAGGTGGATGAACCCAGGGGTGGAGAGCTGCTGGCACCAGAAAACCACAGGCAATTGCACCCACCTCACAAAACAACTGCTTTAGTCATACTACCTAGTCTGCCACCCATCTCACCCCAGGACAAACAGCATTAGGGGGAGACATTCCTCCAATTGTAATTCATTAATCCCCAGGGATTTAGAAGAAGGTATAGAGAAGCAAGTTCCAGAATTTAGTTCCTACTTGCTTTGCTCATTCTCACAGGCATGGTGTTTTTGAACTATCCTGACTTTACCTTTGAAAATACCAGAATGTATACATAGAGAGCCCTTGGACTGCTTGAATGATAGGGGGAAGGTTAAGGGTAAAAAGGAAGGAAAAACACATCCTTTAATGTAAAACATCCTTTTGAGAGCACTTGTTATGGAATTGGGTGGGGAATGAGCAGAAGAAAGAATCCCATACTCAAGGAGTTATAGTTGGAGGTCATAGGACATGGATGATGAACAAGACCCAGTAATCCAGCTGTCCATTCTTAGGCTCTCCATGTTCATTTCCCATCCCACACCCCGACTCGCATTACTGAACCAAGAAGAATTTATGCAGTTGTCCAGTGTTGGAGCAGTAACTGGAGAAGAGTGCCTTTCTGCTATGGGTAGAGTAGGAGTTAATGACAGAGTTTCCCCTCCAGGTGATGGTGACTCTTGGGGAGGCAGAGTTGAGCTACAAAGTTGAGCTATCCCTCTCCCCGTGTGATTTTCTCTCCTGTGCCAGTCCTAGAGGAGACAGAATTTGGGGCTTCCACTGAGGCTTCATCCAGACAAATGAAAGCAAGATGAAACGGAATAAAATCCAATAGGGCTTGAAAGTCAAAGTTGGTTGCCCCTGCCAGGGAACACCCTTCTGACAGTCATTGCTCTGAATGGGGGTGGGGGATGAGTAGAACCTTCACCTTTATTCCAAGGGTGGGGGTTACTTGAAGGAAGGAAGCTCTGATACCCAGCATGTACACACTTTGGTGAATATGGTGGGTTTGTTTGCTCAGCAGCCAGTTCAATGTTTTTCTAAATATGCTTCCTTGTTCTGCAGAGGCTGGCAAGCTAAAACCTACATTTCTCAGATTCCTTAGTAGGTAATGTTCCAATATGATTTAGATTTAGATTTAGATTTAGATTTCTGTATTTAGATGGACATGTATGAGATCTCACTGAGGTGAAAAAAAGTCACATTTATAAAATGAGGATGATAATAATACCTACTTCATTGGGTTTGATGTCCTATAGCTATATGGATAAACATATACGTATATGTATAAACTATATGGCATATTATACATAGAGAATATAGCATATATATTTATATATACTACATATATAAAATTATATATATAGCCATTGTATAATTGTATACTATATTTTATATATAGAGTATAATAGAGTGTCTGGCTCATGCTAAGCAGTATATGTATGTTAGCTATGAATATATTAATATTTTAAAAGATCTCCAAGTGATTCTAAAATGTAGCCAAGGTTAGGAACCACTAATTTAAGACCTTATAACCATGGTAAGAAATTTGGGCTTAAATTTAATGTAATCAGAAAATACGGAAGGGCTTTACGCAAGGAAATCATATGATTTTATTTATATTTTTAAAAACTGCTCAGGCTTCAGTATAGAGAGAGAATTTGAGAGTGGGCAAACAGCAGAAGGAAGAAAAGACTTACATATTACAGGTGTTCAGGTAAGAGAAGATGGTAGTTTTATAATGGAAACAGAAATATAGTTGGGTTTGTGATATTTTGGAAATTGATTTGACCAGCAGTACTGATGGATTGAATGTGGGTACGAGAGGGTGATGTGGCATGCCCAAGTCGAGTCCAAAGGAAATGAATCAGAATCTCTGGGGCATCACTGACAGCATCTCGGTCTGCCAGACATACTAGCAATACCATTGGGTCTGCTGGATCATAAGGCCCAAGTGGCAGGGTAGTTGGCTCTATAAGCTTACTGGTTACAAAACTGTTTATTGCTCTAGGTCCTACTCAAAGCTAGCAGTGGTACCATTGCTTTTCCCATTGAACAGATGAAAGGGTAATCAGATGAGGTTAAATAATCTGCCCCCAATCATACAGCTGGGATAGTAGGAGAGCAGATATATGAACCCAGGGGATGCCAGAGTCTGTCCTTTTAACCACTGTGCTGTACTACTTATTATAAACAAATGTCCTGTTTAGTTTGGTGCTAGTTGAGTTGACTAATGTTATTTTCAAGGAGGTTTTTTTTTAAATTTTTTTTAACGTTTTATTTATTTTTGAGACAGGGAGAGACAGAGCATCAACAGGGGAGGGTCAGAGAGAGGGAGACACAGAGTCTGAAACAGGATCCAGGCTCTGAGCTGTCAGCACAGAGCTCGACGCGGGGCTCGAACTCATGGACCGCGAGATCATGACCTGAGCTGAAGTCGGCCGCTTAACCGACTGAGCCACCCAGGCGCCCCTCAAGGAGTTTTAACTAGTGTGCATACTCTGATGCTTGGCACTGTCGGCTGCCCCTTCTTTCCTAGAATGCTTAGACTCCCTTTGCTTTGGTGAGATGGCACTCTTCTGGTTCTCATATCTTCACTTTCCTTTTTGGTTCCCTCTCCTTCCTTCCATCTGCTCTTTACATAACAGTTTCCTCAGAGACGGTCATTGTTAGGCCTCTGCATTTCTCACTGCACACTCTCTAGGCCTCATCTCCCACCATACTATGGCTAGCACTTTTGTTCCCATACCACTGTATTTACACACACACACACACACACACACACACACACACACACACACACAGTGTCTTTACACGTGCTGTAATGAAGAGAAGATCCAAAATAAATGAAACAGGGGGGAGAAAGTACAATAGAGAAAATGAACAAAGTTAAAGGTTGGTACTTTTAAAAAGCAGTAACATTGATAAACCTCTAGGCAAGACTGATCAGGAAAAAAGTATAAAATCTCCACAGATATTAAACTACTAGCAAGATAATAAACCATAAATTTGACAATATTTTAGATGAAATGGACAAAATTCTCAAAAAACAACTTATAAAAATTAACACAGGAAGAAAGAAAGCCCTACTGGTTCTTGATCTACTAATGAAATTGAATTCATGATTCATTTCCCCCACACAAAAAAGTACAGGCCCAGATACCTTCATGGGTGAATTCTCCTAAATATTAAGGTGAATTCTCCTTAAATAAATTCTCTCAAAAACTAGAGGAGGTACTACTTCCCAACTGGTTTTTATGAGGCCAGCATATTTTAATACCAAAATCTAACAAAGATATCATAAAAGGGAAAATTACAACCAATCTCATGAGAATGTAGATGTAAAAATCCTAAGCAAATATTAGCAAACTGAATCCAGCAATATATAAAGAGTATAATACATCATAACTAGATGATAAATTTTCCAGGAGTTATCATCTTGATAGATGAAGAAAAACCACTGGGTAAAATTCAACATTCACTCATGGTAAAAACTCTTAGCAAGTAGGAATAGTGGGGAGATTACCTTAATCTAATTGGACTATTTACTCCTCTTCCCCAAAATTCTTAATGGCGAATTATTATTTACTTATATTTATTTATTTTTAAAGTGTACAACATTTTGATTTGATACACATATGCATTGTGAAAAGATTCCCATCATCAAGTTAATTAACACATTAATCACCTTGCACATTTACCTCTTTGTGTGTGTGTGAGAACACTTAAGTTCTACTCTTTTAGCAAACTTCAGTTACACAATACAGTATTATCAACTGTAGTTACCATGTTATACATTATAGCTTCAGACCTTATTCATCTTTATATTTATTTTATTTTTGAGAGACAGAGAGAGAGAGAGAATGGAGGAGGGGCAGAGAGAGAGGGAGACAGGATCTGAAGTAGGCTCCCCTGCTGCCACCACAGAGCCCTACCTGGGGCTTGAACCCATGAACTTCGAGATCATGACCTGAGCTGAAGCTGGATATTTAATTGACTGAGCCACTCAGGCACCTCATTCATCTTTTTTTTCCCTTTTCTTTAGAGAGAGAAAGAGAGCACAAGCAGGGGAGAGGGGCAGAGGAAGAGAGAGAACATTTTAAGCAGGCTCCACACTCAGTGGAGCCTCACGGGGCTCAATCCCATGACCCTGAACCAAAATCAAGAGTAGGATGCCTAGCTGACTCAGCTACCCAGGTGCCCCAAGACCTTATTCATCTTATAATTGGAAGTTTGTACTCTTTTTTTTTTTATCAGCCCCACCCTTTTCCCCCACCCCTTAAGACCCTGGCAACCACCATTCTACTCTATTTCTATGAATTTGCCATTAAAAAAAAAAAAAAAGATTTCGCATGTAAGTAATTATTTGTCTTTCTCAGTCTGGCTTATTTCACTTAGGGTAATGTCCTCTAGGTTTATCCATTTTATTGCAAATGGCAGGATTTCCTTCATTTTTCAGGCTGAATAATATCTTGTGTGTGTGTGTGTGTGTATGTATGTGTGTGTGTGTGTGTGTGTGTGTGTGTGTATGTGATGGTAAATTATTGAAAGCTTTCCCACCTCTGAGAATGAGAATAAACAAGGATGCCCTCTGTCATAACTTCTATTCAACATTGTAATGAAGGTCCAGCCAGTTCAATAAGGGGAAAAAGTAAGAAAAGGCATATGGCTTGGAAAGAAAGAGATAAAATTTTAATGTGATTATATAAAAAAAATAACAAAGAATTTACAAACTGTTAGAATTAATATGTGAATTTAGCAAGGTCACTGAATACAAGGTCTATATATAAATACCAACTGTATTTTCTATATACTAAACACAAATAATCAGAAAATAAAGATTCCAAATGATATTATTTATAATAGCATCAGAAAATATCAATCCTATGCAAAAAGTCTCAACAAAATACTAGCAAATTTAATTCAACACTATATTCAAACAATTATTCACCATGATCAAATGGGATTTATTCCTGGGCTGCAGGACTGGTTCACTATTCACAAATCAATAAATGTGATATATCACATTAATAAAAGAAAGGATAAGAACCATATGATCCTCTCAACAGATGTAGAAAAATCATTTGACAAAATCCAGCATCCTTTCTTGATAAAAGCCCTTAAGAAAGTAGGGATAGAAGGAACGTTCCTCAACATCATAAAGGCCATATATGAAAAACCCACAGTTAATATCCTCAATGGGGAAAAACTGAGAGCTTTCCCCCTAAGATCCAGAACATGACAGGGATGTCCACTCTCATTACTGTTGTTCAACATAGTACTGGAAGTTCTAGCCTCAGCAATCATACAACAAAAAGAAATAAAAGGCATACAAACTAGCAAAAAGTCAAATTTTCATTCTTCACAGATGACATGATAGTCTACCTGTAAAACCTGAAAGACTCCACCAAAAAAAGCTGTTAGAACTAATACGTGAATTCAGCAAAGTCACAGGATATAAGATCAATGTGCAGAAATTGGTTGCATTTCTATACATCAATAATGAAACAGCAGAAAATCAAGGAATTGATCCCATTTACAATGGCACCAAAAACTGTAAGATACCTAGGAATAAATCTAACCAAAGAGGTAAAAGATCTGTACTCTGAAAACTACAGAAAGCCTATGAAAGAGATTGAAGACAACACAAAGAAAAGGAAAAACATTCTATGCTCATGGATAACAAATATTGTTAAAATGTCTATACTACCCAAAACAATCTACACATTCAATGGTATCCCTATCAAAATAACACCAGCATTCTTCACAGAACTAGAACAAACAATCCTAAAATCTGTATGGAACCACCAAAGACCCCGAATAGCCAAAAGCAATCCTGAAAAAGAAAACCAAAGCTGGAGGCATCACAATTCCAGACTTCAAGCTGTATTACAAAGCTGTAATCATCAAGACAGTATGGTACTGGCACAAAAACAGACACATAGATCAATGGAGCAGAATAGAGAACCCAGAAAGGGACCCACAACTATATGGCCAACTAATCTTTGACAAAGGAAAGAGTATCCAATGGAAAAAAAAGACAGTCTTTTCAGCAAATGGTGCTGGGAAAAGAGCAACATGCAGAAGAATGAAACTGAACCACTTTCTTACATCACACACAAAAATAAATATAAATGGATGAATGACCTAAATGTGAGACAGGAGACCATCAAAATCCTAGAGGAGAACACAGATAGCAACCTCTTTGACCTCAGCCACAGCAACTTCTTACTAGACATGCCTCCAGAGGCAATGGAAATAATAATAAAAATGAACTATTGGGACTTCATCAAAATAAAAAGCTTCTGCACAGTGAAGGAAACAATCAACAAAACTAGAAGGCAACCGACACAATGGGAGAAGATCTTTGCAAATGACATATCAGATAAAGGGTTAGTACCAAAACCTATAGGAACTTAACCAAACTCAACACCCAAAAAACAATCCAGTTAACAAATGGGTGGAAGACAAGAATAGACACTTTTCCAAAGAAGACATCCAGATGGCTAACAGACACATGAAGACATGCTCAACATCACTCATCATCAGAGAAATACAAATCAAACCATAATGAGATACCATCTCATACCAGCCAGAATGACTAAAATTAACAACTCAGGAAACAACAGATGTGGACGAGGATACAGAGAACGGGAAACTCTTTTGCACTGTTGGTGGGAATGCAAACTGGTGCAGCCACTCTGGAAAACAGTATGGAGGTTCCTCAAAAAATTAAAAATAGAATTGCCCTACAACCCAGCAACTGCACGACTAGGTACTTATCCAAAGGATGCAAAAATGCGGATTCAAAGGGGCACATGCATACCACTGTTATAGCAGCACTATCAACAATAGCCAAATTATGGAAAGAGCCCAAATATCCATTGACTGATGAATGGGTAAAGAAGATGTGGTATATATATACAATGGAATACGACTTAACGATCAGAAAGAATGAAATCTTGCCATTTGCAACAACGTGGATGGAACTAAAGTGTATTATGCTAAGAGAAATAAGTCAGTCAGAGAAAGAGAAATATCATATGATTTCACACACATGGGGTATTTAAGAAACAAAACAGATGAACATAGGGGAGAGGAAGGAAAAATAAGAGAAAAACAGAGAGGGAAGCAAGCCCTAAGAGACTCTTAAAGACAGAGAACAAAAGATTTGACTTCGATTCAGTAGAGTCAGTGAAGAGATCCACTCTCACCCTTGTGAAACCTTTTTGGTGTACAATTTTATAAATGTTAACACATGCATAGCTATATGACAACCACCATAATCAACATACAGAACAGTCCCAGCCTTCTACTAAAATTCTTTTGTGGTATCCTTTTATTATCACCCCCCCCCATTCCTAATCCCTGGCAACCCCTCCTTAACTGTTCTCCATCACTGTATTTTTTGAGATTTCCATAGAAAAGGAATCATATTAGCTTTTTGAGACTTCTTTCATTCAGCATATCTTTGAGATTCATTTGTATACAGGGGTTTGTATGAACACAGATATTAATTTCTCTTGGGTAAATATCCAGGAATATGATTTCTGAATAATATGGTAAGTGTATGTTTAAGTTTACAAGAAAATGCTGAATTGAGGCTAAATTGTACCATTTTGCATCCCTACTAGCAATGTATGAAAGTTCCAGCTGTTCTGCATCCTTGTCGGCACTTGGTATTGCCAGTATTTTTAGTTTTGGCCCTTCTAACAGTTGTATAATTGTATCTCGTTATGATTTTAATTTAAATTTCTCTAATGGCATCTTTTGAAAATCTTTTCGTGTGTTTACCTGCTGTCTGCATATCCTTTTTGTTAAAGTGTCTTAGTCCATTTAAAAAACTGGGTTGTTTGTATTATTCCTGTTAAGTCTTGAGAGTTCTTTAAAGGACTTCATTCAAGTCCTTGGTCAGATATGTGCTTTACAAATATTTTCTCCCAATCTAAAGCTTGTCTTCTCATTCTTTTAACAGTGCCTTTTGCAGAGCAAAAATTCTCATTTTGAAAACCAAGTTGAAGACCAATTTATCAATTTTTGTTTTGTGGCTTGTGGTTTTGGTGTCATATTTAAGAACTCTTGGCCTATCCCCAGGTCTTAAAGGCTTTCTCCCATGTTCTCTTCTAAGTAGTTTCTAGTCTTACATTTTACATTCATATATGATAGTTTTGAGTCAATTTTTATATAAAGTATGAGGTTTAGATCAATGCTTATTTTGGGGCACCTGGGTGGCTGACTTCAGCTTAGGTCATGATCTCTAACCTCATGAATTCAAGCCCCATGTCAGGCTCTATGCTGACAGCTCGGAGCCTAGAGCCTACTTCCAATTCTGTGTCTCCCTCTCTCTCTGCCCCTCTCCTGCCTGCACTCTGTCTCTCTCTCAAAAATAAATAAGCATTAAAAAATATTTGATCGATGCTTATTTTTTGCCTACTGATGTTGTTTTAACACCTTTGTCAACAAGACTACCTTTTTTCCATTGAAATTGCTTTTGCACCTCTGTAAAAAATCAATGGGCCACATTTGTGTGAGATTATTTCAGGACGTTCTCTTCTGGTTCATTAATCGATGTGTCTATACCTTTGCCAGTATCACACTATCTTGATTACTGTAATTCTATAGCAAATCTTATCATTAGGGGTAATGGTTAATTTTCTGTATCAACTTGGCTAGGCTGTGGTACCCAGGCATTTAATGAAACACTAATGTTTAAAAGAAATAAGTTTGCAGACTTAAAGTTCAAAGCATAAAGTCAAAGATAGCCAATAAACTGAATGAATAGAAGCATTGACTCCTGAGAAAAGGTGAACAATTCAGCAATCGATTAAAGGAGGGCTTTATTTTATTTTTTTAATATGAAATTTATTGTCAAATTGGTTTCCATACAACACCCAGTGCTCATCCCAACAGGTGCTAAAGGAGGGCTTTAAATGAGTATGATCAAGATCCCTCAAGGAGATAAATAAAAGAATACTATCCTTAAAGCTAGAACAAAAGGCTATAAAACAAAAGAGTCAGATATTAATTAGGATTGTGTAGCTATGAAAAAGAACTAACTAGGGGTGCCTGGATGGCTCAGTAAGTTAAGCGTCCCACTCTTGATCTTGGGTCAGGTCATGATCTCACATTCGTGGGATTGAGCCCCATGTCGGGCTTTGTGCTGACAGTGTGGAGCCTCCTAGGGATTCTCTCTCTCCCTCTCTCTGACCCCTCCCCTGCTTGTGCTCTCTCTCTCAAAAATAAACAAATAGATTTTTAAAAAGAACTAATCATAAATTAAAACTAAAAATACATTTACTGAAATATACAAAAATAAGAAGCCTTAGTCAGGGATATTTCTTAATGGAGTTACTTCTGATGGCTCTTGGTGTTCTAGCTTCTGAGATAAATTCTGTGGTTCTGGCCTCAAGCGCAAAGATACTGGAGAAGCAGGCCCAGAGACCACTTTATGACTGTACCTTATGTTGGAAGTATCTTGTTAGGCTGAGCTCGGTCAAACTAGATCAAGATTGGAGCAAAGGAGTGAGATAGTCTTTGCTACAGATAAATACCAGATAAACCTCTTCTCTTTCTTTCTTTTTTTAATTATTTTTTTAATGTTTATTTTTGAGGGGGGGGAGGAGGAGGGGCAAAGAGAGGGAGGCAAAGAATCTGAAGTAGGATCCAGGCTCTGAGCTGTCAGCACAGAGCTCAATGCGGGGCTCTAACTCATAGACCTGAGCCAAAGTTGGATGCTTAACTAACTGAGCCACCCAGGCGTCCCACCCCTTTTCTTTCTTATCTACTGGTCTTTGGATTCCGTAAGCAAAGAATAGGTACTGAACTGCTGTTCTTATCCAGTATTCTCTGGAAATTATTGGACAGCCTTGATTATCCAGAGGCTTGCTACTCCAGGACCACTGATAACTTGTCCAGCTTCATATAGACGTCTTGGAAGGACAGAAAGTTGTTCAAGAATTCTCCCTTTAGAACTTCCACTATGAATTTCTCAAGATTATCTCAGAGGTGCTGTGGCCCAGATCAGGGAATCATGAGAGGTTAAATGGGCATGTAAGTCAAGATGTCATATAAACAGATGACAACTATTCTATGAGGCTATGAGAAACCCACTCATTATTCCAAGGAAGAATACAAGGTCATCTGTCATAAGAGCCCAACATACTCTTTGGGCTAATGCCAAAAGATGGACATTCATTAAAATCTAAGGTTTATGGAGATGGCCCAGAATGCTGGTCATCTGTTTAAGTTGTTTGCCATCCTGTTGAAGCTGCAGCCATCTTAAAAATGGGATGTTTTTCTTGTTCACAAAATGTGCTGCCCTCCCTCCCCCAGGGGGAGCCAGTGGCTTGCTGAATCTGCACTGCAAGTTGGTACAGGTAGGTTTCAGGCTTAGAGAACAAAGCAATCAGGGTTCTTTAGTTAAAAACAAAAAGAACCAACTCAAAGTAGCTTAAGATCTCAGGGGTGTCTTGGGGCGCCTGGGTGGCTCAGTCGGTTGAGTGTCTGGCTTCGGCTCAGGTCATGATCTCATGGTCCGTGAGTTCGAGCCCTGCGTCGGGCTCTGTGCTGACAGCTTGGAGCCTGGAGCCTGCTTCTTGTTCTGTGTCTCCCTCTCTGCTCCTCCCCTTCTCATGCTCTGCCTTTCTCGCTCTCTCTCAAAAATAAACAAACATTAAAGAAATTGTTTTTAAGATCTCAGGGGTGTCTCATGAAAACAAGGAAAGGAATGCACCTGGATCTCAAGAGGAATTGTAATGACACAGAAAACCTAGTTTGAGTCAGAAGTCAGGAGAAATACCATCTTCACCTCATATGCCGTGTTTCTTGGGGAGTATGCTTCTGTCTTTCTTGCCAGATATGCTTTCCTATACAAACCTTATCCACTTGACCAGGAAGCAGTCCATTAGAACCAGGTATATCCAGTCATACTTAAGACATCAGGATCAGTTTCTTTCACGTCAGGTGAAGAAACATCTCCTGGTATGTGATTTATTTATCCAGGCTTCTGGTAACAAGGTAGGATAGGGAGGTTGTTTTTGATTTGCACAGTATGTAAGCTGATGTGTGAGGTAAAGTAGAAGGTTTAGGTATTTTAGGTAATAATATGGTTGTCAGTTGGAGCCAGAGTCCGAGGGTCTAGGGGGAAATGTGGCCAGCATTTCAAAGTTCTTCCACATGCACAGTTGGGAGCTGTCAACTCGTCCCATGTGGCTAAGACTTGGTCCTCAAAGCCATTTCATGTAGCTCAGTTTATGTTAGCATTCACTGAGAGGTAGAACAACCGCGTACCCAGGTGCCCAGGTGCTCTTCTTTTCTTCTTCTCTTTCTCCTTCTTCTTCTCTTCTCCTTCTCTTCTCCTTCTTCTCTTCTTCTTTTTTTGCATAACACAGAGCTCCTAGGTTATCCAGAAGAAAGGAACAGAACAGGTGTCCCCTAACAGAGGATACAGTATAAAGGTCTCTAAGGTTAGACTTGAGTCTAGCCCTCAAAGCTGACTGAGTCACGAAGCACGGGCTTATGAGGCTAAGGAAGTTCTACCCCCTAACTTATTATGGTCTGCCCTTTGGACATGATGGTTGATCAAACCTCTTCAATTAATATCAATTCCTTCTTATCTGGTCCCATTTCAAACTAAACCATGGCTTCCCCTTGTCAGTTAACAACCTGATTCCCAAACTTTGTAGGGCTAGTAACAATTTACAAAAGCAAATCAGTGCACCTACTTGGACTGATACCCATCCTAAACAGAGCATATTAAGAGAATACTGGTTAAAGGAGAAGAACAAACAGCTTTTTCATTGAAAGCGGCCAGATAGCGAGAGAACTAAGTATGTGACGTGTCATGGAATAGAGGGTTTCAAGGAGGATAGGATCTCAATAGAAATACTAGAATGAGAATTCAGAAAATGCAGTTAGGAGGTCATTGGTGACCCTAGAGAGCAACCTTTCAATAAACAAATGAGTTTTGAAGCCAGAGTTCAAAGACACCAGAAATGACCAGGTGCTGAAGAAACAAAGGTCACGGGTAAAAGCTCTATTGGGAGGGTTATGGGGATATGTGTTTGGCATATATGTTTTTGAAAAACATCCTATTTTTAAGTAATCTCCACACCCAACATAGGGCTCAAACTCAAAACCCGGAGATCAAGACTCATACGTTGTACTGGCTAAGCCAGCTGGATACCCTGGCTTAGATGTTTTCAAGACAGAAAAGACTCGTGCGTGATTGGAACCTTGGAGAAAGGAGCTTATAGATAGGAAAAATATATTCATTTCTATAATTGCTGATATGTTTAGTTTAGCAGAATTAGTTTTCGAGTTTTGTTGTCCGTAAAATGGTGATCCTGTAATGAAGCTCTATTGCCCCCATGTGGTGTAGGCTGCCCAGCAACTTCATTCTAAACTAGGAATTGACAAACTTGCTGTAAATAGTAACTATTTTAGTTTTGAGGGAAAGTAACCACAGATAATACATAAACCAACAGGTGTGACCATGTTCCACTAAAACTTTAAGTAATTTGCTCAAGGTTGAGGGGATCAGAATATGGCACCCCCAGATATGCCACTTTGGCATAAAGATTAAGCTGAGAGCATCTGAGATTCAACAGATGCAAAAAAAAAAAAAAAAAAAAAAAAAAAAAAAGGCTTAGAGCTTTCATTTTCTGACTAAAAGTAACAACTTCTGGGAAATAAGACTACCATAAATTCTCCCCGAGGGCAGATCTACTCCCAGAAGGAAGAATGAGAATAAAATCTACCGCAAATCCCTTATTTAGGGAAATGTTATGGCCCTGAAGAAGATGAAAACACCACTCATACCAAGATAGAGAAGCATTATCACGAACTTTTAATTTCCTGTTTGTTCTCCTGAAAATAATTTCTTTCCAAAAAGTCATTTGTTTTCCTGTTAGTGCCTTTCTCTTCCTCTCCTTTACCTAGTAAGGTGGTATACAGATAGGAAATCCTATCTTCTTTGAGTTATCACTGACGTCTCCCACGTGTGTGCATGCGGCACATGTAAATAAAGTGTTTTTCCCCCTCCTGTTCATTTGTCTTTTGTCAGTTTAATTTGCAAGACTCCAGCAACAGAATATAAGATGGCAGAAGAAAAGTGTTTTTCTTCACCTCCAAGGTCAGGTAGCTATTAAGTGGAGGAAAAGGGATTTAAACCCAGATATCTGCTTCTAGAAACAGAGCTCCCCCTTACTAAGCTACTTTTTATATTATTATTTTTAACTGAGACTCCATCTTAACAAAACTATTTTTACCATACACTTATTTTATTTTTAAATGTTTATTTATTTTGAGAGAGAGAGAGAGAGAGACAGAAAGAGAGGGAGAGAGAGGATCACAAGCAGGCTCCACACTGTCAGCACAGAGCCCAACTTAGGGTTTGAACTCGGGAACTGTGAGATCATGACTTGAGCTGATATTGAGTCAGGTAGGGGCCCCTACCGTACACTATATTTTAAATAAGGCATATAAAAAGTTAGTCATAGGCACTTTTCTCCAGATTTAATTAATGTACTTTTTTGAGTGCTACTGAATCTTACTTTGAATCAGGTTCTTCACACACCTTGTCTACAGCTTGGGCACATGATAGAAATTCATGAAGTACCTTTTGGTTTGTTTTCTCTCTTATAGATTTTCCCCCTTTTAGCCACAGTTTGACTCCACGTCTGTTTAGGCTATTAATATTATTCAAAGCCAAAGTTTTCATATGATTTTCTTCATTTTAGAGGTAGTATAGTGCAGTGGTTTTACATATGAGCTTTGAAGACAGTCCTCAGTCTGAATTCTGGCACTTGTCACTGCATGGTAAGTACTCAGTAAACATCAGCTAGTCTATTCAATCAACTAGAATGTATGCCTTGGTTCAATTTCCCCATGTTTTCTCTCCTCATGCAGAAGCAAAAAGGACCTTAGTCATCTTAGGTCCCTTTAAATAACCACCACCACCACCACCACAATTTTAACTATCATCACCATAATAGTAGCTGACCTTTACTGAGTGATTACTATGTATTATTTATTATTTTTTCCAAAATTTTCTTTAAATTCAAGTTAGTTAATATACAGTGCAATATTAGCTTCAGGAGTAGAATTCAGTGATTCATCACTTATGTACAACACCCAGCGCTCATTATAACAAGTGTCCTCCTTAATGCCCATCACCCATCTAGTCAATCCAGCAACCCTCAGTTCGTTCTCTCTAGTTAAGAGCCTCTTATGGTTTGCCTCCCTCTCTGTTTCTGTCTTATTTTATTTTCCCTTCCCTTCTCCTTTATCGTTTTTTTTTCTTAAATTCCACATATGAGTGAAATCATATGGTATCTTACCTTTTTCTGACTTATTTCACTTAGCATAATACACTCTAGTTCCATCCACATCATTGTAAATGGCAAGATTTCATTCTTTTTGATGGCTGAGTAATATTCCATTGTGATTAAATACTTTCCATGAATTAATTTTATTATTTCAATAACCCTATTAAGCAGGTATTATCATTATCTTTATAGACAGGAAACTGAAGTCCAGGGAGATCAAATAACTTTTCCAAGGTCACGTGGATAATAAGTGGCAGAGATATTTTTTTGAACCCAGGTAAGTCTGACTTCAGAATCCATACTCTTTATTACTTTTCTCTTTTGCTTTATACTGTCTCCAACAGAAAATTTTACTGTTATGTATTTCTTCAAATTAGAAGGAATAATTTTCCAATGTCTCCAAAGCAATGGTTACTAGGCTTTAGGGTTTCACATGCTATTAAAATTTTAAAGATTCTGATAAACAGCATACATTTGCCACATTTAAGTTTTGACAAGAAAGGACCTCAAAACAAAACAAAACAAACCACCACCACTATCATTTACTATTAGCTTAAAATAAAGGATGATTTAATACCAAAAAAGTAGGATAGATATAACCTAGAACTTCCACTTTGGTGAGAACAAAGATTTTAGGACAATATTCTCCTTCCTTCTTAATACCAGGTTAATAGCTACATGCTGCTTGCATTTAGATACAACAACTCTTTTAGTAACTTTTACAACTTGTCTTTCTAGAAAGAACCTGTGTCTTTGGATCTGGAAGCTAAGAGTGCCATTAATTAAAAATTGTTGCTTTTTAATAGAAAGTGGAATAAAAGATCTATAGGTGTTTTGTTCCACTAAAGTGGCCATAGGACTTAACAGTCTGAGTGGCCTTACTTCTACTCTTGAAATTTCAAAAGATGAAATAAACAGTTTCGGGATTAGACTTCTTTCATTCCGAAGCATTAGAGAGTAATCATACTGTTGAAAATGAGAACACCTCAGTTAAAACCTTATTTTTTGCACCTTTGATTTCCTCCAGAATCCCAATGCCCAAGTGTTTTCAACAAAGTGTCAATCATTAGAAATCAACATGAACGTTGGTCTTGTTAATTTTTTTTATGATTACACTCTGCTGGCTGCATTTTGAACTTGACGACAAACATGAATTGTGTACACATGTAAAAATTTGGAACAATTCTCTTTTACGTAACAGTCTATTAGACCCTTGTTTTATGTTATACTTTAGATAAATTAAGTTTGAATAGCTCAATTATAATCAAGTATATTCAGCTTCAATTATAACTTCTAATTGATTCAAGCCTATTAGCACAATGTTAATTAAAGGCCAGTGGTTTGCTCCTAATGAACTTTTATGTATTACGTAATCACATTAAAAACCAGAGTCTCCTAAATACCTTAGGGTGGCATTCGCTAGTGGGTCCTGCAGTTTGGATGTCAAGACCAGTACCAGCATCTTTTGGGAGCTGCAAGGAAGCCAGAAGGACAAAAAACATAACTCAGAACACTAACTTCTTATTCGTACTAGCGCTTAGTCCAGGGTCCTGCTGTAACCTTCACTCGGTGACTTTTTTCTCTATCAATACAAAGACAATTTTCTCTCCTCATCGATCCTTCTAGTATTTTGTTTGGGGGACGGTGGTACATTGAAAAACTTTTAAGAACCTCCTTCTCCATTTTGAGAGTTCAGAACTTTATAACTTTTGGATAAGCAATCAGAGTGAAGACTCTTAAAGACCCAGGTTGGACTAGCAAGCACAAAGCTGACCACGTACGGATATTTGGGTCTGAAGTGAGCCTGGAGTGTGGACACAGGCGGTAGCAGAAAAATCGTGGATACCAGGGTGTAAACGCAGTTCTAGTCCACGCCGGCGTGGGTTCCAGGTCTGCGACACCAATTACCTCTCAAGAGGTGCGGCGAAACCCCACACAGCCCAGAACAACGGCAACCCAGACTCAGGTCGATTCGGTACGGAACCCAGACGCAGGTGATCCGTGGGCGCTGGATGATGACGTACTCCGCAGACCAGGCCGTGATTGGTTTCCGAATGGGGCGTCGACCGCCAACGCGACGCGGAGCCCTGGCCTAAAGTCCTCGCGAGAGCGGCGGACTCCGGTGCGGGATGGCCGCTGAGCCGGGCGGAGCTGGCGCACGGCTCCCGGAGCCGGCTCTCCGGCCCGAGGCATGGCCCGGGGTCCCGGCCCGCTAGGCCGGCCTCGCCCCGATACGGTCGCCATGCCCAAGAGAGGGAAGCGCCTCAAGTTCCGGGCCCACGACGCCTGCTCTGGACGAGGTGGGCGAGGGGGTGGGGGCGTTGAAAGGCTCATTGCTGGCGGCAGGGAGGGGGGCTGGACGGCGCCGGGGCGAGCGCTCGCTTGCCTGTAATGGGAGAGCGGCTGGGGCCGGGGACCTGCAGTGAGCAGGAGGTCTAGGCGGGGAGGACGCTGACGAGAGAAGGCCTCCTCCTTTGAGGGTTGATGCTGTATTTCAGTGACCGTGGCGGATTATGCCAACTCGGATCCGGCGGTCGTGAGGTCTGGACGGGTCAAGAAAGCCGTCGCCAATGCTGTTCAGCAGGAAGGTAGGCTGCCGACAAGTCTTTTCAGACTCAGGCCGTGAAGACAGAACTAGGTGTTTCATTTTCCTGGGATCCTGCCTCAGTGTTTTTCTTGCAATCCTTTGGGCATCTTCCCATAAACGTGTTTGCCGTCCTGAGTAGTCATTTATGTATGAGGAGGGGAAAGGGAGGATTAGCCAAGAGCAGTAGCAGTTTCTGTAGCAGAAATATTTTATTTCTGTTTTTGCATCCAAAAAAAAAATATATATATATATCTTTGTGTACTTTTCTGTAATTTTCACTGCCTCCTTCTTGGTTATTCGTCTTTTTCCTGTGGTTCATATGTACTCTCAGTTATTCTGCAGTTGGCTTCTTTGTGTGATAACCTTGAAGTGTGCTTTTCCTTTTCTCATGCTTCTCTTACAAGCCTTTATCTGGCACCCACTGACTCTAGCTTAGGAACAGGGTTAAATTGGATTCATTTTCTCTCATTGCTTCTCAGAATTTATGCAAACAAGAATAGCATTAACCTTTTGTTTTTATCCTACAGGGTTTATAGTGGAAGAATAATAATGCACTCCCTTTTTCTTCAGGTCTGAAGTTGACACTTTTAAGGAGTCAATCTCTGCAACTTTGGAGTCAGTTTGCTCATTTGCTTTCCAGTTTTTTTGTATTTAAATGCTAAAATTTCTTTCTTGTTGGTTCTCAGCTTTCTTCAGCAGGCTCTCTCACACTATTGCTCCCCCCTCCCCCCTTTTTCTTTTCCTCTTGGATGCTGATATCCTGCCTAAGTCGTGTCATTTGTATTTCTGGATGGGACTCTGCCATCTCATTCTCCCCTTATTTTCTTCTAGTAAAATCTCTTTGTGGCTTGGAAGCCTCCCAGGTTCCTGCAGTGGAAGCTCTTTCTGGGGTTGGTGAGCCCTGTGACATCATTGACAGCAGTGATGAGATGGATGCTCAGGAGGAGAGCATCCATGAGAGAACCGTCTCCAGAAAAAAAAAGAGCAAGAGGCACAAAGGTATAGGGCTTGTTCCCTTTTGGTTTAGTCCTGTCTGTCATGATCACTTGAAGCTGTTCGCTTTCTCAGTAGCACAAGAGGTGAAGCCAGTGGAGAACCAGGGTTTGGATCTTAGTAGTGGGACAGGTTTAATATACTAGCGCTTTCTACTTTTGTCTAAATTTGAGAGGAAAGGAGATTGGTAAGAGTCAATCTTACAATCTGGAGTTGTAAATTCGACTGTACTAGCCATTCATTGAGAACATGTCATTGGTAGGTAAAAACCCGTATGGTGACATGAACACAAAAAGCCTTTGCATTTCTGGATTTCTGAACAGGTGAGGAAGCAAAGATGTGACCAAAAACGTTTTCCTAAATATGTGGATTGTATATAACCAGTTTCATTTCAGCTGAGGTTAGATATTACTATGGACTTTTAAGTGCTCTGCAATTGTTAATGTCTGCTTATGTCTAATAGATACTGTGGGAAATAGAAAATTATGTGATTTTATACTTTAGTGCCAATAAAACTCACACAAATGAAACAAAGAAAAATAAACTAACAGAATATAATGTGCCAGACTGTCGTGCGGTGGTTTGCTCTAGACTTAATGAATCAGGCTTTCCTGGGGTAGCACCCAGAATAGCTGTTCTTAAAGCTAAAGTGGTTCCAGTGATCAGCTAGAGTTAGGGGAAGCTAATGTATAAATGATATGTGTATTTTTGGTGTCAGATGTGCCAGAACTTTGATCTGTACTTGAGAGCCAGGTAACAGATATTTGTATTTATTAAAATATATTGGAACAGTCAATAATTAGTGGACTGACATCGCTTTGCAATTATGCCAGTTATTGTCAGTGATACCACTGTTTTCCAGAAGGCCAAAGTTAATACTGACATTCCTCACATTTCTTTGTTCCTTAATTTTTTGCTTGAAATCCCTACTCATCATCACCATGCTTTTAGAGGTTTCTCTTGCTTTGCTTTGTTTCTGGGCACACTCCAGAGAACAGCTTACAGACTTTTAAAATCTCTTTAATGACATAAAATTCACTCCTTTAATGTGTACAATTCAATGGCTTTAGTATGTTTACAGAGTTGTGCAACCATGAACATGATCTGAGTTGAGAACATTTCTATCACCCCAAACCTCTTAGCATTATTCCTCATTTCCTCCTAATCCTCCTGGTCCCCCTAGCCTACCCTCAACCACTGATTTACCTTCTGTCTCTATAGATTTGCCTGTTCTGGACATTTCATATAAATGGAATCATACAATATGTGGTCTTTTGTGTCTAGCTGTTTTCATTTAGCATGTTTTCAAGTTCATCCATTTTGTGGGATATAACAGTACTTCAGTTTATTTGGCTATTTTTTAAAAAAACATTAAAAAAGTTTTGTTTTTTTTTTTAGTGTTTATTTTTGAGAGAGAGACACACAGAGTGTGAGCAGGGTAGGGGTAGAGAGAGAGGGAAACACAGAACCTGAGGCAGGCTCCAGGCTTTGAGCTGTTAGCACAGAGCCTGACGCGGGGCTTGAACCCATGGAATGCAAGATCGTGACCTGAGCTGAAGTCGCGGATGCTTAACCAACTGAGCCACCCAGGCGCCCCTATTGGCTATTTTGAATAATGCTGCTGTGAATGCTCTTGTACAAGTTTTTGTATGGACGTATATTTTCATTTCTGTTGGGTAGGAGTGAAAGTGCTGAATCACATGGTAACTCTGGTTTAACTTTTTGAGTAATTGCCAGTGTGTTTTTTGTAGTTTCCATTTTACATTCCCACCAGTAATGTAAAGAGTTCCAGTTTCTCTACATTCTCACCAACACTTGTTATTGTCTGACTTTTTAAATTAAAGCCATCATAGTGGATGTCAGGTGTATGTCATGGTTTAGATTTGTGTTTCTCTGATGGCTAATGATGTTGAGCATCTTTTCATGTGTGCTTATTGCCCATTTGTATGTCTTCTTTAGAGAAATGTCTACTCAAATCCTTTGCCCATTTAAAAAAAAATTTTTTTTAACATTTATTCATTTTTGAGACAGAGACAGAACGCAAGTGGGGGTGGGGCAGAGAGAAAGGGAGACACAGAATCCGAAGCAGGCTCCAGGCTCTGAGCTGTCATCACAGAGCCTGATGTGGGGCTCGAACTCACAGACCATGAGATCATGACCTGAACCGAAGGTGGATGCTTAACCAACAGCCACCCAGGCACCCCATCCTTTGCCCATTTTTAAGTTGGGTTATCTTTTTATTACTGAGTTGTGAGAATTCTTTGTGTATTCAGGATACAAGTCACTTACCAGATACATAATTTGTGGCTTTCAGGTTTAACTATAATTCATCTTTTAGTTCTCTGCTCTGCTTTACTTCCATTAGGTTCCTTCATTCTAGTCAGACTGGTCTTTTTTTTTTTTTTTACCTTCTCTTTTTAGCTTCTTTTTAATGAAACAAATACGGAAGAAGAGAAAATAGTATAATGAGTCCCATATAGCTGTTACCCAGCATTAACGCTTATCAACTTATGGCCATTTTTGTTTCAACCACTACTCCCCCACCTCAACACACACACTGGATTATTCTGAAACAATTTCCGGGCATCCTGTTATTATCTGTAAATATTTTGGTAGTTCCCTCCAAAAGACAAATACTCTTTAACAACAACAACAAAATTAATCCTGTCTAAAAAGGTTAATAGTAATTTCTTAATAGTATCAGAATCTTGTTAGGCTTGTCTCTTTATTGCTGTCACATGTGTTTTGTTTTTCTAGGTCTCTGGGCTTTATGTTTACTGTTTATTTCACTTGGAATACTTTTCTCTTAAGCTATATCTATCAAAGTTCTTTATGTCCTTCATGGCTTATCTCCAAGAGGCTTTCTTTTACTGATTCCATTTCCTGCATCTTGAAATTTCTTAATAATGATGTTTCAAACACTGACAGTTCTTCAGTAGTTGCCAAGTTTTGTCCCTAAAGATGAACATTTTTAAACAGCACTCTGCTTTGTAAAGCTCCTTATGGGACTCAGTGGGAGAAATTCTGATAGTCCTTTTCATTCTTCTTTAGGGAGAGATTTAATGTGGGAGAAGGTGGGGCCCAAACATGGCACACTTAACCTTAAATGGTTACCAGAAATTATAAGGAAGAATTGCAACCAGAGAAGAGGATGTTGTTTTGGAGGCATTGGTCCGTGTAACGAAGAATCTAATGCAACAACCTGATTGAGTCATATAGCTGCAGGAAGCTGTTAGCTAAAAAAGTAGAGGCAGCTTTGGGGAGGTAGTGTAGGGTCCTTTTGCCCACGAAAGAGAAAGAAGAAAAGTTCTCTTTGGATAGTTGTGTGACTAGGTCTGAATTACAGGTTAGGGTTAGGGTTTGTCCAGGTGCAGATATCTTTATAGAGTGTGAGTTTTTGTTTGAACTTGAGACATCTGATGGACCTCAGAGTTAAGAGAATGAACCCTGATGAGGTCTGAAGGAGGAGGAGGTGGGGATACATTGTCACAGGGCATCTTTGAATACTGAATGCTCCTGGCCAGGATCATAGGTCAAACTGGCAATGAAATGAGGAACTGGAAGGAAAGAAACATGTCTACAGGCATTTATTTATTTTTTATTTTTTTTATTTTTTAATTTTTTTTTTCAACGTTTTTTATTTATTTTTGGGACAGAGAGAGACAGAGCATGAACGGGGGAGGGGCAGAGAGAGAGGGAGACACAGAATCGGAAACAGGCTCCAGGCTCCGAGCCATCAGCCCAGAGCCTGACGCGGGGCTCGAACTCACGGACCGCAAGATCGTGACCTGGCTGAAGTCGGACCCTTAACCGACTGCGCCACCCAGGCGCCCCTACAGGCATTTATTGAGTGATGAAGATATGCTGTAACTTACCTGCTGTTTTATTTAGTTTGCACTTTGAGGCTTCATCATACCATTTTAAAATCAGTTTTTTGTTTTTTTTTTTTTTTTTTTTAGAATGACTGAATTGAAGAAAATGTTTAGTGGATGGGGACTGTGAGGGAAATCAAGGGCAGAATATTTTGTTTTGTTTTTTTAAGTAGGCTTCATGCCTAGTGGTGGAGCCCAACATGAGGCCTGAACTCATTACCCTGATATCAAGACCCGAGCTGAGATCAAGAATCTTTTTTTTTTAATAACATTTTTTTAAAGTTTATTTTTGAGAGAGAGAGAGAGAACGAGAGAGAGAGAAAGAGAGAGGACATGAGCAGGAGAGGGGCAGAGAGAGAGGGAGACAGAATCCGAAACAAGCTCTAGGCTGTCAGCACAGAGCCTGATGCGGGACTTGAACTTGGGAACTGTGAGATCATGACCTGAGCTGAAGTTGGATGCTCAACCGACTGAGCCACTCAGGCACCCCTGAGATCAAGAATCTGATTCTCAACCGACTGAGCCACCCAGAGGCAGAGTTCGTGGTGCAAAGCTAGAATTTGGAGTAAAACCTGGGTTCTGTTTACCTTAACCTAGTGCCAAGGTTGTGTCTTATTACTAATAAAATGGGCACAGTAATATTTTCCTTATTTCTGCTGAAGAATTATTGGAGTGGAATGGTATAATGTATGCAGAAGTACTTTGGCAAACTTCAAAATAGTGTTTGAATAGTTAAATAAAAGCCTTTTAAGAATATGACCTAGTCACTTGGGCAACAGGAAGCAAGTTTCTAGCAGCTAGAATAAGCAGGAAATGATGAGCCTGACAGGCTTTCTTGGACCTGTTTAAAACTGTTTTTTTAACAGTGCAAGCCCTGGGAGAATTGAAATCATTGGGGATCTTTAGGTATGTGTGTAATAGAAGGTCAAAGGTTATATTCTCTTTTCTGTTTCAGAAGACCTGGACGGGGCTGGAGGAGAAGAGTATCCCATGGATATTTGGCTATTGCTGGCCTCCTATATCCGTCCTGAGGACATTGTGAATTTTTCCCTGATTTGTAAGAATGCCTGGACTGTCACTTGCACTGCTGCCTTTTGGACCAGGTTGTACCGAAGGTGCGACCACAGGGAGCTCACTCTATTGTCTTTGTAGCTGATTTCATTGCTGATTATGATTTGGAGCTACTCCCTGGCTGGTGACTGTTTTCACTTTCTCTGCTCCATGCCGGGCATGAGCCTAGCTTTGGACTCCTTGAACCCCTCTTTTTTTTTTTTTTTTTTTTTTTTAATATGAAATTTATTGTGAAATTGGTTTCCATACAACACCCAGTGCTCATCCCAAATTGAGCCCCTCTTTAATTTAAAATTGGTGTTATTAATTCATCCAGGTAATTGTCTTCCCTATGGTTGCCCCCTCCCCGATCCAGTATCCACTTTCGACAAAAAGTCTTGCTTCGGGTCTCACAAAGAGTGGTCTTTGACTTTTCTTCATAAGTTTATTTTAACTAGAATTTTCAAAAGCTACAGATGTCTATCTGCTTACCTTTCTAACTGGGTTCATTGTTTCTTAGTTTGCTAATTATCATGAAGTATCGTAGAGTTTTTGTACTCATGTTGCCCGGTGTATAGTTGTAGAGGTGAAGAGTGAGGAGCGAGTGAATGATATAATTAGTAAGACGGCTAGCTTTTGCTACCAGATGCAGAAATGTAACGAAGATTATAAACTCTCAGTAAGGATGTTATGGGGAGAGATGTTGAGGTGGAAGTATGTAGAGAACTTGTTGAGACATGAAACACATGAGTGGACTGCGGGATTACAAGATTGTGTGAATTGGTTTTTGCATAGCAAAGAAGTAAAAATAGCTAAGAAATGAAGAAGTGGTGGTGGTGGTGGTGTGTGTGTGTGTGTGTACACGTGTGTGCATGGGAGAACACTGGGGACAAGCTAACTACTGGCCAGTAGAATCATACAGTTAGGTTCATATGGAGAGTAGGAATCCTAGGGGACCCAGAGCAGGAGAGATAGGTCACATATTGGTAGGAGTAATGTGTCATGTTTCAGGCACTACACGCTGGATGCCTCTCTGCCTTTGCGCCTGCGACCAGAGTCCATGGAGAAGCTGCGCTGTCTCCGGGCATGTGTGATCCGATCTCTGTACCATATGTATGAGCCATTTGCTGCTCGAATCTCCAAGAATCCAGCCATTCCAGAAAGCACTCCCAGCACATTAAAGAATTCCAAAGTAAGTGAGAATTATTGTTGGCGCCTAACTAGTGGACTCTTGTATGGTGGGCCTATTAATATGGCTTATCTCCAGCTTTCCTGATGGGGAGGGCTAGGGCTATAGGTTCCAGGCTGCTAGGGGACTAATGGAAGCTTTCAGGACTCAAGGGTTTCACTTCTCTAAGACATTCCTGCTCTGCTGGGCTGGCTTTTCTTACCTTTACCTTAAAGCTTTCTTGTGCTTCTAGCATATTCTTTATTCTCTTTACTTTATTCTCATGCATTGTACATTGGATCACTTGAGATGGTTTTGATGGTTTGGGTTAGGAAGAGCACAACTCAAACGGTAGATGTAAACTGTAATTCTTACAAGGTGCTTTAAATCACGATGCAAAGATATAACACGAACACCTTAGTAATTTTCTTTTCTGAATGTGACCTTGATGTCTAGGCTTCTTGTTTCTTGTTGACCTCGTTAAAAGGTTTTGGTACAGACTTTAGCCTATGCTAAGTGCCCACTGTTGCCAAGCTCTGGGCTAGGTCATTTCAGAGAGTATAAGGTACTCGCGCTCGTAGATTTTAGCTCTCTCAAATTCTTGCTGTGTCCTAGGCTATTTCTTATATCTTGGGATTTCCCCAGTAGTTTTTATTCATACATTGTACTCAAGTATCTGGCATTCTTCTGATTTGTAAATAGGTCTATTAGCCTTTGGTCCTTTCTCTCCTTTTCGCCATATTGAAATATCCAGCGAACCCACTTTTGCCGAGCTAGACCAGTACAACAGACACGATCACTTAGGCAAGTTGATGCCTCAGCCTGTTTCTCCTTCAACTAATACCGTTGTCTACATTCTGTCTCTTATGAGTTGTGGGTAAATTTTATTACTCTGTTCCTACCCCAGCTCTGGTGTTCTGTAGCACTTTCCGTTCTCTTCTATTTTGTTGCTGCGCTTTGGGTGTTCTGATTCTTCTCGCCTAGTTTAGCTCCAGTGTGATACTATTCTACCTGCTACATGTTGGTTGAAAGGGTACTGTTGGTTTCAGGATTATCGAGGTTCCTTCCAGGATTGCAGACTGAGATGATCAGGGTTATGGGCTGAGCTCAATTTAATACCACACTCGCTGGTGGCTTTAGGGCAAGTGTAGAATGCGGGGCGAGTAGAATTTCACCCAGCAGCTGCTTCCGCTAGTAATATGAGTGGACGGTATATCATCTCACACTTGCAGTTTGCCTCCCCCAGAAACATTTGATAGTATCAGCCCAAGTATGAGGAGGTGGGGATCATCCCAAAGCTACACATCATGCCAGGTGTGAGTCATTTGCTGGGAGTAGAGCAGCACTGGGCGAACTCCTCATGCCTGACACATCCTAGCGGCTCCAGTGCACAATGCAAGTGCTACTGCCTAAATCGAAAATACCTCTGGCTTCATAGTCTTATCACTTATGTTAATTTTTTAAAAGTAGATTATAAAAAGCCAAGGTGGTGAAACCTAAGGTCTTATTCCAGATAGTAAGCCCAGGCCTCTTGGCTGCTTCTTTCGTGCCTTGTTGTTAGAGATCTCTTAAGAGGATGTGGGACCTGCAGTGGCAGGTGTCCCATGCATGGCCTTGCCACTTGTATAACCACAATCGCATGGCATTCAGGGAGTTGGCAGCATGCCTAAAGGAAGTTGTCCCACGTTCCTGGACTCCAGCTTTTCGTATTTGATTCTCCCTCTCTCTCTTTTCAATAGCATAGCTTGTATGGGACACTGGAGCCGTTGTGATGGCAGCAGAAGTGTCTGCCCCTTAAAGCCAAGCCCATTATTTTTGATGGAACAGCAGGACGTACAGGGCATGTCTGAAGGGCAGGACAGCTGGCACGGCGGACGACCCACCCCTTATCCCCTGGGAGGTACTTAACTTCTTGTGTTAACCCTAGCTGTAGCCTGACTTTCACTGAGGGGCTTACTTGAGACTGAATTCAGCCCAGCTCTGTAGTTTTCACATCGGCTGTCTGCTCCCAGAAGGTCCTGAGTGACTTGCTCCTGTTACAGGACCGGCCATCTCTGCCTGCCTTATGGCTTTGTTATCATCTTGCCTGGTGGCTACTGGCTGCCCTTATATTTTCATATAGAGGAGTGGCTTGCTGAATCAGAGAATGTCCCAGTCTCTAGAGACCATGTTTCTGTCTTTAAAGATGAGAACAGTGGGGGTTGACCTCAACAGCATCTGAGGTTGACTTATATTGGTCCCTCTTCTCTTTACTGAATAACCCTGGGACTGTGTCTTTTCATGTTGCACCAGTGTCAAATTGGCGGGGAGGGGTCTCTATCTGTGCCAAAGTAAAATCTCAGCATTGGGACTGTGGCTGGCTTTAGAGCTGTCAAACAGGTTTTTGCTGGTTATTTTTTGTGACCTTATTTTGATTTTTTTCCTTTTCTGTCTTATATTTATTTATTTTTGGTTTACTTTTTTTTCTTTTTCTTACAGTGCTTACTTTTCTGGTGCAGAAAGATTGTTGGGAACAGACAGGAACCAATGTGGGAATTCAACTTTAAGTTCAAAAAACAGGTATGTAGTCGTATCTTCTTGTTGTTTTTCAGGCACTATGCTGTTCTAATAAATTTCACTAGGCATAAAACTGCCTTATTAAAATCAAATAGTACACATCAAAACTTACAGAAATGCCATGAGAAGAAAAGGAAGGAGGAATTACCCTATACGAAAGAGACCCCGTGGTACAATAGTGTAATGCAAAGTGGGCACTGAATCGGGGAACAAAGAGCTATAAAAGACACATGGGGACAATTCAAGAAATTTGAGGATGCTGTGAATATGAGATGATAGGAAATTGTTGTTAATTTCTTAGGTATGACGGTGACACTGGTTATATGTGTCTTCATCCATGCTGAATAAGGTGGTGCATCAGTGCTGCTTTCAGATGGCTTTGCCCCTTCTGCCCCCAACGTGCGTGTGATTTGTATATGTGTGTATACACATAACATGAGAGAGAGGTGGGAGGAGAGAAAATGGAATATCTAATGATAGAGGGTATACAGGAGTTTATTGCACTCTTTTATTACCTTTTCAGTATAGTTGACGACTTTCTAAACATGGGAAAAAGGGGAAAACTTGTTATAACAATGTACTGGGGTTGTTTGCCTATCACTTTTTGTTTTTCAAAGCAAATGTATTTGCAAACAACAGTGATTTGTATGGTTTTACACCTGAGGCCGTGTGGGGAGGCCCTGAGGAAAGGGGCTGCCAAGAGGCTATGTATAAGAAGAGGAGATAGTATTCTACTCTGTCTCTGCCTTTTGCTTGGACTATACCTGAGATCTTGGCCTCTGTGAGGGTCTGCTTTGCTTGTCTTTACTTCTTGTCCTCAGCAGGCTCATTTCTTCCTTCTGTCTCCCCTACTTAGTATCTTATAAGGAGATGCATTATAAATGCGATTAGTTATCCTGCACTTGATGGTAGGTGAGTTACAGATAGGTTTATAATGAAAGTAAATAATATTTTTCCATCTGATTTTTTTTTTTTTTTTAAACGTGGTTTTAGGGAAGAATTTTGGCTCTAATCATTTGATGCTAATAAGAGGTCCTCAATCTGTGATACCCATTAGATGTTGATAGAAGGTCCACCATGGGATCTTTCTGGGAAGGAGCTGCAGGGCAGTCTCAGCAGTGTTCCAGCTGAGACCGGAATTAACTGCAGAAAGGTGAATGCTGAGATTTCCTTTAGTTCTGAGACTCACGACTCTTTTATTTATGGTGACTGGAATTAGACGGCCACTTCTGCTTCTGTCCCATTTGTGCAGCAGATGTTCTTTGGAGTCCAACAAGTCACAAGGAATTTGCAGTCTTTCAAACATTGGAGAGCTTCTGATAGAGCTATAAGTTTCCATTTCTTGCCAGAAGGCCGGAAATCCCGCCTAAATGAAGCATATACCCATTGCCACATTGCTTATCCTAATGTGTTTCCTCTTCTTTCAAAAGGCAGGTTTTCCTTGATCCGTATAGAAACCAATATGTCTATAAAGAGAGGAGGTGACAGAAGAGGGATCTTATCCTTTTGTTGAGCCATAGGACTTTCACGGGTGGAGTCTTAGAGCCATGAACATTTCCTCTAAGCTATGAGAGTAATTCTCATTTCTCTTCAGTCCCCTAGATTAAAGAGCAAGTGTATGGGAGGGTTGCAGCCTCCCATTCAGTACGAAGATGTTCATACCAACCCAGACCAGGACTGCTGCCTACTACAGGTCACTACCCTCAACTTCATCTTTATTCCAATTGTCATGGGAATGATATTTACCCTGGTAAGTGGGGACAGCGTGTCATTCTTAGCTCTTTTACATACTCTCACTATACGGAGGGCTGGACAGAAATTTATAAATTTAATCATCGAGGAAGAAATCTTTGAAGAATAGTTTTTTTTTTTTTTTTAAATTCTGAAAGCAGATTTATATATTAGGAACAGATTTATGGAGGAGTTAATCATATCTGAGAATATCTTATCTCATGTCTTTTTTGCATCTTTGTACAGTTATCGTTAATATTGGAGAAACATCATCCTTTCAGGGATAATATGGAGGCTTATATATGAGCACTGTATGTCAGGACCTCGAGGCGTGCTTGTGGTGTCATAAATGGAATACTAAAATGTAGGGTGACCACTCGGTCCCCTGTGTGATGGTGACTATTCAAGCCTTAGCCAAGAATTAGATTAGTAAACAACAAATATGTCTCTGGCCTATTTTCCAAGTTTTTAAAAATTTTGACTGGATTGGGAACTTGAGAGTTCATGCGATTTATCTTCGCTGTCCTTTAGGCTTATGTTCAGAGCTGCGTGGGGTTCCAACCTCCACACTGAAAATAGTTTTATTCTTTTTTTAATGGTAAAATAAATAATGCATACGTCATGGAAAGAACTTAAATGATACATAAATACATCGAGAAAGGAAAGGTGACCTAGACGTTGACTGTCCTATAACTATTAACTTTTTGGGAGTTGTTCTTTATTGTGTCCATTATTATGTACATGCATACGTCCACTCTCTTAAATAATTTTGTATAATTGAGATTCTATCATACATGCTGTGTTGGTTGTTAGGCACCTCTCCCCTCCCTCAAGGTTAAGTCACATTAATGACCTAGTTATATATTCAGATTCCCTGTACTTCATGCTCCTACAGTTCTGTACAGACCAACATATACATAAACATATTTAGAGATTGTGTGGTTCATTTTACCAAACATGTGATCAGATGTATGTTTCATGCATCTTGTTTGACTTGCTCAAAATATCTCATCAGGATGCCTTCAAGTCATTTCGTATAGCTCCCACCCAGTTTTTAAAAATTGACTTCAGTGGTAGTCTGTGTGTGTGTATCCTGATTTACTCAGCTATTTGAGAGGCTTTCTTTAGCAGAGTTTAAATATGAAGAAATTTCATTTTGTGGCCCAGCCAGTGTAAATTTTGTCTAGACTGTCTTATTTCAGAGTAAGCTGTAGGAAAACAAGGTTGTTGGATTTGGGGACTGAATTTGCTTTTTCTCTGCTAGTTTACTATCAATGTGAGCACGGACATGCGGCATCATCGCGTGAGACTGGTGTTCCAGGACTCTCCTGTCCGTGGCGGCCGGAAACTGCGCAGCGAACAGGGCGTGCAAATCATCCTGGACCCAGTGCACAGCGTTCGACTCTTTGACTGGTGGCATCCTCAGTACCCATTCTCCCTGAGAGCATAGTTACTGCTTCTCGTCGCTGAGGGCAGCCCTGAGCTGGGCCAGTCCATTAGTAATCAGATTCCGGTTTGGAAGGGGCGTCCGGATTGTATATCTGGTCAGTAACGCAAGTGCTCTTCCAGTTCCCCGGGCTCCTGGTAGGGGAAGGAGAAGGATTTAATCGAGAGGAAAAACAACTATGATTTATAAACATATTTTAATGTAAAAAATGTGCATTTGAAAGGAGAAACCTGGCCCCATTTTCTGTGTTAAATCCCATTTGGTGCTATTGAGTTTGTTGTTCTTTATTCTTTTATCCCAGCAAAAATGGATGATCTTGCTCTAGGGAAAAATTAAACTCTTGAATCTCCAAACAAGGAAGTTTCAGCCTTCCCTTGTGATCAGAGAGGAGCCTTAGAGGCCTAAAATTGTTGCTACTATTGCTTCCCATTAAGCTCCCCTTCAAATTCAAGTGAATATTTTCTCTTCTCCCTTTACCCTCCTCCAGAAATAAAGCAGGTGACAGGGTTTTCAGAATCTTAGAAGATTGACTTGTGTATCTTTCTTTAAAAATCACTTTTGGATATTTGCATAAATATTTTTTTGCCAATTTGGATTTTTGCACGAGGCTTGATAGTGGTGGTGATGATGACTTTGTGCCCTTGGTACTCTACTAGGAACTTTACACGATAACACTAATTCTCATGATCCTGCAAGGTAGGTGATACTGGTCCCATTCTGTGGTTGAGAAAACTGAATCCGTGACTTACCCAAGGCCATGCAGCCAATAAATGGTGGAGGATTCTGACCCAGGTCTTTTTGCTGTCCCACAGTTAAAAAGTTCGTTTCATTCCCTCTGGTAGATGGTGGCAAAAGGGAGGAGGCAGATTGTACATAGATAAGAAAGTAAGAGGGTAAGTAAAAATTTGATTGTGGTATACCTTATCCGTAATCAGCCTAAAAGGTATATATGAAAGAGTCTTTGGAATATGTGTTTCTTTTCTTTTCTTTTCTCTTTTCTTTTCTTTTCTTTTTTTAATGTTTATTCATTTTTGAGAGACAGAGACAGAGCATGAGCGGGGAAGGGGCAGAGAGAGGGAGACACAGAATCCGAAGCAGGCTCCAGGCTCTGAGCTGTCAGCACAGAGCCTGACGCGGGGCTCGAACTCACGGACTGTGAGATCGTGACCTGAGCCGAAGTCGGACGCTCAACCGACTGAGCCACCCAGGCGCCCCTGGAATATGTGTTTCTAAGTAAATTGCAAAACAGACCAAGAAAGGCAGAAGAATAATGATATTTTCATTGAATTGTTAGGCATTTATTATGCTGAAGGTCATTTAAAAAAAAATGCATTCTGTGTTGAAACCAGCCTCCTGAACTATAAGCACTTCGTGATCTGCCTGTGCCCTGGCCTGCCCTATGCTGCCTATCATTCTGTGTGCCTACAGGAGACTGGCCTTACATCCCTGCAGAAATGCTAATGTCCTGTTAGAGGACTTGCTGTAGCTGATGTACTCTGAGAAGAGGTTCGTGGGTGGGATTTTTGGTTTTATTTTGTCTTTCCTAACAAGATAACCTTGCTACTTGTCCTCCCTCCCCAGACCCCCAAATTAGCCGGTGTGAGCTGGATAGTAGCCGGATGGTGCCATGAGATTCAGATAATAGTCTCAAGCCATGTAAATCTTATGGGGGTAATTATTACCACAAACCAAACTGTTAAATTAGCGTGTGGTTTTTTTCCTTAACTATCCTCCCTAACCCCTACTATTTAAAGAATATTCTTAGGAAGCATCTGTTTAAGACTGCTGCTAATAGCTAAACCTTACCCCACACTGAGGGTGGTACTAAAAGCTGTTCACATGGAAAGTGAGCCTGGGTCAGTGAAAATCAGAATTTGAGTATGTGAATGATAAAAATAAACAACCCCCGCCCCCCTCCAAGGACAATAACACCTTGCAAAGGCCTACAATCAAAAGTTGCTTTTTTGAGGCAGAAGGGAAGAAGCACAGAGCTCTGGTTCCCTGGACTAATGATGCCATGAAGCAGCAGGGAATTATTCTGATGGATTGTGTATACCCCATTTAGGAGGTACCTTTAAAAGGGGAGTGAAACTAATTTGGCTTAATAATTGTCTTCTGACTCAACTTCTAAGTTTTGGTATTAAACTTTGTGGTGATGATTGATACAATATTAGATACCTCCTCAGCTGTTTTCTTAGCATGATATTGACAAACACTTGGTTACGGTTTCAGCCTTCCTTCTGCATTGGCCAAGTTGCCTTTTCTAGGATGATTCATGTTTTAGTGAAAGGATGTGTGAAGTGTCCCAGGGATTTCCTTTTGAAGAACCCCAAGCCACCTGGAGAAGAGTTGGAACTTTCTGGACTACTTTTGTAAAAACTGCTTTGTAATTTTCACTTCTTAAAAGTATATCTCTTGATTTTGCTCTCAGGGTCAGACAAACAAAATTACACAAATTTAGCTGTGTTTCTCACCCCCATAATCAGAATTACTCAGATTTTCCTGTCTTCCACCGAAGATCTAAGGAAACTAAGCCAATTGGTGAATATACTGGGAGAAAGAAAAAAAAAAAAAAGAACGGTATTATGTGTCGTTCTGATTTCAACTACATACAGCATTAGTTGCAGAAGATCCGGAACATGTTGTGTGTAAATCTATAAATATGTACACATTGCATGTATATAAAAATTCTTCACACTTGTAGCAGTGCGCACTGGGTATCCTAAAGAATTGAGTAGGCACTGTGATGAGACTTCACAAACCAGATGGGAAAGATGCAATTAATAGCCACACGGGACACGGTATGGAGCAATTCAGGAAAATGGAGAGATTTAAGTAAAACTTGTCAGTCAGGAATCTGGCATGGAGACTGTCTTCATACTATGTGCATGTAACAGACATTTCATATTCTAGTAACAGTGTTAGCACGGACGGGTGCCTGAATTCAGGCTAGCCATACAGTTCATTGAAGTATCGGAAGTGTATTCGGAAATGTATTCGGATTTCAAGGTTCCCCACTTAGGAAATAGATGCAACCAAAAGAAAAGTAATAAAGTGGTATGAGAGCAGGTGTGAAAGGTGACAAACCATTGGCAACCATTCAAAGGCCAGGACAGGCCAATTTAGGGAGCTGGTGGTTAGATTAGGAATAAGGGCAGAGTACAAATGGAGGGGCAGGACGTGTGCTCCTGGGAAGGAGGCAGGGGACTGCTGGACCCCGACACTTAAGTGCTGTTGGGTAAAACCCTGATTCTCCACCTCCTCAGAAGGGCTCTCTGGGCCAAGCCAAGATGGCGCGCAGTAGCATAGCGGCTCTCGTCACGTGCTGGGGCAGGGGCGTGGCCTCGGGGGAGCCGGCTAGGCCCCGCCTTTCGGGGCGGGGCCAGGGGCCTTTAGGGGAGGGAGGGGCGGGGCCTAGAGGCGAGGCGCTTAGGCGCTGGCGGAGGCTGCAGCTACCTCCGCGCTCGCTCCGCTCCCTAGGACGTGTCTGGCTCCCCCGAGTCGGGGGCGGCTCCCTTCCGCCTCGGAGCTGAGCTGCCTGGCTCTCGACGACTGCAGGCAGGTGAGCGCCCAGAACCCGGGCTGGGAAAAGGATGCCTCTTCTTCCCACCTCCAGCTCCCCTCCAGTTTGGGGAGGGGTCTCTGTCTAGCGCGCCTTGGAAAACAGCTCCGTTTTACTCCGGATGTGTCGTCCCCGGCTGGCATAGATATTGCTCTCTCCGCCGCCCCTCGCCGGCTTTTGCAGTGCCCTGTGCCCTTGGGGGTGAGAATGGGGGGCGATGCCCGGTTTGCGGGAGGGCGTGGAGTTCTCCCTCATCTCCACCATCCTCGGAGGAGGGGGGCTGAGTTGGCAAGTCTCCCGGTGGGAGCTAGATGGACTGCGCCCCCATTTCCCATCCAGGAGAGTCAGAGAAAAAGCACCTCTTAGCTCTTGGGCCGGCTCCGCTGCTTTGGGCACAGGAGGTACTGAGGTCTTCGAGCTTGCCGGGGGTCTTAATCCTTCCCGCGTTGCTACTAACACCCCTTCTTAATATCGCTGGCTCTCCGTTCCTTGAACTGCCGGTCTCAGGCTGTGCCAGAAATGCCCCCATCTCCGCAGTGCCGGGGCTGGGATGGAAGGAGCGGCCAACCCGAGGTCTGGTGGGGGTGGGGGTGAGAGTGGGCGCAACCGGAAAAGAGGGCTGGAATAGATTCCTGAACTGGGAGGATGGGAGTGGGGAGTTGACTTTGAACCACGCAGTAGGAGTGTTTTCCAGTATAGATCCTGCAGGTTTTGATGGTGGGTGAGAAGAGAGAGGTCAGGTTGGAGGACTTGGAAATGTGGTGTGGGTGGTTTTCTTTGAGAAGGAGGAGGGATCCAGGACCAGGTGCCACTAGGAGCTGATGTCACCTTTGAGGAGAGGGGTCTGCTGGCAGTATCCATTTAGAGGGATATGTTTGTTGGGGCTGCTCTTCTGCTGTTCTATGTGGTGAGCGAGTGGTTAAGGAAGAGGCTTTGCTTAGTTAGCATGGAGATCCCCTCCTGGTGGGAGCTGAACAGGCCCCTCCAGTAGCCAGGTTTCAGGGACTTCCCTGTCTTTCCAGAGCTGTTGGAACTGATACCTAGTACTCTTGTTCAACACCCAGCAAACATTTATTTGGTACCTACTGTGTGCCAAGCACGATGCTATGTGCTGGGTCTTCTGAAGGCAATTTACTGCTATGGAGCAGCTGAAAGGTACACACTCTGTTAACAACTCCCCCGCTCCCATTTTGTTGCACTGCTGTTGGATTAGGAAAAAGCAGAGCCCTGTCTACATGTTTTCAAACAGCTGTCTGAACTGGATTCCAACCCATCCACCCACTACCACTATTAACTGGACAGGTAGTCCCAAGAGAACCTGCCTTAGCAAAAGGGACAGTTTGAACGATTTTTCTTAGCTATTTTCTAGGACTTTGTCCTGAGGCCCGAGGAGGCTGCCTGAGATAAATAGCATCTCCAAATAATGAGATGATGAATCGCACAATGATTATCAGAGGCCAAGAATGCACGAGACACTCGGCACAGTGGGAGATGCCCTCTTGTGGAAGATAGAAGAGTGTGGGGAAGGGGGTGTGAGAAATCTCATTTAGTGGTACCTGGGCGTGTGCCGATGAGCATGTCATGATGTCAGAACCGTGGAGTATATGAGGTCTGGCAGTTGGGTGATAAGGAGGGATTGGAGGGGCAGGGCAGGGCAGGGAACCAGGCTCCTAGGGCTCTTCTCTGAGTTGACTGCTGGAATCCTAGAGTTGCCAAGAGTTGTCAGGGATTTCAGTGGATCTTTCAGAGCCTATGAGGCTAGCAGGGTGCGAGCTGGGGAGGGGAGGAGGAGTCAAATTTGAAGGCTCGGTAGGGCCAGGGAGCCGGAGACCAAGGGGGCTTTAGGATATGGAGACATATCCTCAGCAGGCCTTTTTATGCCGGGGGGACTCTCCCCTGGGGCCTTAGGCCCTTGGATGGGTTGCTGTAGGAGCAAAGGTGTGGCTTCTGATTGGCATGGGGTTGTGTGTGGCATGTGTGTCCTGGAGAGGAGGTGGTAAGGAGCAGAGAGGACCACAAGAGTAAAAGCTGCTTCAGAGTCTAGGTCCCAGGTATGGAATCAGGAGGAATGGAGGGGAGGTCACAGGGAGGGGTGGTGTGTATTGCAGCCACATGAAGTCACCATCTGTCCCCCCTCTGGCCTGCTAGCTCACTGACCTATAATTAGCTCTGGAGGGCATACGGTGCTGGCTCACAGGAGCGTGGCACTGTGGATGGCTAGTGGGGTAAAAAGTACTTTGATGGACGGTGGTGCTTGGCCAAATCTGAGAGGGGCAGCTTCTAGGGGACCCTCAGTCTTTGCTGTGCAGGGAGGGGCCTGTGGGAACTGAGAATGCCATGGGGCAGGGCCGGTGGGGGAAAGTGGGAGTGGGCAGGGCCGGTGGGAGAAGGAGCTCTGAGCTTGGATGGTGTGAAACTCCAGGGCTGGGCGGGCCTTGAGGACTGCCCTCTTCTCCTTGGCAATGGCCCTCCAATCCCACAGGAAACATTGCTGCCCAGTGCATTGCTCTGGTCTCAGAGAACCTTGGGTCCTACAGACCCCTCTCCCGTCAGGTGTCTTCTGTTCCGCCAGGCGAGGCCAGCTCCAGCACGGAACAGCTTCTTGCCTATCGGGCTGAGAGGGCTTGGCTAGGGCTGCTTCATTCTGAGAGAGCTGGGAGGAGAAACTGCCACTGGTTAATTCAACTGGACATACTCCAGGTGGTGCTCGGGGCTGACCCCAAGGCTGTGTCAGAGACGGGTTGTTTGGTCACGTGCTACTCTCTGTTGCTTTCGAGCCATTTCTTGTATACGGTAGTCCCCCTTGTTGCAGGGGGACCCACGGCATTCCAGCACCTTCCGTGGATGCCTGAAACCGTGGATAGTACCAAATCCTATGTATGGTATATTTTTTTTCTTATGCTACACACCTATGATAGTTTAATCTATAAGTTAGGCACAGTGAGAGATCGGCAACAATAACTGGTAATAAAATAGAACAATTGTAACAACAGACTGTAATGAGAGTTACGTGTGAATGTGGTCTCTCTCCCTAAACATCTTACTGAACTCACCTTTGTTCTTGTGACGACGTGAAATGACAAAGGGCCACAAGATGAGATGAAGCGAGATGAATGACGTAGGCACTGTGATGTCGCCTTAGGCTGCTGTTGACCTTCTGATGATACATCAGAAGGAGGATCCTCTGTGGTTGACCACAGGTAGCTGAGATCCCAGAAAATGAGACTGTGGATCGACGAAGGGGCAGGGGGGAACCACTCTATCTCTGTCCTCTCAAGTAGACTGTGAACTTCTTGAGGGTTGACGGCATATCTCACACGCCTTTTGAATCTATAACAACTCTTAGAATCCGGTATTGGATTCATGGAAATCAGCTCAATATGTAGTTGTTGGATTGAATCAAAGAGGTCTGTCTCCTGATTGCCTGGGTTCAAAGAAGCAGGGCTGCCTTGCAACTAGAAATATTTAACCTAGAGCAGAGAAGCCCCTGGGGCTTACCACAGTGTGGTCTTACATCTCAGTGGGAGAATTAGATTCTATAGGCAGTAAGTAAAGTGAAAATCCCCAGATCTCCCATGAAGCATGGTGTATGGGTTTATGTCTCTAATGCTGAACAGTAGCGTTACTGTAGATCAACATATACATTATATTAATAGTATTTATGGTATATTAATTGTATAATATGTGCAGTGATTTTTAAGAGAGTATGTACAGTATAATTTAGTGGTTAAGTGTCAGATGAAGTAGCTGCTTTGCATTAGAGGCTTTTATTGCATATTTTGCTTGGCCAATGGAGTTGAAGTCTCGTAAGTAAAATATGTGGCTGATGTGACTTCATGGCCACTGTCTTCAGATGGATGACTGTCATTTCAGAGGGGAGACAGGCTTGCATTCGGTGCAAGAAAAAGTTTCCTTAGGACAACGAGGCCTACCTCATTTAGCGGTGAGCTCCCATTCCCGAAGGATAATCAAATGAAGACTGAGCTGTCAGGGATGTGTAGAAGGAACTCCCACCTTGTGTGGGAGGTTGGCCTACGTGACCTCGGAGAACCCTTCCAAGTAGGAATGTGCAGTTCTAGGTAAGGGACAGGGTAGGGTGGGCAGTGGATGGCAGGGGTCCTTGGCACATGCCACAGAAGAGGACTCTCCTTTAGCTTGGAGGAGGATGCTGAGAGTGGAAGGCTTGGGGGGTGGGGGCCAGGCTAGGACCTCGGCCTGGGCTGTTTTATGAGGAACGACGTTCTGGGAGATCCAGGGGGTGTCCACTGCCATCTCTGATGCACCTGGAGCCCTGGGCCTGGGAGACCTGCAGGGCAGCTCTGATGGGTGGCAGTATAGAAGGGTGGGCCGGACCCAGTTCCTTGAACTCCGCTCACACTAGACTAACTGTGGAGCACCCCCAAAATGTTTGGCTTTTGTTTGGGGCAGAGTGCCTGGAACAAATGGAGTTTTCATTCTTTCACTGTCATCCCCATCCCTCCCTCTTCTTCCTCTCACACAGGTTCAAGGCCATGCATGCCCTTCATGCACTTACAGTCTGTCATGACCAGCGACATATGCTTTCATGATCAGACACACACAGCCATGCACAGGCTCTCGTGGCACCCGCATGCTCTTAGGGGCACACGTGATTTCTTGACTCCCAGATGCCCGGGCTTATATAACCCCACACACCTTCACTCTCATGACTATACACACACTCACAACACATTGTGATGATCAGACTCATAGTCTTGTGTGTCATGAGCCCTTGGCGTATGACCACACACAATCTGTCTCACCATTACACATACCTATGCACTGTCTCACGCACGTGTTCGCAGGACCCTGTCCTCACGACCGTGCTCTTACACGTGGGCACTCTCTCATGGCCATACATACACAGCACACGTTCTCATGACTGTTACACAGCATTGCACAGATACACGGGTCCCCACACACGTCCTCTGTCTCATAACCTCTCACACCCTTTTGTGCCCACGCACACACGCGCACTTTACGATGCAGTTCTGAGCGCTCTGGGCCTTTCGACCCCTGGTGCCTGACAGCACTTCC
>NC_064813.1:40381165-40474253 GCF_023721935.1 Panthera uncia
CCCCCTCTCGGCTCGGGTCTTTGTGCCGTGTCTTCTTTACCCCCCGCGCGCCCCCCCCCCCCTCCCCTCCTGCCCCCCCCCCCCCCCCCCCCCCCCCCCCCCCCCCCGCCTGGGAAGTTCTGTTTTCTGCGGTGTGACAGCTCCCTAATCTGATGGGCTGATCTACCAATACAGAGGCTTCTGAGCATTTTTTTTTTTTCAGCACCAGCAGAACCCCATTTGTCCTACAGGGACCCTAGTTCTGAAAGATTTTTTATTCCCCAGATATGCCACACTTACTACTTGGTTTCTTCTTCTGCAAACCTTATTTAAGGACATCTGTGAGTGTTAGACCCTGGTTCTGCTTAGCAGAACTTGGCCCGGGTTACCGAACCTGATGATGGAGGTTCAGCCAAAGCCACGTATGTGCTGTGTGCAGTGGCCCAGCCTTACGTTTTGGTTTATGCAAGCGTATGATCTGTGAGACATTCAGAATGTGGGAAAGAGTTGGTGGGCCCCCAGTGCCACCTGGGTAGCCTTCTCAGCTTTACTGCTGTGTGCCATTGACGTGCTGACTCTCTGAGGGAACATGTGTTTATTTTGGCAGGGGTCTCCTGTAGACAGTGCTTAGCCCAGGGTTTTTCTAACCTCTTTTTAGACTTGGAACCCTCTTATGCACATGAAACCTTAATCAGGTGGTCGGCCACAGTGACAGATTTGGAGCTGACGAGATTAAATGAAGAAAAGGGAGCTCGGGGGCGCCTGAGTGGCTCCATCAGACCTCACTCTTGATTTCAGCTCAGGTCATGATCTCAGGGTTCACGAGATCGAGCCCTATGTGGGGCTTTGCGCTAACAGCGAGGAGCCTGCTTGGGATTCTTTTTCTCCCTCTCTCTGCCCCTTCCCTGCTCACGCTTTTAGAAACATTTTTTTTTTTTTACATTTACATTTTTTTACATTCATTTTATTTTTGAGAGACAGAGAGACAGAGCACAAATGGGGAGGGGCAGAGAGAGAAGGAGACAGAATCCGAAGCAGGCTCCAGGCTCTGAGCTGTCAGCACAGAGCCCAATGTGGGGCTTGAACTCACAAACTGCCAGATCATGACCTGAACTGAGGTCAGACGCTTAAATGACTGAGCCACCTGGGTGCCCCACCTCTGTGCCCTTTTTCCTCCTGGGCTGCCCCTAAAGGTACTCTCTCATAGTCTCTAAATCCTGCCTTCGTTTAAAGAGGTAGTTGTGATGGCTATACTTTTGGGTATTTTAGAAGAGGAAGTATTTAGAAGAGGAGACTCACAGTCTTTCTTTCCCCACTAGCCTTTGACGTTAGTCTTCCTGGGGTGGTGACAGTGAGGGTGACCATGCAGCCAGGTATGTCCAGGGTAGCCTGGTTCACACCCATGTCCTGGTGTGATTGTTAGCAGCGCCTCCATCCATTCTCAAGAAGGTCCTGGTTTGGGGCGCCTGGGTGGCTCAGTCGGTTAAGCATCCGACTTCAGCTCAGGTCACAATCTTGCAGTTTGTGGGTTCGGGCCCCACGTTGGGCTCTGTGCTGACAGCTCAGAGCCTGGAGCCCGCTTCGGATTCTGTCTCCTTCTCTCTCTGCCCCTCCTCTCACTCATTCTCTGTCTCTCTGCCTCTCTCTCTCTCTCTCAAAAATAAATAAATGTTAAAAAAAATAAAAAAAGAAAGAAGGTCCTGGTTTGGACGGTAAGTTGTATGTTCACCTAAGCGATAGGCCGTGTCTTGGGAAGAAGGTGGCCCATACCTGACTGCTGGGGAGCCGCTGGGGAGATGGGCTTCACAGATACAGGCTTGGGGAACCTGCCGGATAGAGACATCGCTCCCTGTGTCTATCTGAGTGCACCCAGCATCAGGAAGGAGAGTGCCTGGGTCTGGCAGTGGGTGCTAACTGACACTTGGGTAGGGTTTTTTATTCCTCGTAACAGTTTCTGTCTCTTATCTCCTTGGACCCTCATGACAACCTATAAGATCAGTAGAGTGTATTGTGTTCTGGCCTTCATTTTCCAGATTTGGAAACTGGAAGCCCAGAGAGATAGTCTCACTGCCGGTCTTTTCGGGGGCCCGGAGAACTGGATACTTTTGAAGGGACATGTAGCCAGCCAGCAGTGAGAAACTGTCAGGAGAGCTTTCCTAAGGGTTTTTCTCTGGGAATGGTTTCCTGGATTTTTAGTTTTCTTACTGTGCTTAGAGTGAGCCCTGCCTTGAGGTGCCTTAGCGGCCTGGGGTGCTAAGAATTAACACTGACTATGTGCTGGACAATGACCTCAGCGCTCTGGGTGCATTAACACCAGTGATCTACATATCAGCTGGGCTGTCCGAGGCGGGCCTGGCTATCCTCCCCACTTCACAGATGAGGAACCGAGGCTCAGACAGATGAAGTCTCTTTCCAGAGTCGCATGTGTGGTCAGTGGGGGAGCCGGCAATCAGGCCCATCAGCCTGCTCCAGAGCCTTGCAAGGGAGGAGGGGCGCCTGTCTTGCTCTCAAGAAGCTTTACTTTTCAGAGGGCAAGAGAAAGGAACCTGCTCCCAGGCCTTGGGCCAGTGTTCACTCTTTTGGAGTTCCTCTTCTTTGAACTTGGTCAGCGATGGTCTGCCCAGAAATGACTCTGCCACACGTATCTGTTCAGTTCCATGTATGTTAGGCCCCTGGCTGGAGCATCTAAAGACAAGTAGGAAATGGTTCTCACCCCAGAGTATTCAGATGCGATGATGTGTCACAGAGACAGGTATAAAGAAAGGGCCGTGCCGGGTCTGTTGAAGGGCCAGTCTTACCTGTAGGAGAATCAGAAAGGGCTCCGTGGAGGAAATAGTGTTTGAGATGGGCTTGGAAGGGTGAGCGGAAGTGCCTTAGACTGACATGGAAGGGGCCACTGAGGCAGGCTGGGTGAGATGCTAGAAGCTGGTGAGCAACATGGTGGGTCTGGGAGCATGACCCCAGGGTAGGGAGTAGCAGGGGAGGAGACTCACTGGGCTCTTGGGGGAGAGGAAGAGTGAGGGTGAGGCTTTTTGGGGTGGTGGGCTGAACAGGGAGAGGGGGGAGGGAGGAGAAGCTTCTGGGTTAGAGGGAAGGAGAGGTGGGCAGCTGGACTTCATTCAGAGGATTGTATCTGAAAACCCCGCAGGGTGAGGGGAGCTGAGGGCTGTTTCTGAAGTTCTTGCGGGAGTGTGGTGTGGGGTGCGGGGCTCAGGGGACTGTTGACAGCTCGGTTTGGAGTCCTTAGGGCATCTGGGGTCGGGGGAGGGCTTCAGGTGGGTGGCGGATGAGGCCTTGGAAATGAGTCACTTCCAATGGGCAAGTGACCATGGTGGCTGCTGTGCAGAGGCCTTCCCCAGGGGGCACGGGGGTGGGGGAAGCCAAGGCGATATGTCCCTAGGCTGCCTTGTCCCTGGACAAGGGCGAGAAATGGCAAAGGAGTCATGGCCTGTCTTCCCTTTCTCAACTGCCTTCCCCTCCTCCTTGGAGTCAGACAGACCGGGATCGAATCCTAGTTCTTCCTCTTACCAGCTGCGTAGACTTTGTTACATGACTCTGAGACCCAGTTCTCACTGGGAAGCATTGGAAGAATTGGGTCTTCCTCGTGAGGAATTGTGAGGATGGACGTAAGTTAATAGATGTTAACCGACAGCCCAGTGCCTGGTATCGAGCACGTCAGAGCTGCTATCATAATCAGTGTTATTTTCCTAGAGGACCACCTCCCTCCCCTTCCTCCAGTTGAGTGGGAACATGGGAAGGAAGGGAGCACGGCCCTCCTCTTTTGCCTCCTTGCTCCGAGGGGCTTCACCCTGAGGCCCCCTCTTGGCCAAGCTCGTGGCCCACTCACATTTGGGCACAGCTCCAGCCAGCTTTGCCCTAACCCTTTGGCCTCTACAGGGCCACCAGCTTTGCCCTCGATGAGCTCCCTCACCATGGTGGGGCCTGCCATCTGGTAGGGCAGTAGGGAGCCGGCCCGTGTGTGTGTGTGTGTGTCCAGCCAGAGCATCAGACCCAAGTCAAGTGCACAGCCCTTCTGTTTGTTGGGAAGAGATGGGGTGGGGGGGTGACTCTTGGAAAGCCAGAGAGGCCTCAGATTTGCCTCTTCTGTGTTTATGAGTCCAGACACCTGGTGTGGGTCCGACCCCTCCATACACACTCACACACTTGCACTCACACTCATGCCTGCTCTCTCTGGAGCCCTCTTCCTCGGTGTCACAGCCTGCCCGTACTCCTCACTGGCAAAGCCCCTCAAATGCTCACTTTGGGGGCTGGTAGCTGTCGCCTCTGAATCAGGACCTGTGAGTGTTACTTAGAAATTGTGCAGGAGTTGAAGAGGCTTCTGTTAGGCTGAGATGATAATTGCGCTATTTAAAGCCGGCCCTGGAGCCAGAAGGAGCCAGGTGTCCCGACCCGGTTGCCCTAGAGCTCCTGGCTGTTGTTCACCGTGCTGCACAAGTGGGGGCAGGGTAGGGGGGTCCTGGCCAGCCATCTCGGGGCATCTGCCTGGCATCGCCCTCTGGGCTCATCCTCAACCTGCTCTACGTGGTGCCATTTCACTAGCGGAAGTGGAGTGGTTACCTGGCACCTGGTTGGGAGGGAGGCTGGGAAAGGCTGGGGGCAGCCAGCTTCTCAGTTGCCAGAAAGACCAGGAGGATTGGGGGAGGCCAAGCTGGACCAAATAGCCAGCACATCCCGGTGGGCAGCCTGAGGTCTGTTCTTCCTTCCTGAGAACCTCCCAGCCCCTTTTCCGTAGGAGCTGGGACAAGCCCTCCCACAGGCCTGCCTTTGCCCTCTACTAAGGTAATTCACACGCCCCTGCAATCATGGGGTGCTTTCTGCTTTTCCCAGCTCTGTGTTATCTGTGATCTCATCCCTCGAAGGTGGGCAGAGCAAGGGTCGTGGGTTCCATCTTACAGCAGAGCTCTCAGTAGGTGGCGACAAGCCCAAGGTCATCCGGCTGGTCTGTGGCAGAACTGCACCCGAGGTGTCCAGAGTCCCGGCTCTGGGCTCCTTCCTCTCTTACTACACTGCAGGATGCCTGGGGATCTGTTGGACTGAGGCTGTTCCCAGGACCCTGAGCTCCTGAGTGCACTACACTCTTCTTCCGAGGACAGGTTCTGTCACAAGGAGCCTCTTTCCCAGCCGGACCCTCACTTCTCTCTCATTTCTTCTTGGAGTGGGATGGGGGAGTGGGAGGGGACGAGGGCCTGGCAGCTGGTGAGTTTGGAGAGGTTGTGGTCTTTCAGCCTCACAGATTAGAGCATTCGGGGTGAGGGTCGTGGGCACAGTGGGAGGGAGAATTGGAGGAATCGCTATTATTGGCATTAGTGAGTTGGCACTTCTGGCAAGACTGGGGTAGCAGCCCCTCCTGTCTACTCCCATCTGCTCTGTGGGGCAGGGACATTGGGCTGGGAGGGTGCAGACCAGGGTGCTACTTTTGACCTCTGTAGCTGCTAGGGACCCAGCCCTCCACGGTGGCTTCCAGCTTGGGGAAAGGATCCCCTGGATCAGAGTCTGTGTCCAGTTTGGGTCTGGGAGCATGTGTGTGGCCACACGTGTATGTCCTAGGTCCCCATGGTTCCGCGTCTGCTTGTATGCATGTGTGCGTGCACGCGTGCGTGTGTGTGGGTATACCCACATGCCTGCCTGAACCCCTGGGCCCCCTGGGAAGGACTGTGGGGGTGAGCTCAGGAGTTCTCAAGCTGGTGCTCTAGCTTGTGTCTGATCTAGGCCCACATTCCTCCCCAGCCTCCCTCTTGCTGCTCCCATTTCTGCCTGGATCATGAGTACTTTGTGGGGGGGGGGGGCAAGCGGGGGATGATAGGTGGGTTCAGGTAGAAGCGGCTTGGTCCTTCTCTGGTTTCCCTGCTGGGTTCAGCCCTGCCACAGGCTGGGGGCTGCCCAACGTCCAACTTCTTTCCTCGCATCGGGTCCTCATACCTCCTGCCTTTCCCCTGACCGTCCCAGTCTGCCTGTTGCCCAGTCTGCCACCCGGGGCGGGGGGTGGACAAGACGCAGTCCGTGTCCCCCAGATGGTAAGAGGAGGGAAAGGAAGGAAAGCATCGTTTAGAGAGCATCTCCTGTGTGTGCCCATTACCGTGCTGACTGCCTCACATCCTATTTCTCATGCAGCAAGAGCTCTTCCGAAACGGATTAAAGTAGTGGCCTCCTGGCAGTGGGCAGGGGGGTTGGAAGGCAATGGCAGGCAGAGGAATCCCCAGCTGCACCCTGCCTTCCTTGGCACACCATTCTTTGCTCTGACCACTGGGCTTCCCCGCGCCGGGCTCAAGGTGTTCTCGAGGCTAGGCTGGGCACACGTTCCCCAGCAGGGAAACCAGCCTGTTGGCAGTGGCAGCGATGGGCCGTTACACGGCGGGAGAAGATTCCTGGCCACGCGCAGGGGCCCGCACGCCTCGGGAGACTGACACCCTTTACCCCCACCTGACCACGGGTTCCTTCGCATCATTCAGTTCCTGCTCCGACACGGAAGTCGCGGGCCACGACTTCAGAACGGAAGCCTGCTCTCTGCCAGGTTTCAGGAGGAGGGGCGACTTGAGCTGGAGACTCTTTTCCTTTTTTTTTTTTTTTTAATTTTTTTTTTTTAACGTTTATTTATTTTTGAGACAGAGACAGAGCATGAACGGGGGAGGGTCAGAGAGAGGGAGACACAGAATCTGAAACAGGCTCCAGGCTCTGAGCTGTCAGCACAGAGCCTGACGCGGGGCTCGAACTCACGGACCGCGAGATCATGACCTGAACTGAAGTCAGCTGCTCAACTGACTGAGCCACCCAGGCGCCCCTGGAGCCTCTTTTCCAAATGATGGGCATGGAGTAGGTCAGGGCTCTCTGCCACCCAGTGCCCAGCCCGTGCCTTTCCAAGGAACCGTACTGGGTCAGTGGTCAGGGTAGGAGGTACCCTGGCCTTGTCTCCTGTGACCCTAATAGTGCACCCTGTGTGGGTTTACACCCGCTTAGAGCCCTTTAGCCCTTTCTGTGCTTACCTCGGCCTGAGTGCAGGGGGGAAGGCTATGGTGGGGGCAGAGACCCTATTTACCCCCCTTTCACTTTCCCACCCCTGGGTCTCAGGAGGACTCTGGGCAGCCTGCTGGCTGCTCCCCTGCCACTGACTGAATCATTTCTATATTTGGCCAGTGAGCCACGTGGGTGGGGAACCACTCCACTGCGGCTGCACTTCTGACAGCTGGGGGGTGGGGAGAGCTGGAGGCAGAGGCTACGGCAGCGGGCATGTGCGTTCCTTGGGAGAACTAAGGAAGGCGCCATCCGAGTGAGTGAGTAAGCCTGGAGGAGGGGCGTGCGCTGACATCTCCTTCTCCTCCCCCACGTTCTGGTCCCGGTCCTGTTTCCCCCCCCCCCCCCCCCCGCCACCATCCCCTCCCCTGGATGCCCTTCTTTCCTCAGCTGGTCCTCACCACAGCCTCTTCTCCCACAGACCACTGCCCTCCAGAAACGATGGGCGTCGCTAGACCCAGCTGGGACTCTGCCAGGCTCCAGCACTCAGCCTAAGGAAGGGCCCTCTTCCAGCCCTGCTCTCCCTGCCTGTCATGGCCACACTCGGCTGCTGCCCGCTTGTCTGGGGACATAGGGCACCCAGCCCCAGCCCTGAGAGGTTAAGCCAGGCCCTCTGGCTCCATTCCACAGGGGCACTCTGGGCACCAGGCCCCTTTCAGAGCAAGAGCGACTGATGCCATGGGAGAAGCCCCTGCCCACCTGCCCACTCACCTGGCGCTGCCTGCTCTGAGACCCATGCACTGGGTCCCCCTGGAAGTGCCAACCCTGTGAACCCCACCCCTGTCCCCCGACGCTGAGAAGGCCCTGTCCACCCCCACCATGTGTGAGGTGATGCCCACAATCAACGAGGGGGACCCCCTGGGGCCCCCCCATGGCGCCGATGCTGACGCCAACTTTGAGCAGCTGATGGTGAACATGCTGGATGAGCGGGAGAAGTTGCTGGAGTCCCTTCGGGAGAGTCAGGAGACCTTGGCAGCCACACAGAGCCGGCTCCAAGATGCCCTGCATGAGCGGGACCAGCTCCAGCGCCACCTTAACTCCGCCCTCCCCCAGGTAAGGCCTGATTGTCTGCACCTCCCCACATTCTGCCCCCCTCCCCACCCCCCCCACCGAGCCCTGCTGAGCCCTGCACACTCTGGGCCCTCAGCTTATCTGCATCTGTTTGCGTATCGACAAATGGAATTCACAGAGCATTTAACTTTCCTTCATCTCCCTACATAAATCCTTTCCCTGTCACTCCCAAGCTCCTCAGCCTGACATTGGCTTCACCTGGAGAAATGGATGGAATTTGATGCGGGAGAAAAACCCAGCCATAGCTGCCAACTGCAGTGAGCCCATGCGGTCACCAGGTGGCACCCTAGACTGGAAAGACACTTCCGCCTTGACTGATCCTCACCAGTGCCCTATTCTTGGAGGTGGTGGGTGGGGAATCACAGAGGGTGGAAATGGAGAAGCTTTAGAGAGCATCTAGTCCTCTTAATGCACAGATGGAAAAAACAACGGGTATCACATAGAAAATTCTAGGCAGAGCTGAACCTACAAGCCAGGGGTCTTGACACCTGTCTCATGCTCCTAAATCAACACCACTACCACTAGCAACGATGGTCATCATTTCTGTTTTCCGTGTACTAAGCACTGTGTGTGCGGTTTGCCCCCACTAAATGCTCATAGCTATGAAGCTGGTACTGTTACCGCCATCGTCTCTGTTTTATAAACGATGGAGGTGAAGCTTGAGGAGGTTAGTCAGTTGCACAGCCTGTGAGGGTGCTGCTGGGACCGGGGAGGAAGCTCTGAGGAGCCACACGGCTCCCGACTCAGCCCCAGGCTCTTTCCCCACCTGTGGGGAGGAGAACTGAGGTGAACCCAGGAGGGCTGCAGAAATCTCCTACTGGGAGCTCAGAAGTGGTGGGGGGCAGAGTCTTGTGATGCTTCATCAAGAGGGATATGGAGCCCTGGGGAAGAAATGGCGTGAGAGGTCCTCGCTGACTGTGCATGAGGCCCCGAACAAGCCCTAGAATGAAGGAGCCAGTCCCTGGCCCTGGGGCCCACGGGCTATAAAGGAGATGGGTTAAAAACCCAAATGACCGGAAGACCAAGCAGGGGAAGAGAAGAGGGGCTCCAAAGGGTTGCTGAAATGGTGGTAAAAGTAGCCGCCTTTGGTGGACTTGTGCTAAGTGCTTTCCATGCGTTGGCTCATTTGGTCATTGTAGCAACACATGAGGGTGGCCTCTACTTGTGTCTTACAGATAGAGATGGAGGTTCAAACAGGCTAGATGACTTGTCCAGGGTCACACAGCTAATGGGGCAGAGCTGAGATCTGATTCCAGCCGCACACTGGGAACTTCAGGAGGGCAGGGATTATGTGTTTCTTGTGTATGTACTCAGGGACCTGGTACACGGTAGGTGCCCACAGTATTTGTGGTTAAACCATGGACTTCTAAGATGGTGCTCTTAACCACTGTTCCAGACAGTTTTCAGAGGAGGGAGAGAATCTTCCACTGGGGAGTCTGGAGGGTCCCAAGGAGGTATATCCATTGAGACGGGCTTTGAAAGCTACATGTGATTTCATCAGGTGGTGACAGAGGGTCGGGCTTTCCATGGGGAGGGAGCCCATTGAGCAAAGGTGTGGAATTAGGATGGTTTGCTGGTGATTGGATGTAGCAGGAGACCCAGGTTGACCAGATCTTAGGGTATATGAAAAAGGAACCATGAGAAAGAAACTTGAAAACCAGGGTAAGAAGTTTATGTTCAGCGTTGTAGACAATGCCATGCTTTGGGAGATTATCCTGGCAGCAGTGTGTCAGATGGGCTAGAGTTGGGGAGGAGGCAGGTGTTCTGGGGTGGGGAGCCCAGGAAGGGAGAGGAGAGAGCCCTCGTGGTGGTGTCAGGGCATGGGGCTGGGGGCGTGCCGAGTCCTGCCTCTGGGTACGTGTGTGTGTGTGTGTGTGTGTGTGTGTGTGTGTGTGTGTGTGTAAACTAAGGAGTGGAGCAGCACTGGCACCAGGCCTGGCTTTCCACCTTTGGCCATGGCCTTGACAGAAAGCAGTAATCCAGGAACAGGGTTAGAAGTCTGAGACTTCTCAGGCTCTGGCATCCCTGGGTCTCTGTGCCCTTCCCAGAGCCCTTCTTATCCCCTGTTGCCTGATCTGAAGTGATCAGTGGGGACTGCTTTGGAATTTTTCCTTCCATCATGAGTCCTTGGTGTGTGAAGGAAGCTTTAGGTTAGGACCGGGCTGCAGCTACTGTTCAGTCACTCCCAGACGCTGGGCAGCCACAGGGTTTGCGTCACCTCTCTGAAAACTTTTCTGGAATAAGGTGATGTCTACTTTAGTTTTTATTAGTATTTATTTATTTTTTTTTAGAGAAAGAGAGCATGAGCAAGGGAGGGGCAGAGAGAGAGGGAGAGAGAAAGAATCCCAAGCAGGCTCCATGCTATCAGAGTGGAGCCTGATGCAGGGCTCGAACTCAAGAACCAGAAGATCATGACCTGAGCCTAAGCCAAGAATCGGATGCTTAATCAACCGAGCCACGAGGCACCCCTGTGTCTAATTTAATAGGATATGATGGACCTGGAAATGTGAGGCCAGCTTCTCACCCCTGTGTGCTTGTCCTGACCCAGATGGGTGGGTTGAAAAGGTGTCTCATGGTGTGTGGGCCTGACAGCGTGGGAACAGGGCCCCTCAAAGGGATACTTTGAGCATGGTTACCCAGTAAGGCCAGTGCAAGTGCCCTGCCATCAAGCCCCGGGATGCAGCCCTGGAGTAAGTGAGTGGGGATCCCTAGGATGTGTGCTAAAGCCAAATGGCGGACTGAGCAGGTCTGCAGGCTGTTTTGCTCCCCTGTCCATGGATCCTTATTTCACCAGCCACCTGCAGCTTGCAAAGCCCTGGGGAGTGGGTGGGAGGGAGCTCCCCGGGGTACTCCCTTCAAAGCCCCCTCTCTTCCTTGACTAATATCTTGGGACCTTACCATAAGGGGAGACTCCCCTCCGTCTGTTTCTAAAGGATGCTGTCATCGGGTTGTTGGGGAAATAGAAATACAAAATAGGAAGGACATAATCAGGTTATACTGTTGGCTGGAGGGGCAGGGGGCTGCAAAGCAGATTCGGTGACTTTCTCACTCTTGTTTCCACCTCTGTCCCTGGTACCCTAACACATACTTGGAATGCATGGAGGGCGCAGAGATGTGGACCCCTCTAGGGATGCACATGCTGGCTGCGGTTTACAGCCCCGCAATACAGATGGATGGGGACTTTTCTGGGGGCAGGTGCTGGAAGTAAGGGACGGGTGAGACGATCCCACCATTGACGTGGGCATGCAGGACACCGGTTAGGGGGCAAATCCCCAAGCACTCAGAGGCCTTGGGGGTTTTCAGGAATTTGCCACCTTAACCCGGGAGCTGAGCATGTGTCGGGAGCAACTTCTAGAAAGGGAGGAAGAGATATCAGAGCTGAAAGCAGAGCGGAATAACACAAGGGTAAGTGGGTGACCTGGTGTGTGTATGTGTGTGTGGACCCCTTGACCAAGGGAGCTGGCATGGCCAGGGCCAGGCATACCCCCTGCCCCTTCCTAACGTCTTTTTGTCTTGTGTTCTGGGATCAAATGATTCAGCCGTCGGTGCTAGGCTTTTCACCTGTAGATGGGGGTGGTCATAGGAAGGTCGGGGTCCTGGGAGAGAGGCCAGGCCAGCTGGCTCGGGGCAGGTGTTCTACTGGGGCAGCAGGTATTTACCAACATGAAGTATTTCGGTGTTTTAACAGCAGTGCACATGGCTGTACTCCTGTCCACTCGGTGGTCATGTGGACCCTGCTCATAGCCCCTGGGGCACATGCTCACAGCCCTCCCTCTTGCCCTCCCCTGCTCCCTGCCAGTTGCTTCTGGAACATCTGGAGTGCCTGGTGTCCCGCCATGAGCGGTCGCTACGGATGACTGTGGTCAAGCGCCAGGCCCAGTCACCTTCGGGGGTCTCCAGTGAGGTGGAGGTGCTGAAGGCCCTCAAGTCGCTGTTTGAGCACCACAAGGCCCTGGATGAGAAGGTACCCAGCCTGGCCCACCGCGTGGCCCACTTCCCTGGGGCCTCTGTGAGACCCTTCTCTGCGATTTCTGCATCCTGTGCTTGGGGAAAACAGCCTTCTCGCTTCATAACTGGCCCCGCCCACCACTACCACCGGCCTGATCTCCAGGTCCTCCTCTTAGGTTCCCTCTCAGAAATTTGCCTCTTGGCAGGTCCCTCGCTTTGCCTCATGCCCAAAGCTGGTGGATCAAGCCCAGGCTCCTCCAGCCTGAGTCCAGTGGGGTCCCTGTTTCTTCTTTCATCTCCCCTTTCCGCGGGCAGGTGCGGGAGCGGCTCCGAGCGGCCCTGGAGCGAGTTACCACCTTGGAAGAGCAGCTGGCGGGTGCCCACCAGCAGGTAAGCTGCCTGCCCACCGTCCACCTGCAGACGGCTCCTGGAAGCCACGGCAGGTTTACTGATCCGCCCCAACCTGTTCTGCACTGGATTTCTCCCACCATCAAGGCTGGAGACCGCTAGTCAAGGCGAGGCTGGGAGGCAGGGGACTCCGAAGGGTCTGGAACATACAGGAAGTTCTCTCTTCTTTGACTCACTGCCCTGGGGGCTGTGCCCTACAGGTATCTGCCCTGCAGCAGGGGGCAGGGGCGCGGGATGGAGCGGCAGAAGAGGAGGGGGCCGTGGAGCTGGGACCGAAGCGCCTGCGGAAGGTGGGTCATGGGAAACTGCGTGGCAGGGGCAGGTCTTCCGCCAGACGGGAGGTGAGGGCCCTACCCCGCTTTAGTTCAGCAGAGCAAATGCTTGAATTAAATTTGGGACTTTCTCCAATATTGCCACCTCTGTCTCCTTCTTTCCCCCACCCTGCCTGCAATGAAATCTATAGATCTTGAGCGTGTGTGTGCGCCCAACGTGCTGCTGGCTCATAATAATGTTGTCCACTTGAATCGCTAGGTGCCGTCTGCCTGGTGTGTCGGTGTCAGGCGAGATCCCTTCTCTCTCTGAGCCTTTGTTCCCCTAGTCAGGCCCCTTCCTAGGTTACAAGATTCTGAGACAGCAGAAGGTGGTGCGCCCTGAAATTGGAGGCAGAGCTGTGGTCTGCTCTGGTTGTGCTGTCCCTGGGGTGGGCCAGGGGAGTGGGATACCCGGGGCCCTGAGGACTGACTGGTGGCTCACTGTCCCTGGAGGATGACACGGGCCGGGTAGAGGAGCTGCAGGAGCTCCTGGAGAAGCAGAACTTTGAGTTGAGCCAGGCCCGGGAGCGACTGGTCACCCTGACAGCAACCGTGGCCGAGCTTGAGGAGGACCTGGGCACCGCCCGCCGGGACCTCATCAAGTCGGAGGAACTGAGCAGCAAGCACCAGCGGGACCTCCGGGAGGTGAGCAAGGCCCCCCGCCCCCACCCCCCGGCCCCATCTGGTTGACTGGGGGCATTCGGCACCCGGGAGGGGAGGTGCTTGGATGCCCTGGGGGTGGAGGGAGGGCCGGACCAGGGCTGGGGGGTTTAAGACTAAATACTGGGTGGGCTCCACTGTGGGGAGGAGTGGCGGGAGGGATGGGTCAAGGTCAGAAACTGGCAGGGCGATGTGGGGAAGATACAGCCAGCCAGGTATTGGTGGGGAGGTGCAGACAGGATGGGAGTGGGGTGAAGCTGATGACGTTCCGTCCTGTCCCCTCCTCTCCTGCCCAGGCTCTGGCCCAGAAGGAGGACATGGAGGAGAGAATCACGACACTAGAGAAGCGCTACCTGGCTGCTCAGCGTGAGGCCACCTCCATCCATGACCTCAACGACAAACTGGAGAACGAGCTGGCCAATAAGGAGTCCCTGCACCGCCAGGTAACTCCTCCCGATGGGGTGGGGGCAGGCCTCGTACTTGACCCTGGAGGCCCTGGTGGTCATGCCGGAACCTCCCCTTGGTGGCCCAGGAGCCCTTGGGGGTCCTGCCGGTCACCTTGGGAAAGGGGAAGCCAGGCCTCTTGGGCAGCCAAGAACCAAGGTTGTCCTTTGCTTCTCTGGCCTGGCACCTGCTCTCTCCTGAGGCTGGGGCAGAGGGTCGGGAGGCTTCGGTGTCCCCTCTTAACTCTCCCCCGCCCTGCCCCGCCCCGCCCCACCCCGTGCTAGTGTGAGGAGAAGGCCCGACACCTGCAGGAGCTGCTGGAGGTGGCGGAACAGAAGCTGCAGCAGACCATGCGCAAGGCCGAGACGCTGCCGGAGGTGGAGGCCGAGCTGGCTCAGAGAATTGCGGCCCTCACCAAGGCGAGTGGGCCCGGGGCCCGGGGGTCTGCCCCTGCTTCCCTTTCCTCTCCCGGAGCTCTTATGGAGCCAGGCAGTGAGTGGAGACAGCCGGAGGCACGCGGCACCGGGAGCCAGGAGACAGCTTCCCACGGCATGACTTCACTGTCCGTGTCTGTCGGTTGGAAGACCAATCCCTGCCCTCATCACCCCGCGGGGAGGAGACAGTCCCCTGAGAAGGGGTGGAGAAGCCCTGGGAGAAGTAGATGAGCCTGTGTGGATGCAGAGCGTTTATCACTTACACTCTTGTGTTAATATTTCCTTTTGTGTGGGGCTGGAGTTGAAAAATTAGGACTTTAATCTCTGGAAAGATGAATTCCGAGAGGAGATAGGATCAGAGGGGGTAGAGGGTGGGAGTTTAGACCGAGCTTTTTTTTTTAAAGTTTATTTATTTATTTTGAGAGAGACAGAAAGAGAGTGCAAGCAGGGGAGGGGCAGAGAGAGAGGAGGACACAGAGGATCTGCAGCAGGCCCTGTACGGACAGCACAGAGCCCGATGTGGGGCTTGAACTCACGAACCATGAGATTATGACCTGAGTCAAAGACAGATGCTTAACTGACTCAGCCACCCAGGTGCTGCTGAGTATACCTCTGTTTATCAAATTGAAGCATTCTGGGACCAACTCTGATTGCTTGAAGGTGGCGGCTTTAGGATTAATACAAGGCAATAGAGTTGTACCTGATGGGTAGTTAACTTTGTGGAGTAATCATTCTTAAGAGGTGTGCAGGCTGGAACATCACAGGATCTGGAAGAGCTGGGTAAATGCACAGACATAGGCATGGGGTGGGGTTAATCAAGAGAATTTAGGGGTGTCTGCAGCAGGCTGGATGCCTTCAGGGGTGGCCTCACTTGGGATCACCTTCGCTATCCTCCTGCCCACTGAGAGAAGGAAATCAGAAGTAAGCATCAGGCCCCGGAGCCTGGGAGGACACAGGCTGGCCAGTGTGGCAGGGTGGCAGCTTGGGGGCGCTGCGGCGAGAACCTGCAGCCTGGCTGTCCTCGGGGAAACCCAGAACCAAGCCTGCTTCTGCCACCAACTGGCTCCGTGACCTGAGAAAAGTCACCCCCTCCCCAATCAGGTGTCAGTGTCTTTATCTCTTTGATGATGCCATCATCTCCATGATGATGGGGTTGGACTTGGTGGTGTCTAAGACCTTTCTAGCTCCTAGGGATGAAGTGCTGGGTTTAAAGTGCAGCAGAAGATGTCACATGTGGGATGCTGAGCCGTCAGCTTGAGTATCTCCCAAAACTGCCAGGAAGGATGGGCTGAACTGAATAATATGTTCAAATGACTCAGTGGCGGCGGGGGTGGGGGGGGTGGGGCTTTAAGGAAGGATTTCCTGACTGTGAGATGTGGGATAGTCTGGAATATCTAGTCAGCAGAGACAGTGGGGTCTCCATCTCTGGAGACACATGAGTGGAAGGGAGACCACTCTACTTTGGCTCGTTTAATTACAAAGATGATAACCATGGCTAGCGTTTACTGAGTGTTGATTGCGTCCTAAGTGTTTGCCATGGATTATCTCATTTAGTCCTTGCAGTGGTCCAATGGGCATAGGTGCTGTTGTTATCCGTGTTTTACAGTTGAGGAAGCTAAGGCACATAGAGGTTCAATGACTTGCCCACACAGCTGGGAAGAGGGGGAGCCGGGATTCGAACCCAGGCAGTCTGGCTTGCATCTATACTCTTAAGTGCAGGCGCATCTGCCCGGAGGCATACAGATTTATGGTAGCTCATGTTTTCCGGTGGAGTTTTCTCTGAGAGCCTGGAGAGAAGTTACAGTCCATTGGGCTGTCAGCTCTGGGATTTTTAAGTTTATTTATTTATTTATTTTGAGAGAGAGCGGGCAAGAGAGTGAATATGAATGCGGGAGGGGCAGAGAGAGCAAGAGAGAGAGAGAGAATCCCAAGCAGGCTCCTCACTGTCAGTGCAGAGCCTGATGTGGGGCCCAAACCATGAGATCGTGACCTGAGCCAAAACCAAGAGTCGGACGTTTAACCGACTGAGCCACCCAGGTGCCCCTGGGATGTTTTAAGGCAGGCCCTGAGCAGGAAGAATGGGGTGGGGGAAACACCTGGCAGGGGGTAGAGAGTACTTGGGGAGAAGGGCAGTGGTGATGGCAGTTCTGCTCCTAGGTGAGAGGTCGAGGGCTAGGCTTCGTTGGTACTGAGGCCCTGATCCCCCAAGGGCACCCTGGCACTGGGGGATGTGGGGGCCTCAGCAGGCTGCACTGACCCATCCCTGCTTCCAGGCTGAAGAAAGGCATGGCAACATTGAGGAACACCTGCGGCAGCTGGAGGGGCAGCTGGAGGAGAAGAACCAGGAGCTGGCAAGGGTGAGGGCACCGGGCTGGGGCTCTCGGTCCCCCTCCCTGTCCCCAGGGCAGCCTCCCAGGATGGTGGGAGCTGGGAGGGGCCTGGCCAGGGGCAGAGCCATAGAGGGGCAGGAGGAGGTGGTCAGGTGAGTGGGCTGGAACTGGGGGGAGGATGGATGGCTCCCCGGGAAGGGCCTGGGGTGACCTGGTGCCAGGTGTGCTGGCTATGCAGGTGCGCCAGCGGGAGAAGATGAACGAGGACCACAACAAGCGGCTGTCAGACACCGTCGACCGGCTGCTCAGCGAGTCCAACGAGCGACTGCAGCTGCACCTCAAGGAGCGAATGGCGGCCCTGGAGGAGAAGGTGCGGTGGGACCCCGGCCCGGGTGGGCGGGGCTGCCGGGGCGGGGCGAGGGGGGTGGGTGTGGGTGGAGCCGGGCGGCCCGAGGGGAGGAATCGGGATGTGAGAGGGTTAGGGGCGGGGCGTGTCCATTCCGCACACACTAGTGGACTGACCCCAGGGAGGCTGGAGAAAGGGGGAGCGGGAAGGGTGAGGAGGGGCGGGCTGGCCTGGGGAGGTGGGGCGGGGAGGGGGAAGGTGCGGGGCGGAGTCCCTAGCTCCCAGCTCTTCTCCCCCAGAACACGTTGATCCAGGAGCTGGAGAGCTCCCAGCGGCAGATCGAGGAGCAGCACCATCACAAGGTACCCAGCTGCCGGCCAGCCCCGCCAGCCTGGGAGGGCCGGGCTTGCGGTGAGGAACACGCCTCTGTTTCATGCAGCTGCTCTGACACCCAGCACCACGCTAGTCCGGGCACAGACGTTATTTCACTGATCCTCGCTAGAGCCCGTCACGGTGGGTGCATCACCACCCACATGTAAAGAAGAAACGGAGGCCATAAGCATAGGGCATAGGGTGGGTAGCAGAGAGGCAGGGCCCAGGGAGAGATTTGGTGGGGCCCTCAAACCTGGTAAGGCAGGAGTCTGGTGATTCTGGGAGGATTAGGCACTGTGCCTGCCTCAGCAATGTCTGTGAGGTCTGGGCGGGCACCGGGCGCCCCTCTGCTGCCCAGCCTCCATTGCCATGCGTTTGTGTGGTGGTGAGGGCTCAGCAGGCCTATTCCGGTAGAATCCTTACCCAAGACAGACCCTCTTCCGGCCCTGCCCCTCTGCCTGCCCACTGCCGACCTTTCTGCTCCCTTTCCAGTTGGACCTCTTCTCTTGGTATCATCTGTGAGCCTGGCCGGGGGCCCCTGGCTTTGGACTTTGCAGTACATTCTTCTGCTTCTCCCCAACTCTGCTGTCCTCTCTGTCCCTCTCTCCCCTCTCCGCCCCTCCCTGGTCCCACCCCCACCCCGGGTCTGCCTGGCACAGGGCCGCCTGTCTGAAGAGATTGAGAAGCTGCGCCAAGAGGTGGACCAGCTGAAGGGTCGAGGGGGGCCGTTTGTGGATGGCATCCACTCCAGGTACTGGAGCGCGGGAGGCTGGGCGTGCTGGGATGGGGTCCTGGATGGACCCTGAGGAAGGAGACTTCCTCCCACCAAAAGACCGCCCAGGACCTCAGGGGTCCTCCTCCTATCCAGGGTGGGACACTGAGGCTCCAAGAACTTGGTCAAAGTCACCTAGCTCACTTGGGAAGCTTAGAAGGAGCACCTGTCCTCTGAGCTGAGGGATGCTGAGAGGCAAGTAAAGGCAGGATGCTCCTTCCCCAGTGCCATGGGACACAGGCCATGCTGTTTTCCTTGACAGAGGGCATGATGCCCTTGCAAGGGGTCTGCTGAGTTACATGCTCACCCATGTCCCACAGGACTTGCTCATGGCGAATGTCTGGTTCATTCTAGTTCTTTTGAGTCACCATCTTTAGGGCTCTGGAGGATTGTTGTTTGAGAGTTAAGGACCGCCTAGGTTCAGGTAGCAGGCGGGGGGCAGAAAGGCAGCATGAGAGACTGAAATGAGGCATTAAGGACTTCCTTACTGTTGGCAGTTGAGATGCCATGTCCACGGTTGGTGACATCCCTTTTTCCAAAAACATTTGAAGAGATGGTGAGTGGAGCTTTCTACCTAGTGTTTGAATTAGGTCCATGTTTTAGGGAACTACTGCATTTCCCCCCCACATTTTGCGAAGTCATTGACATTGAACTCAGACCTCAATCCTGCCCCTACTTCTCTGCCCAGAGAGGCAAGGTGAAGACTGAAGATACTAGTAGGTGATGCCACTTGAGGTTCATGGCTCCTGGCTGTTTTCTTTCCAAACCAAAGTGTCACAGAAGAGAGTCTCAGAGGTTCCCTTCAGTCGTGCTCTTGCCATATCAGGGAGATGGGGATCAGCTTCCCTGAAGGAAATGGGTACATGCATATATATGTGTGGAGGGGTAGGGTTTGAGTTAGGGAAAGGGACGTTGAATTTGAAGAAGAGAAGCCTGTGGCTGTCTGGAATAGTAGAGATGTAAGTACCATCTTCAAGTTCATCAGAAATTGTTGTATAGGAGAGGAGTATGGAGAGAAGCAGGGAGTGGAAACAGGAAATAGTAGGTGGGATTCCTCTGACTTCTTCCTTCCCATAGGTTTCTCAGAAGAGACCCCCCCCCCCATAAATAAGACATGACTTAGAGTATACCAAGCCATTTGCCACTGCTTGCTTTCCTTAATGGTTGGGAATTCTTGGCTTTGACCGTAGAAATACAGGACCCATCATGGAATTGGGACTGAACTGCAGGGGAGGAGAGGGAGATAAGCAGAAACTCCCTTTTCCCTGCAGCTACCTTGTACAATCTGCTGTAGGCTTGCCCCGTCCCTTTGCCCTGGGCCCCCTCAAGGCTTCCAAATTGGGAAGGCATAGGGAAGAAGTGTCACTAGGGAAGGCTTCCAGACATTCCAGAGCATCATAACTGAGATTCTAAAATCTCAGAGTTGAAATAGACCTTTGGGGGCATCTCTAGCCCATGTCTCTGATACGGTATCAGGGTGTCCTGAAGTTTCCTGGGGGTAGGAAATATGCCTGGGTTGAATTTTGACTAGGGACTCTTCCAGATTATGGGGAAACCCAAGGAATGTTGCTTAGGAGAAAGCGAAGGAAAAAAGGCCCTCAGGATTAAAAGGACTTTTAGAGATCCTTCCTTCCAAAGTCTCTCAATGCCGGGAGCTCTCCCACACCATTCTTGTCAGGGCCCGAGAGCTGCTGCTTGAATAACTCGTTGATGGGGAGCTCAGCTTTTTAAATTTTTGTTTAATGTTTATTTATGTTTGAGAGATAGCCTGTGTGCGAATGAGCGGGGGAGGGGCAGAGAGAGAGGGAGACAGAGGATCCCAGGAGGACTCTGCACTGATAGCACAGAGCCCAATGCAGGGCTTGAACAAACTGTGATATTATGACCTGAGCTGAAGTCAGACGCTTAACCAACGGAGCCACCCAGGCGCCCCACCCCACTCCACCTTAAACATTTTTTAAAAAAATGTTAATTTTTGAGAGAGAGAGACAGACAGACAGCTTTTCTAAAGCCACCAGATGCATCCCAAGCCAAATTTTACCATTCGTAGGTGCTTCTTACGTTTTCTTTAAAAAAATTTTTTTGAATGTTCATTTATTTTTGAGAGAGAGAGAGGCAGAGCATGAGCCGGGGAGGGGCACAGAGAGTAGGAGACACAGAATCCGAAGCAGGCTCCAGGCTCTGAGCTGTCAGCACAGAGCCCGACGTGGGGCTCGAGCTCACAAACTGTGAGATCATGACCTGAGCCGAAGTCGGACGCTTAACTGACTGAGCCACCCAGGTGCACCCAAGATGCTTCTTATGTTAAATGGAAAGCTGCCTCCCTAGAACTTTCTCCCCTGGACCATTCTGATCCCTGGGGCACCAGAGAATAAATCGAATCTTGTTTACATGGCAGTCCTTAAACCATTTACGATAGCTCTATGCCTGCTAAGACTTCTCTTCGCCAAACTGAAGATCCTTTAACCCTTTGGACCTAGCGGGTGTGAGCCGGGGCACTCAGTCTTCAGGGCTGGCCTTTTCTCCCCCTGAACACTCAAGGTCGCATATGGGCAGTGCAGCGGATGTGCGGTTCTCCCTGAGCACAGCCACCCACGCGCCCTCAGGTCTGCATCGGCGCTACTCGGCACTGCGGGAGGAGTCTGCCAAGGTGAGGGGTGGAGGGGTGAGTGTGGAGGGGTCTCCCCAGGGAGCTTGGGGTCAGTTCAGCCGCGTGCCTGGCTCCGGTTTCACAGACGGCTGGCGTGCGGTGCAAATCCTCCCCCTCCCGTCCCCCCCCCCCCATGTGGACAACAGCTGCAGCCGGGGTTGGGGCCACTGTCAGCTGCAACAGCTGTGCCCCCTCACTTTGGCCTCCTGGTGGGCAAGCGGTAGGGGCTGGCGGGCGGCCAGCCAGTCCCTGAGGCCCCACTGAAGTGTGTGCACGTGTGCCTGGGCGTGCAGGCGTGTGTTTCTAGTGGTCGGGGTGGGAGATGCAGGGGCGAGACGGAATTGGCAAGCTTTCTGGAACAAAAGCTGTGGTTTGTGGGGGAGTTGAGGGAGGGATGGCAGGTTAACTGGCCCTGGGGATGGCACCTGAAGTTTTCTGAGAAGCAGCTTCAAGTTCATGCTGAGACTGCCTGGGGAACTGGGGCGGGAGGAGGGAACAAGAAAGATAGGGGCAGAAAAGGACCAACTTCTTCTTTTTTGGGGGGCAATGTGATTCTTTCTTAGCCCCATAATGGTTAAGCATGCTTTGTCTTGAGCCCGGGCCCTCTACATGCGCTGAGGCACTACAACATACATGTAGAGAAGGGGGGAACTCCTAGCCTGATAGGGGAAGGTTCATCTCTGCCCTTAGGAAAGCCCTAGTCTGATGGAATCGCAGCCTGAACGAAGGCTTCTCATTCTCTCTCCCCTCACCCTTTGCTCTTTCTGTTTTTAAGAACACAGCAGGTGCCCAGGAGCTAGAAAGGAACCCTAAGGGAACCTTGGAGGGTTGGGTCCCAGAGGATGGGGTTAGGGCACCTCTCTGTCTCTGGTCCCTTTCCTTTTCTTCCCCTCCTCTTCTGGCTCATTCATTTCTGTGCTCTTTCTTCTTCCACGCCTTTGTCCACCGACGAGGTTTGCAGGTGACTTCTGAGAAGCCCCCACCTCTCAGGGTTGACTACAGGGCCCTGTGATGTGCTGAAACTCTGGGAGACACAAGGCAGTCAGGACTGCTTGGTTTCTCTTGTCGCCTGGGTCTGGTTACTCTTGGAGAGTTCGTGTTAATAGAAAGGGATAGCCTACATACGGTGCTTACTTTGTGTCAGACGCTGTGCTAAGTGCCTCACGTGCATTTCCTCACTCAGTTCTCATAATTACTTGCAAAGTAGGTTCTACTACTATCCCTGTTGTACAGACGAAGAAACTGAGGCACAGAGAGGTGACACAGCTTTACCACAGTTGCCCGGCAGGTTTCAAAGCAAGGCAGTCTCTCTCTGGAATCTGTGCCTAACCACTCGGCCACTCTGGCTCCTTGAATTGGAGTATTACGTCTTAGACTTTAACAGGCACATAAATCACCTGGGAATCTGGTTAAAATGCAGACTGTGAATCATTAAGGCGGGGGGCGGGGCCCGAGATTTTGCACTTCTAACAAGTCCCCCGGAGATGCCAGTGCTGCTGGTACAGGTGGGGAGGGTCCTGCTCCTCAGCCCGTCTGTTGTGTCTTATTACTACCCTTCTCCCCTCCTTTGCTAAGGGCTGGGAGCCCTCTCCACTGCCTGGGGTGCTGGCGCCCACAGCCACCCCTGCCTTTGACAGCGACCCTGAGATCTCCGACGTGGATGAGGATGAGCCAGGGGGTCTGGTGGGCTCCGTGGATGTTGTCTCTCCCAGCGGCCACTCGGACGCCCAGACCCTGGCCATGATGCTCCAGGAGCAGCTGGATGCCATCAATGAGGAGATCAGGTTAGGGCAGGGGTGGAGGGTCTGGGAGGTACCTTGAAGGACAGGGGCCCCTTTGGGTTTGGGCACTGCAGGAAAAATTCTTCATGTATTTGCTTGTCTCCAACAGCTGCACCTTCGAGTGCTTGGTCTAGGGACTCTGTGTGTGTGTGTGTGGTGGGGGGGGTCTCAGGTCCACTACTGGACGGAGAGGGGTGGGGTCTTAGACTGACTTCTCAGACTTCATTTCCCCTCCTAGGGCTTGGGAGGCTGTGTTCCTGCAGCTAAATGTCATCGCTAAGAGCCTAGCTCCCACTTACTGAGGTCACCTCAGGGTGAGAGCTTTGTATAAATGCTGCTGTCAGTCTCACTAGCCTCCGGGGGAAGCAGCATTATTTCCATGTTACAGACAACGGAACGGAAACCAGACAGGTTAAGTGATTTGCCCAAAACCACAGAGTAAGTGGCAGAACCAGGATTCAAACTCAGGTCTACACTCAGTGCACTGTAGCATGTCTTCCATCCCTAACAAGACATCAAGCGGAAACCAGTGGCGGGGAAAGTTATCAAGCCCTGAACTTTACCCTGCCTTTGTAGGGGGGCTATTAATGTTTATCACCAACGGCAAGGGAGAATCTGAGCCCGAGTGCATCAGAGCTTTAGAGGGCTATCGGGGGCATCTGGTTCCATGGTTCCCACACTTTTGGATTTCACAGACCAGTTAAAAGGAAAACATCATAACACACACACACACACACACACACACACACACACACACATAGGGCCGCCAACTTTTATTCTGCAAAGGCAATCAGGAACGGTAGCTGCTGTTTCCTATCACAACCATTGTACAAAAGAAAGGGCGTTTTAACATTCCCTAGTGTCAGAAGACACTCTCAGGATAAAGACAAGCCGTGCTCCCGGAGGACAGAAGGCATGTTACGTCAGCGCGCGTGTGTGAGAGTGCGCACGCGCTCCCCCTCCCCCGGCCCCCCACCCCCCCATGGTCATCAGTTTTCTCATTTTTCTGTAGAACAGGGAAAACTCCTTCGGGGTCATTGTCAGTTAAAGGACAATGGGTTTGGGGAGGGACCTGGGTTTGGGAACTGCTGGCTCAGACCCCTCCTGACATTGGGGATATGGGGAAACTGAGGCCGGAGAGCCTGACTCAGGGTTGCCCGCATAGTTAGTGGTAGGTCAAGAATTCTGCCTCCCAGGATGGCTTGTATGCCACTGACTACATGCCTCCTTTTCCCGCAACTTCTTTTGGTAAACCGGGGAGTTTTGTTACGTGAGGCCAGCTGACGAGAGACTCAGAGAGAGGGAGAGAGAGAGCGATGTTTCTGAGCTGCGGTGGGCAGGGCCAGCTGTGTCGGCGAGGCCATGCCAGACACAGCGTGGCTCCCCCACCCCAGGCATGGCTTTCTGCCCGGGGTCCCAGGGTGGTGAGCGCGGACGCTGCCACAACCAGCCTCCTGCTGGGCCTCGGAGGGGCCAACTCAGGGTCTGGTTTCCCCAGGATGATCCAGGAGGAGAAGGAGTCCACAGAGCTCCGTGCCGAGGAGATTGAGACTCGAGTGACCAGTGGCAGCATGGAGGCCCTAAACCTGACCCAGCTGCGCAAACGCGGTTCTATCCCCACCTCTCTGACCGCCCTGTCCCTGGCCAGCGCGTCCCCTCCTCTCAGCGGCCGCTCCACACCCAAGCTCACCTCCCGCAGTGCAGCCCAGGACCTGGACCGCATGGGGGTCATGACCCTGGTGAGAGTCTTGGGGCAGTTGATGAGAGGCCCTGTCATGGCCGGGCTCTGTGTTAGGGGCTGGCCGAGGGGAGCTGCTAAGGCAGGGGAGGACTCCCTCCCTCTCAGTTGGGGCTGGCATCTTCTTCCCATGATGTGTGCAGACCCCGGCATGTCAGGCCACCAACATGTCCTTCTGGGTTTGGAAAGGGCCTGTCATATCTTCCTGAACCCTCTCTCTTGGATAAGCACAGAATGCGTAAGAAACTCGCCCCCTGCCCATACCTCTCCCTTTCTTCCAGAGGTGGCCCTGACTTATTTCATCAGGCCAGTTTTTTTTCTGCTCTCGTATTCTCTCAAGGCCTGTGTGAGGCACTGAATCCTATCTTCTCATCCTAAGACCACCAGGTTCCCCTTGGGGTTGACTTTCAGGCATCCAGAGGGTGATTCTGAGCTCACCCTTCACTCTCTCTTCCAGCCCAGTGACTTAAGAAAGCATAGGAGGAAGCTGCTGGTGAGTGCTGCCTGAGGACCCAGGTACTAACGGGTTAATTCTCCCAGGCCCTTCCCTTTCGGCCTCTCTCCCCTGGGCCCCTGAGTCTGAGTCTGGGCTCAGAGAGGCCCCAGGCCTTCCCATTGCGTTTCTCCAAGCTCCTCTGCCTTGTCCGGGCTGGGTAGGCAGGCCCCAGATCTCTCCCTCTATCCCCTGACGGCTTCACTGTCTGTTCAGTCGCCAGTGTCTCGGGAAGAGAACCGGGAGGATAAAGCCACCATAAAATGTGAGACTTCTCCTCCTTCCTCACCCAGGACGCTGCGGCTAGAGAAGCTTGGCCACCCAGCCCTGAGCCAGGAAGAAGGCAAAAGGTAAGTGGCACGGGCCCCACCTTGAGTCTCTCTACTGCCACGGTCATGTCCTCCCTGTTTCAAGAGAACATCTCACTTCTCTTTGAAACGCCATCATGGAAGGACATTCCCACATCTCCTTTGGTCACCTGCTCTGATCATACCCGCCCCCCACCTCCAGCCTCCTGTTAAGTTCTTCCTGAGGTCTAACGTCCCTGACTCCTGCTATAATTAAAGTATGTTTCTTTTCATTCCACCCGCTCCTGGCTGTCATCCTGTAGTGCTTTGGAGGATCAGGGCAGCAACCCCAGCAGCAGCAACAGCAGCCAGGACTCCTTGCACAAGGGTGCCAAGCGCAAGGGCATCAAGTCGTCCATCGGCCGCCTGTTCGGGAAGAAGGAGAAGGGCCGGCTAATCCAGCTGAGCCGAGATGGAGCCACGGGCCATGGTTTCTGTCCACTTCCTAGCGAACGGGTGCAAGTAGAGGGGCCAGAGCAGGAGGGTGTACTCAGGTCCAGCCTTCTCCCCCTGCCTCCCAGGGGCCAGTGGGTGGAAGGCACAGCCAGGCAGATTTCGGCTCCAGAGAGCAGCGGTTTTCCGTGAGATCTGTTCCTTGAGAGCCCCGGGCTGCCTCAGGAGGTGCTAGCTCCTGCCACAGAAGCTCCAGGCTGCAGGGAGGGAGGTATTTATTTGGAGTGATGTGGAAGGGATTCCTGTCTGGAGCGAGAGATTGGCCCTCTGAGGTTTCTTTCAGTTTGGAGGTTTTCTGGTGTTCTCAGGGCCTTCGGGAAGAATTTCTTGGTTCTTTCTTTAGGAGAGTCAGTTCGTGATTAGAACTTATTTCTAGTATACCTGACCTTTGGACGCAACGTATCGTAATGCCTCATTATGGCTTCGTAGACCTTATATTCGCGTAAACGCTTGGGAAAGAGCATTACCACCTCTGTGCTAATACAAAGTTCTCGTACATGCTTGGCACATGGTAGGTACACAATAAATGTCAGCTATCTTTCTTTGCTTCTTCCCGCCCCCTCTCCTGCTTTCTGTCATCTTTTCAGTCATTTTTTTCAACAGACATTTATTAACTGCTATATACAAGGCTTAGTGTTGGGTGTTGGAGCAGTAGGCCATTCCTTCAAGGAGCTCAGTGCCTAGTGGAAAGGAAATAATAAAGAGATGATTCCAAAGTAGTGTAATCATAGCGATATGCTTAGGGTGCTTCTGGAACTCAGAACGCAGCCATGGAGTGGTAGGGACGCCAGCAGTGGCTTCCTCTGCTAGGTAACAGCTGGGCTGAAGCTTGAAGGCGGAGTAGGAATTAGCCCAGCTAAGAAGAGTTGTATGTGAGGGAACCGGGCATCTGGGAAAGGCAGCTTCTGGGTGCAAGAGCTTTGTTTGCAATGGAGTCTTTTCAAAGTGGGAAGAAAGGGGTGGGAGGAGTGGAGGAGATGGCTTTGGATCCTAGGCTGGGGCCAGCTCATAAGGGCCTTGAGAAGTTCCCCCAAGGCCACGGGAGCATTGACAATTGCGCGCAGGGGGACCTGATCAACTAGAAGAAAGGAACCTTTGAACCCAAAGGCATAATTAGACCTTGCACCTCAGGGAAGGTGTGAATCAGAACATGGTGTGAATCAGAACATAGCTAGCTGGGTGAGGAGGAGGAAGAGGAGGAGGAGGAGGAGGAGGAGGAGGAGGAGGAGGAGGAGGAGGAAAGGTGGGCACCTGTCCCCTGGGAGGGTATTGAGGTGGAGCACCCTGCCCCCAGCCCACAGGGGTGCAGGGAGTTGTGGAGCTGACCACAGATGGGGCTGGGAGGGAGCCGAGAAAGTCTGATCTGTGCGAAGTCTCGTGGTTTTCTACGCTCCCCGCGCCCCAGTGGCATCTAAGACAGCATCTCACCTCGTTTTCTGGATTATCCACACCTACTGCTATCTGTGCTGCATGGAGTGACCAGAACTTCATGAATTCTAAGATGTTGCCCCCGCCGTGAACTCTGTGGGTTTTGGCATCTGTTCAGGAGATCCTTATAGAAGAAGACAGAGCTGGAATGTTCCCCTTTGTGGTTTGTGCAAGTGTGCCCCTGAGAAAGAGGCCGAGAGGCACATCTCTTAGTGTGCCCATTTCCCCGCCCCAACTAGATGAGGCTAATCCTCTGAGCCCGTAGCCCGCCTCATGGGTGGCTCTCGGGGTTTCCTTTGCACCTCGGTTTGGAGGAGGGATAAGTTCTGTCTAGGATTTTGCTGGTGTCAGGGTGTGGCAACTTTGGTCCATTGGGCTGGAAAACACCTCCAGGGCTGAGGCTCCCAGGGCAGACTGTCTGGGCTGGGTGACCTATTTGATGGCCACTGTGGGGCTGCCTGGATGTAGGGACATTGGGCAGAGGCTCCAGGAATAGTGGATGGTCCCGTCAGGCCTCCGGGGTTGTTATACACTGAGGTTGTTATACATCTGCTGGTCTGCTCCCCAATCCTGGCCCAGGCCAAGGGAGGAGAAGGAGAGGGACTGGCTGACATGCCACATCTTCCCTTCCAGTTATGCTGACAGACTCCGAGCTTGGTCTGCAGGAGCCCATGGTGCCTGCCAAGCTGGGGACCCAGGCAGAGAAGGACCGGCGGCTGAAGAAGAAGTAAGAGCCACAGGCCAGGTTCTGCCAGGATGGCACCCAACCCTTCACCCACTTGGCCTGTCATGGGACTGAGCCCAGACAGCCAGAGCGTGGCAAGGCCCTTTCTGAACTGAGTTGGCCTGGTCCACACGGGCACATCAGGGGCTGGGAGGTGGTTCTTAGGACAACCCGCCCGGAGAGGGAGGATTGGGGGGGGGGGGCAGTGGGAGAGTGACCCTGGCCCTGTGGGTCTCTCGCAGAGCAGACTGCAATGCCTATGGGTCAGGCCCTGTGCAAACAAGGAAGAGCCTCCCCTTGCCATGTGGGGATGGAGGGGACTTCCTCCCCCCGTGTCTTGGCATCATACTGCTTCAGGCATGGAGCAGGGATGACAGTTCAGTGGTGGGGAGTAGGGTTGTGGAAGTCCCACTCAGCACAGCCATGGTCTCAGGAGTAAGCATGGTTGAGAGACAGGGAAAGACTAGTGAGTCTCTTCTTCCTCTTCCCACAAGACACCAGCTGCTTGAAGATGCCCGCAGGAAAGGAATGCCCTTTGCCCAGTGGGATGGCCCTACTGTGGTCTCCTGGCTGGAGGTAAGTCTGGGCAAAGGAAGTCTACTCAAGAGGACCGGTGGGAAGGGTACGTGGGGTGGGACAAGGATTCCTCTGTAGGTAGAGGGGTGGTGTCCCTAGAATTTTCCCATCCCGTCTCTCCCCTGCCAAGTGCACATGTGCCACACCTAGAATTTAGCCCCGCTCCCTTCCAGTTACCTTGGAGGGCAGAACTGATGCCACTTAACTGCTGTTGCCTCGCAGGTAGGTGGGTTTGGACAAGGGGCGCTAAGGGTCACCGAGCCATAGGCTTCCACAGGCAATTTGACTCTTCCCATAGGCCGTCCCCAGGAGCTGATCCCATATGATGTTGGGAAAATCTCCTCACATTCTCAGGCCTCAGATTTTCCATCTGTAAAATGGGGAAGAGAGGCATTTGGTGATGGTCATCTCCACGTTTCTAAGTTCTTCTGCTCTGCGTTTGCTCTTTTGAGTCCGCGGAGGAGGCCTGGCCCTACCCCCTTGGTATGGTCAAGCTCGTGGCAGCAGGGCCCAGATCTTGGGGGAAGGAGCTGAATTTACCCCCTGTGCCCATATCTGCAGCTCTGGGTGGGGATGCCTGCTTGGTACGTGGCCGCCTGCCGGGCCAACGTCAAGAGCGGTGCCATCATGTCGGCCCTGTCGGACACAGAGATCCAACGGGAGATTGGCATCAGCAATGCCCTGCACCGGCTCAAGCTCCGGCTGGCCATCCAGGAGATGGTGTCGCTGACCAGCCCCTCCGCCCCGCCCACCTCCAGGACTGTGAGTGGCCTCTCCCTCACCCAGGACGTTTTTGGACAGCCCTGGAGTAGCATTTGGAAAGTTTCCCGTTGGTCTTTGGGAAGCTAGTAACTTGATTCCTGCCCCTTCCTTCCAGTCCCCTCAGGGCTCCACCTGGTCTCTAGGAGGGGCTGACGTTGATTCCAGGAGGATCCCAGCAGCCTGGTTCTCTGCCCTACTGTGCCAATCACCGCACATCTCCGGGCAGAGTTTCCAGGACAGGGCTTCTGGGGTTCTGTGTTGTTGCCAGATTCAGGGAGGCAGAGGGGATAGGGCATTTGTGAATTCTGTCCTGGTCCTCCAACCTCTCCACAAGAACACAGACTACTCCATGGACCCTCAGGCTAATATTAGCTGTCTCTTCTATTGGCATCAGCCGGCTTTCCAGATCTGCCCCATTCATTCATATTCCTTCAGGAAACATTCGTTGAGCATTTCTTGGTCCCAGACACTGTGTCGAGCAGTGCGGATACAGTCATAGAGGGAGTTGCTCTGAGCCAGACAGTATGCAGGGCTCGGGGCTGGGCCTGTGGGAGGACTCAGGGGAAGGGATGTGTGTCCTTGCCCTTGGGGTTCCCGGCCTCAAGGGGATCTTGGGGACCCACACGTGGGACCAGCTAGGTTTCCTCTCTGCCTGCAGTCTTCCGGAAATGTCTGGGTCACCCACGAAGAGATGGAAACTCTGGCAACACCCACTAAAACAGTGAGTCTGGCCCTGGGCCCTGGGCCTGGACTGAGGGCTGATGACCCCCATGAGGATGAGGGGAAGGTTTGGGGAGTCAGAGGGGGTTGTGGTCGATCTAATACGAGATTGGTATCCCTGATGTATGTCGGGTTCTATTCTCAGGGTGGCCGGTTGGGAGAAAGAGGTGGGAATGGGAGCAGTTGGCATGTGTGGGGGGATCCATCTCTGGGGGGGTCTCCAAGGCCAGTGGGGAAGAGCTGGCCATGGGAGCGGTCTGCCCTGCTGTGGGCCTGAAGCCGGAGTCCTTTCCCTTGTGCTGATCCTTGGTGGAGGGACGGGGAGTGGGAGAGCCTGGCCCCTTGCGGGGCTGCGAGCCAAGCTGGGGAGGTGTGGAAACGTGTTTTTGCCACACACACATTCGCTCCCCCCTCACTGCAAACACAGGCACATGTGCCAGCCTTGTGTTCTCACTTGGTCCTCCCAACAAGCTCTCCCTAGTCACCCTCCTAGCCACTGGTGCGTCTGCTCCCTCTTCTCGATGGGGCCTGGGGTGGACGCTTCCAGGTTTCTTGACTTTGCCTGTTTCCCCTGACACGCTGCACATCGTTCCCGCTAGGACAGTGAGGAGGGCAGCTGGGCTCAGGTAAGACCCCCTTCCCTGTCCAGAGCCACCTCCCAGGAGTTCAGGACAGATTTTTTCCCAACAGGCTGTCTGCCCGACAGGACGCCCTGAGTCCCAGTCTATTTATGTCCCTCTTCGCATGAAAAGCCCTGGACAGGTTTTCTCCTGCCGCTAAAGCACCCTCCCTCCTCATTGCCCTCTAGCTTCTGGTTTCTCAGGATGGCAGGTGGGGAGCCTTGGAGGCCCCCAGCATGCCTGCATCTTCCCCTCTCTTCCCAGGAACCATGAGACTGAGATTGGTACCAACCCTTTTCCTCACCCCATCCCTTTCAGAGGGCACAGCCGTGAGCTGGGCAAAGGCCTTTTACTCATTCACTCAGTGGGCAAATATTTATTAAGCAGCCGCTAGGTATCAGGGGCCTTTCTAAGCTCTCTGGATACAGAAGTGGACAAACTAAGCCCCACAGAACTTATATTCTAGGAGAGAGATGGACCCTAAGCGCGTAAACCCATCAGTGAGCGCTGTATCACACGGATCCACGTGCCGTGAAACAGCACAGGGAGAGCCAGAAACCGGGGCCTGGACAGATCGTCGTGTACATTCACCCAGTAAAACAGCAGGGGAGATGGATGAATTTTAGAAATACGACGTCAAGTGAAAAGTCTAAGTCCCAAAAGAGTCACAGAATTTTATACTAAAACTCAAAAACAAGCAAACTTAATAATACGTTTCTTAGAGAAATATGCATTGGTGATTATAAGGACTGTAAAAAATGTTTTTCAAGCAAGGGAGTGATAGAAAACTCTAGACGGGCAGTTACCTCTAGACGGGCGGCAGGGGACAGGACGGGGAAGGAGAGCGTAAGGCGGACACAGCCGGTTGGTGTTGTCCATCAATGTTAACTTCATTTATTTATGCTTAACGGCGAACGTTTGCTACATTTATTTTTGTGTGTATAACAGTTTCATTTTCAAAGATGAGTTTTTCAGCCTAAAAAAATCAAGTAGGGTAAGGAAACCATGATGGAAGATTGCTGTTCACCCAGTCTCTCTAAGGATAGGTGGTCAGGGAAGTCCCTGCTGTCGGCGGGAGGTGACAACCGGAGAAGGTGGGGAGGGTCACGGGGGCGTGGAGGGTGCTTGGGAAACAGGGGTTCTGGAGAATTCCTGGAGTGGACACCAGGCCTCAGAGAACTGAGTGCTGGCTGTTCAGACGCTATTCATCAGCCTGTAGCTTTTGACGTCGTGAGTCAATACCTAACTCCCCTGTAGATGCGTGAGCCAGTTTCCCAAGTGACATTGGCTCTTTTCTTGCTGTTCTGCGGGTCCTCTGTAACTTGGCCTGTCCCCTGGGCGCAGTGGGCTTGAGGCTGACCGAGCAGCAGGAAGGCAGGTCTGCCACACAATACCGCAAATGCATTCCTGGGTCGACAGGAAGGACTTCATATTATCTGCTGCCTGGATAGTTGCTTCTGTTCATTAGTGTAGATAAGTGATCCACGAAGGGAACCGTATCATTCTGAGATCTTACAAAGTTCCATTTAAACCCCCCACCTCCTACCACGCCCAGCTTCTTAGCGAAAATAACCCGCCGTGGAGGATGGAGTGACGTTCCTCTCGAGCAGATACGCCAGCCGCGGCTCGCTAGCACTGCCTTCCTCCCCTATAGCTCCTCTACCTTGTTCCCCCAGACCCTGGCCTATGGCGACATGAACCACGAGTGGATTGGGAATGAATGGCTCCCCAGCCTGGGGCTCCCCCAGTACCGCAGCTACTTCATGGAGTGCCTGGTGGATGCTCGCATGCTGGACCACCTCACCAAGAAGGACCTGCGGGTCCACCTGAAGATGGTGGACAGCTTCCACCGGTGAGCAAGGCTGGAGCCCCTCACGGGTCTCCCCCAGCCCCGGGGGTCTGTCTCCCGCAACGCACGTGCCTCCAAGCGGCCTGTCCAGGCGCCCGCAGGTCTCCCCCTTGCGAAAGCCGGGTCCTTGTCTCGTCCTGCAGCTTGAGGGAGGGTCCTGCCCTCTCACCTCCCGCCCTTAAGACACAGAAAGTCATTTTTCCTTCGCTTCACTTTCCGGGAGATTTCCCCTCCGAGGTCTGAATTTCATTTCTTCGGGCTTGCCGAGGTCTCTCTGTTTACCCTGGGGAGGCTGCAGCTGAAACCAGTGTCCAGCTTGGGTGTCTAAGAGGAAGGGTCTTTCTGAGCCCTTGTCCTGCCTGCCTCCCAGGTCTGAGCTTCTCAGCTCAGCCCACGCCCTTTTGTACAGGATGCCATCCAGTTCTCTCCTCCTCCTCGCGGACAAGGTCTTCTGTTCAAAAGTGTCTGCGGTGGAGGTCTCCAACTGGCAGCCCGTGGGCCGCATTTGGCCCACAGATGTGTTTTGTTTGGCTGACACGGTATTTTAAAGATTATGAGTTTAGTTGCCAGTATTCAAACACTAGGAGATTTTACACAAAATTCTGGGTGTCTGGCTTCTCTTAAAAAAAAAAATTGGAAGATGTGTTGACACATTCCAGCATGGGGACAGCCCTTCTGAGACAGGTAGGCATAGTCTCCAGGTCCTGCTTCACTCATTGCATAGTGATGCGTGCTTGACCCCAGTTGGCACTTGGGGTGGGGAGCAAGGTGGGTGCTGATGTTCCAGGGGTCGACGGTAGTTAGGGAGTCCTTTTAACGTCTAGCTTCAAATCACATGGGTCGCTGTTTGAGCCAGGTTCTTGGTCTTTTACTGTTAATTAATGCCTACGCCACCCCGCAGGAGAGGTGTGACCCCATCTCACATGTTCTGAGTGCCACGCAGCTGGAAAGTGGCTCAGCTGGCGTTCCAACCCAGGCGAATGAGAGGGTAATGGGACGAACGCTGGAGCTGGGGGCATGTGGCTTTACTAGCTTCTCATGGGGCTCCTTGGATGTCCCTTGGTCTCTCTGACTCATAAACCATGGAAGGTTAAATGCATAAGGGATCTAGTTAGCCTCCCTATTTTGTGGGTGAGGAAACTGAGGCACAGGAAGGAGCATCAGGCATGACAGCTGAGTGCATGTCTCCTGACACTGAGTCCAGCCTTCTTGCCACCATGCTGCAGAGCCTTTGATGCTAGAACTCTCTACTGTGACCTCCCTCACCATCCCCCCACCCCTTCTCAGGGCTGAAAGGGAATCTTCTGTCTCAGTGGGTCCGGGAGGCTGCCAGGCCTGGCTGCACCTGTCCCCTTGTCAATGACTGACAGGGCTGTGGAGAGAAGGGCCACTGGCCTGCCAGCTGGGATGTCCCTGGGCTGCTGGAGGATCAGTCTGCTCGGCCCCACCCAGCACTATGGAGGTCCTCCTGGGGACCCTCTGCCCAGGCCCCAGGAGAGCCTCGGCCTGCATTCATGCTTCCAGATTCAGCTGCACATCTCGAGTACTTCAAGGGTTCCTAAAGCATTTCCACGCCCTTTACTTCAACTTTGTGTACACCTACATTTATTCCACTTAACCTTCCATAAAGCGTGTTCTTACATCTTTAAGAAATTATTTTGAATCATCCTTATTATGATGAGAAAAAGATATTAAAAAACCCTCCTTTTAATGAGGAAAACAAGCCCAATAGAGGTGGAGTATCACCAGGTCACTCAGCCAGGTGGATACAGGATGGGGCCAATATCCTTCCTTCTTCACACCTAACTCTGAGCGCTTTTCCCTGGAAGCATGGTGTCCTAGTGAGCAGCTTTTCTAGAGAAGCGGCTGTCCTGAGGAGAACCGGCCCACACGGCATCAGTAATGTTCTCCCAGTGGTGGTACCATTGCTGAGTGCCTGGACGTTCCAGGGGCTGGGCTAAGCCCTTCCATGCACGATCACCTGTGAGGCTCACGGCAGCCTGGCCGGAGAGGCGTGACCTCATCTCACATGTGCTGAGGGCCACCGGGCCGGGGAGTGGCAGAGCTGGCATTCAAACCCAGGCTGATCCGACTTTAGATTTTTGCTCTTCTGTGAAACAACTTTGAAAGTCCTGGGAACTGGACTGAAAATATAGCAAGTGGGACTGGAAGGAGACAAAAGGCATTTCTAGTTAGGACGTGTGTGTGCTCCTGCCCCCTCCAGTGGACCCAGGCTTAAACCAGTGGCTTGAGCAATGACCAAGTGCCTTGGGCCAGAAAAGAAGTCCTACAAGTGGTGTCTCGGAGCTGTGAGGGGTTGTTCGAGGCCCCAGGGCTGCCTGGGTATAGCTGAAGGGAGAGAGAAGAAAGGAGCCAGCAGCATAGTTTAATTTCACAAAGCAATGGCCACAAAATAGAGTTTGGAGGGAACGTCTATTCCTCTGTTTGATAGGCGACAAAACCCAGAGAGGCTGCATGACAAGCAGTGTTCAAGTTAAGGAAGGAACTTACAATAGAAGCTGCCCACGGTGGAAGGAGCTGCCTCAGGAGGTAGTGAGTTCCCTGTCGTCAGAGGTGTTGGGCCCAGGTGTTCATACTATGCAGAAGGATGGTACACAGGTGACACCTGCATGATATAGGAGCTTGGACCAGTGGCCTGGAGGGTCCCTTCTAACCTGCAGACTCGATGGTTCTTGGTCTGGTTTAGTTATTATTTATTGAATGCTTACTATGCACCGGGTACTGTTTAAGGACTTTCAGTACTTTCCGTGAACCATTTCATTCCATTCGTTAAGCATTTATGGTGTTTACTAAGTGCCAGATGCTATTCTAGGGGTTTGAGAAATATCAGTGAACAAAACAGGGTTGCCCTCGTGGAGTTTACATGCTAACTGGGAGGGACAAAGAACCATACGTATATTGTATATAAAGTACGTTAATAGATAAAAACTGCTAGGAAAAAAAATAGACCAAGGTTAGACCAGGATAAGGGGGGGGGGGGTGTTGGGAATACGGGCTGGGGGTAGTGATGGTGGTGGTGCAGTTTTAAATCAGGTGGACAGGGTGACCATTGAATTGAGAAGATGACACTTGAGCAAAGACTTCGAGGAGACGGGGTGAGCCACGCAGCAGATCGGGGCAAGAGTGTTCCAGGTACAGGGAACAGCCAGGGCAAAGGCCCTGAGGCACAGAGGCCAAGCGTGCCTGCTGTGTTTGAGGAAGAACAGAGATGTCACTGTACAGGGGCACGTCATGTAGCTCGTGTAGGTCATTGTAAGGACTCTGAGCAAAATGGGGATACAAAGAAATATTTGTAGGGATCTTTCTGTAGGGTCCTATTTTTATGGGTCAGATATCTGTAGGGTCATTCCAGTGCCTGGGGTGGGACCGGGGCGGGGGGAATGTTGCTTCTTTGAGAGAACTTTCCTTCCATCAGGCCCACACCCTGGCCAAGAGGGAGGACATAGGGTAGGCAGAGGAGGGAAAGTAGTCTTGGGCTGGATCACACACAAGCCCTGGGAAAAGGAGGAGCATGAGTGGGCCGGGGTGCTCTTTATGCTGGAAGACACAGGCCTGAACATGCTAGGGCCAGTGCTGGATGTAGGACAGATGTGGCAGGAATGTGGCCCCCCTGAGGCTCTGGCTCAGGGGGGGCTATGTACCTGCAGAACCAGTCTTCAGTATGGCATCATGTGTCTGAAGAGGCTGAATTATGACCGAAAGGAGCTGGAGAAAAGACGGGAGGAAAGCCAGCATGAGATCAAGGGTAAGCTTAGCAGGCTCAGCGTGCCTCCTCTGAAAGGCATGGGAGCAGCCTTGGGGGAGCAGATGCCTGCCTCCTGTCCCCTGCCCTGGGCGAGTGGGGGGAGAAGAGGCATTCTGTACCTTAGGGAGCCTCCAAACCTGAGGGAAGCTCAGGTGATGAGGGAGACCTAGTCCATGCCCAAAGGACGTTGTCATCTGGTGGAGAAGAAATAGCCCTGCCTGGTCACCTGTAACCCCACCCTACCCCCTGACAATGGCCACCGACTGGACACAGGCAGTGAATCCCCTCGGACAGTGCTATGGACTGGCCTGGGAAAATGCTCATGGACTGTGTTGATCTGGGTGGCATTGGGCAGGAAAGAGAGACAAGTCTTAGATTCTAAGAGGACCATTCCAGCCTGGGGGTAGGGGATGGCCTGGCCAAGGGCTCTGGGGAAAAAGTCAGGAGCCTGCTGGCCTGACCCTTGAGTCCTACAGGCTGGCAGGGATGGAGGGAGGTGGTGCTGGTTCTCTAGGAGCCCAGGTGCCAGGGAGGACAGACAGAAGACAGAAAGCAGGGTAGACTGGAGCTCTGGGTCCAGGGAAGCCGGTTTCCGTCCCTGGAGGGGGTGTGGCCAACCCTACTGTCTCTTCCTAACCCGTTTTCTTGCCCCGCCCTCCAGATGTGCTGGTCTGGACCAACGACCAGGTGGTTCACTGGGTCCAGTCCATTGGGCTCCGGGATTATGCAGGAAATCTGCAGGAGAGCGGTGTGCATGGTGCCCTGCTGGCCCTGGATGAGAACTTTGACCACAACACGCTGGCCCTGGTCCTCCAGATTCCCACACAGAACACCCAGGTGGGCATCCTTGTCATCAGTCAGTCTTGATCTCAGGCTCCCCCTCCGCCGACTCTCCTGCTCACACACACAGGTTTATAGATTTGTTGGGGGACTGTTCTGGAGCCTGTCTCGGAGGGGATCACAACGTCCTCACACCTCCAAGTGGTCCCTGTGCATAACCAGGCCACCTAGGGAGCAAACTTCCTTCACACATAGGGCACATCTAGCCCAGGCCCAGAACACGGTGTTAATCCTCTCCCAACCCCATCTTTGCGTTTGACACTCTGTTTTTTATTTAATTAATTAACTAATTAATTAATCTGTTTGCTTACTTAATTATTTATTTTTCATATAATTTATCGTCAAGTTGGCAAACATACAGTGTATATACGGTATGCTCTTGGTTTTGGGGTTAGATTCCCGTTGATTCATCGCTCACGTACAACACCCAGTGACGCTTTGTTTTTCCTCACTCTGCTTTTCTGACCTGACTCTTCTTAGAGGACAAAAGGCCTGGGGGCCTGAAGGGATCAGAGAGCCCCCCCCCCCCCCATCTCCTTTGTCTCCTACCCCAGAGATCTGCCCTGGGCTCCCAGGCTTGAGAAAGCTAAATATACCAAATAACACAGCCCAGAGCCTCTCTGCACCAGGCCGTTGTCTCCCTGTCAGCAGCTCAAATGATTAGACATCTCCTTAAATTACATTTCACAATTGTTATGGAGCTCTCATCCAAGACGATATCTAAACTCTCTTGGACCTATTTATATGTTTGGCCTTTCTAGCTTCCTGTGGGTAAAGGACTCCAGAAGTACTACCTGTTGTGTTTAGTACTTCCTGATTTTATTTGTCCCAAATTGTGCCCCAGTCAGGCTCCCCCTGGGGAAGGGAACTGCCTCATCCTCATTTACTAGGTTTGGTGAGGCTACGTGTATTTGGCCCGTGCTCACCTTTTGTGATTTCATAAACTCTGATTGTGTTGCCTCGGGGCTCAGGCCTTTGTCTCTCCAGACGGAGTGATCTTAATTCTTTTAGGCTTTCCTCATATAGACTCGCCTCCGTGCCCTGATCGTTTTAGCTGCCCCTGTCTGGACTGGTTGCAGCTGTCAGGCCTCTTGAAATTCAGCCACTGGAGTCGCACAAGCTATTCCGGGAGCAGATGCGTTTTGGCTCGTGCGAGGGTGGGGCTGTGTGGTCTCGTAATGCCGGGTGGCGTGTTGGCCTCTTGGGGATGTTGGCAGCACACAGGGCCAGTGTGTCCCATAGGCTCTCGGCAGTGACCCCCTCTCCCCCTTACCCCCCCCCCCCGACCGGTCAGAACGGAGAGGACAGATCCCTTGTTCTCTAAGAAGAGCTGGGATTCCCCTACCCCCCTACGCAGTTTTTCTGTACGTGCCCACCTCCAACCTCATCTGCGTTCTCACCTGCTCTCACAGCTCTGGGACGGGTTTCTGAAGTTTGTAAGTGTCATCGTCACCTCTCCCTACCCAGAGGAGCGGTTTCGTCTGGATACTTGGAAGTGTATTAGGCTTCTCCTTTGCTGTCACTTATGAGAATATTACCTTCTCAATACTGACAGAGACAGTCCTTACGAACCTCCGTGGTTAGCATTTCTCACCCGGAAATGGGCTTGTTCTTCTCTATCGTTTGTTTGTCTCCTGTCTCTAAATGTGTCCGGGTTTTGTGGCTCGCAGTGCATTTGTAAAGAGCGGCCGGAGACGTCTCTGGTGCGTGCTAACCTTTCTGGTTTTCCTGACTCTTCCATTTAGCTCAGCTATGAGAGGAAGTGGGGGCTGACCCAACATGGAATTCTTCCTCAACAATGGTTAAAAATATCTGGTGGCAGTTCTGAAAACTTTGTTGTTTCTGGCGTTTCCCAAATCTCCTGCTGAGTTAGGCTCCTGGGAGGCTTAGTCAAGGCCTGTATGCACCGTCAGCCCAAGGGCCATGGAGATCTGTGACTCAGCCGTCCTCCTAATTTAAAGTTTTGATGTGGAGCCTTATGAAATACGTTTCCTTAATCTAAATTAAATCCTTATTATCCATGGTCTACATGCTCATTTATCCCTTCAGAAAGGTAGTAAGGCCTGATTTTCCTTTACAGACACAATATGGGGTTCCCCCCCACCCCACTTAAGGGAACCCTGTGATCCACGTGTTCTGTGGTCCTACTTTGTACAAAATTACAGTTTTCTAATGTGCTCCATATGAAAGAATCCTAAGGTTTACAGTTTCACTTCCAAGAGGACGCTGAAGTTTGCTTGAAACAGCATCAGGGCTCACAGGCTAAATGCACTGAAAGCCCTATCTCTGTCTATGGGCCCCTATGAAACAGAAGCAAGATGACATAGAAGTCATTGACTATACCCCTCCCACCTCTTCCTCTTTCACCCTGTGGACTCCAGGCTCGCCAGGTGATGGAAAGAGAGTTCAACAACCTGTTGGCCTTGGGCACAGACCGGAAACTGGATGATGTGAGTACTTGGCTGTGAATTAGGGGCCTTTGGGATTTGGCCATGGTTGGTTGGTTGGGTTGGAGTTCATGAGTTGTGCTTTCCTTGGGCCGATGATTGGTGGGGTGGTCAAAGGGAGAAGGGCCAGAGGGGATGGCGATGATGTCAGGGAATTGGGGGAGGGGGGCAAAAGAGCGAGGCCTAGCAGTAGGCCTGGAGAAGTCTCCACGAAACTCCTTGTACAAAAACTAAAGGCTCCTATATGTTATACTTCTAGCATCTTCCAACTCTGTGCCCTGCCGCTGTCCTAACCACACAGGATCAGAAGTTCCCCCGAAGGCCATCTCCTTGGGATATACCTTTTTCTTCCATTTCTCAGATACCATCTCTCAGTGCTATTGGCAGAGCGTGATTCCAGCCTGCTTATTAGGATGCCCATCCTGTCATAGTGTGGTTGTTTGGAGGCAGGCGTTATGCTGAGGTCCTTAAACGACAGGCTCGCTCGCTTGTTCCACAGGGCAGTTTGACTCACTGGCTCAGACGTATATCATCACTGCTTCCTCTCCAGTTTTACTCTTGAGTTACCTTCATATCAAGTTAAGGTTCTCTTTTCTTGGCCCCCATGTTCGATGAAAACACAGCCTTTTCCCCTGGGTTTTGTCAGGCCTTTCCCTTGCATTTAGGCTGGACTGTGTCCAGGAAGACCTGCATGGCCTGAGCTCTAATGCCCCCATTGGAGATGCCTACCAAAGGGTTACCTGTTTCCTGAGGGTGCAGCCCCCTCCCCAGCCCTCCTCTCTTCTTCCCCCTTCCTCCTTCCCGCCTTCTTCCCTACTTACTTTTGATCACCAACCTTCCCTGCTTTTGCCTGTCAGGTCAGGCTTGGCTGCCCTGGCTCCAAACAAGTTAAAAAGGAGCCCAGATTATTTATTTTTAGCTTCTCCATCTTCAATCAAATCTAGTTCTTCTGATCTCCGTTGTCTGTGTAGCTTCCCTTTCTACACATCCCTTCCCCGACCAATGCCTCTGTTTGGACTAGCGGGCCTCCTTTTTTGGGACACTCTTAGTGTCGCCTCCTTATCAATTAGTCTTTCTTAGTTGGGTTGGCCAGGGCTAAAATCCACCTTTGTGGAATGACTGCTCTGCTTCGGTAGATAGGACATGCTCAGGCATACATGGAATTCGTGGAGGGGTGTGTTCTTCACGGAGGTGCCTTGAAATATGGAGTGTGTTATTTATACACACACACACACACACACACACATATATAATCACACACACACGTACACATATGTGTGTGTACGTGTGTATGTATTCCTGTCAAGGAGATAAATTGCCAGACCCCACCAGCTGTCCCCACCCTCAGAGATCTTAATTTTTCCAATGCCCCTGCCATGTGGACCCTTCTTTTATTCCCCACCCGCCGAGGATCTTAGCTTTCTTTGATGCTGTTTAGAAAAATGACTCCTGTATATCTTAGCGCGGTGCTTCCTAATTAGAAAGCTGTGTATTCCTTCAATCCTTATAAAAATATTCTTTGAAGGCCTCCTCTGGGCCAGGCATTGGCCCAGGCACAGGGGTATACTGGTGACAGACAACTCATTTTATGCTAACAATCATCATGTGGGGCAGGTTATCATCCCCCTCTGACTGATGAGGAATTAAGCTTGAGGTGGGATTTGGTGGTGGTGGGCACAGGGGAGGTCAGAGATCCAGGGAGACTGCTTTCTGTCTAGGCATCTAGCACAGCATCAACAACCTTGAGCTGTCTCTTGTTTCCTCTGTCAGTTCTGGTTCTCAGTTTCCCCTCTCAAGCTTCAAGGCCCTGGAGGGCTGCATCCAAGTCTCCCCCTACATGGAGAGCAGGACTTAAGGAAAAAGAGGAGAGGAACAGGAAGAACATCTTCTAGGGGACAAGTGATACAGAAACAAGTCTTAGCGCTGGCTGAAGGTAGAAATCGAGAGAGAGAAAGAGAGAGAGAAAGGGAAACCACCCTGGGCTAGATTAAGGGTAGGATCGTGGGCCAGACAGAAATAATGAGGAAAGTTCCTGATGAATTCAGGGATAGGATGCCTACATAGGAAGCCAGCTGCCATCCATTCATTTAACAAATATTTATTGAGTGCCTACAGTGTTCCTGAGCACTACTCTGGGGCTGGGGATACATTGGTTGGAACTAAAAAGATGATGGTGTCTGTCCCATGGAGGACAGAATTTGAAAGTGAGAGGGAGAGAGTTGAGGGAGGGGAGTGGAAGAAGGAGAGAGAGAGGGGGGTGGTTAATGAAATACAGTAAAACCTTGGTTTTCAAGCAGAATTTGTTCTGGAAACATGCTTGTAATCCAAAGCACTTGTATATCAAAGCAAATTTCAAGAACCATTGGCTCGGTTGTGATCATGTGACCTTCAGTGTCACGAACTATATCACAAGACATCGCTCGTTTATCAAGTTAAAATTTATTACAAACGTTTGCTCACCCTGCAGAACACTCGCAGAACAAGTTACTCTCAATCCAAGGTTTTACTGTAATCCCGTAAGTACATGAAAAACTGATACCAGCGTGGGTGCTGGGACAGAGGTACATTGTGCCAAGAAGTGATAGGCTTTGGCCTCCTCAGAGCACAAGCAACAAGGGGCTTGGGGCCGGGAGGGGTTGAGGCAAGAACTGGTGGGTTAATGTCTCTTGTTCCTCCTGCAGCTCTCTGCCTATACCCATTCTGAGAACACCGATTGGCTTGGTCGGGGTGGAGGGGGGGTGGTGCTGGGGAGATTAGACATGGCTGCCAAGCAGGGTGGAAGTGAGCTCTTCCGGGGAGGATGGGGAGGCCTGTGCAGAGGGGCATCCTGTAGTGTTTTGGCTCTGGGTGCCCTTTGGCAGAGACAGTTTGGAGACTCCGCTGACAGATGGCCCACCACCTCCTTTGGGGGAGCCTGCCTCTGATCTGCCATCCACCTGGCCCATCGCTGTCACAGAATGCTCTCACTTGATCCCATTAGGGGTAGGCAGCCTGAGAAAGAGGGCAGATGATGTTCTTCCTATTTTATGGACACAGAAATGGAAGCTCAGAGAGGTCACTTGACTTGCCCAGGGACACATAACTAGTAAAATGGTAGTCAGGTCTCCTGACTCTTGGCCCGGTGGGTTTCTGGCACACCCTGGGCTGCAGCCAGAGGGAAGGCAGGAGGGGTTGGGTGGGGGCTTCTCGGTGCCCCTGGGACGAGGCTAGGAGAACGTGAAAGGTCAGTGGGCATCCCCAGCCCAGTGTGAGATGACGGGGCTGGGCAGGGAAACGGCTCAACTGCAGGATGGTGCCAGGTCTGACCAGAGGGGACCCCACCCTACCTGGCGACAAGGAATCTGAATCCCCCGGGGGCGCTGGGAGTCCTCTACTTCGCCCCCATTCATTTTACCGACGGAAAAACAGGGCCAGGGAGAGGAGGTGACCTTGCCCCCCCTCCGTACCCCGCCTTCCAGTGGGACGGGAGTGGCACCCCTAGAAGCAGCCGCGAGCGCGTTTCCCGCGGGCAGGGACTGAGGGCCTCCGCGTGTCCCATGCAGGGCGAGGACAAGGTGTTCCGGCGCGCGCCGTCCTGGAGGAAGCGCTTCCGGCCGCGGGACCCGCACGGCGGCCTGCTCGGCGCCTCGGCCGAGACGCTCCCGGCCGCCTTCCGCGTGGCCACGCTGGGGCCGCTGCAGCCGCCGCCCGCGCCGCCGAAGAAGATCACGCCGGAGGGTGAGTGCCGGGCCGCCGGAGGGGCCTGCGGGCGCCGCTGCACTAACGCTGCCGCCGGGCCGGCGGGCGGGCGGGCCCCCGGAGCGCGCGCACTAACCGCCGCTCTGTGTTCTCCCGCGGCCGCCGACTCCTCCCAGCCGGGACGGCGGGGGCGCAGAGACTGGAGCCCTCCACGGTTCGGACCTACTCCTGCTGACCCCCCTCCCGCCCCGGCTCTCGCGGGGGTGTGCCCGTGGCGCGGGGTAAGTGGGCCGGGCCCGGGCCGGACACCCACCCCCCACCCCCGCCCCCGCCGCCGGCGGCCCCTGCTCGCACGCTGTGCACCTGCCAGGCCCGCACTCGTCCGGCTTGCCCTGCCCGCTGCCGCCGCCGCCGCCGCCGCCGCCGCCGGGGCGCTTGGCGCTTGCAAGCTCGCTGCGCATGCATGCGCCCCAGACCCCCAGGGACGACTCCCAGCTCACCGTGCAATGCATCTCTCTCTCTATCTCTCTCTCTATCTCTCTCTCTCTCCTTCTCTCTCTTTCTCTTTCTCTCTTTCTTTCCCTCTCTCTTTCAGCTCGCTCCCACTATCTCTATGGACACATGCTCTCCGCCTTCCGGGACTAGCCACGGCCCCCAGGGCCAGCATCCTCCCGCTGGGTTTCACAGGCTCAGCTGGCCCTGGCCTCTCCTGCTCGTTCCCTGGTCCTCTCACGGCTCCTAGTCTCGTCGTGACTTTCCGGTTGCCCTGGATCTCAGAATATACTCGTCCACCCCCTTCGGCATCCCACTACTCTGAGTCCCACCGTGTGTCCTTTGTAAGTCTCTTGTGGCTGTGGCTGGGACTCGAGGTTGTCCATGCTTGGGATTCTGCAGAAGGGACAGGACAGCAGTAGCCCAGGCGGGGTTGTGACTTCACCCTCCCTCTTCCGGGCCTAGCCAGCCTGTTCTGGACTGCGACCTCCACCAGATACCAGGATGTCGTGCCAAGGGCTGAGGATGGCCCTTCCAAGAAAACGGCACTTCGGACTCTGCCTTGCTCAGGCTATTGGGCCTTCTGGTCCCCGTGCACATCCTGCTTGTCTGATATCTGGTTTGGGCACCCCCCAGCACAAGCCCCTTTTCCCACCTTATCTCCACAGCGGCAGCTCCTGCCTCCAGAACCTCTTTGGGGGCAGGGAGGGGCTGCAGAAAACCCCATTCTCCTTCAGATGGTGAGGCTGGGGAAGAGGAAGGCTAAGGTGGTGATTCCAGGCTCTTGCTTAAGATGAATCCCAAATGTGAGTTGGGGAAGAATCTGAGAAACATGGGCCTGTGAGCTTTGGGCCAAGGGTAAGGATGGGGAAACTCTCAGCCCTCGTACCCAGTAAGAAGTGCAGGCAGGTCAGCTGGACAGAGAGCCAATGGCCTGCAGTAGCCTTAAGTCCAAAGAGTGGTGGGAACGCCTCCTACCCCAGCGGTAGGGTGGAGTTGCTGCTGGGGCAGGGCTGGGGGTTGTGTGGGGTCCTGGCTCTGGGGACAGAAGAGAGCTACCCATGCGCCGTCTATTCTGCTCAGCATCCCCTCCCTTGCTGTCCTCCTCTGTCCCACTTTAGTAGTCCAGCCCCTAAGAATATACCCAGTGGGTGGATTGAAGATACACTGACCTTCAAATCAGATGTGGGAAAAAGGTAGTCCGGGGTTCTCTTCCCCTGATCTCTTAGGAAGAAAATAAAGCTTCCGCTTTAGTGAGTCATATTCCAGGTCCAGGAAATCCAGTGTCGATGAAGGTCTTCACTCTCCTGCTTGCCCCTAAATCAGCCAGTCCTTGTTCAGGGCTCTCTCAGTGTGCGGGGACTGCCTCCTCCAGAAATTCCTGAGCCCCACCCAGCTTCCACCATTTGAATTCTTCCCTCACGCAGCACGGTGGCAACCGGGGCTGGGGGATACAGGTCCTAGTTTGGTCGGAATGTCATTCCCAAGAAACCCATCTTAATCCACTTCCTCGTCCTGCCAAAATGCCTGGACATGTTTGGGGCCCAAGTTCAGGGGGAGTTGATGGAACCCAGGGCTTCATCCAAGTGAGAGGAGAGGACACGTGTCTTGAGCATGTTTCCTGGAGAGGCGCCAGTTCGTCACCTACAGGTGGCCGAGCAGCTGGTTTGCAACCTGATCGACTTGGGTTCTGAGCAGGGGCTCGGCTAACAGGTGGGATAGTGGGTCAGAGCACCCTGGCCCGCAGGAGTGATGGAGCCTGGGACGAGGCCAGGGCTCAGAGCCTTCTGTTTTTCGGCAGAGCAGAGGTCTGCCAGGGGCGGGGCTGGGTGGGCTCCCCTAGGTGTGGGCAAGGCCCCCCACCTGCCCTTGTTCTCCCTGGTTGTTCCTCGCCCTCCCTGTCCATCAGGCTGCTGCAAATGGAGCTGGATGCGTTCTTGAGCAGAAAATGAGTTGGGTGGAGAGAAAAAGCCCCTATCCTTGGGTAATGGATGTTAAGATTATGGAGAAACCCCAGGTTCCTAAGATTGGTGGAGTTGGGGATCGCAAAGCCATCTGACTGTGTCAGGGGACTTTTGATGGACTAGCTCAGTGGGAGATTCAGCCCCATCTTCTCCTCTACAACTTGACCCTGTCATGGTTGGCCATGTACCTGGGTCTCTTCAGGGCATCTGGGGAGGTATTGCAGGGAGGTGATGGACAGGAGAACTTGTCCATTCAGTGATGGAAGGCTGTTGTCCTGGTGTATCCCTTGCCTCACAGTCCACGTATTTTTTATTTGGAGAGTCACCAGTGACCCGAAGCCCCCTCACCAGCCTGCTGTATCTTGTCAGTTCCCTTCTCAGTACTGTACTGGCCCAGTGCGTCAGGAGTGGATGTGCGGGGGTGTACGAGTGTGTGTACGTACCAATAAACAACCTGATGGTTTTAAGACAACCTACACATGGCTCTGGTCTTTTTTTTAACTTCGCGTTCAGCTGACGTGTCCAGCTTCTTCCACCGTCCTAGGGCTGTGCTCCTCTGGGAAGTCGACATCAGAGTTTTAAAAACATACAGTCAGTAACCTTCTGTTTACTTACATAACCATGGGGTTGCTAGAGGTTAATGTGCAGGTTGCCTGTGCCAGGGGAGTTGAGGAGCCCCGATGCTGGACCTGATTTATTCCTTCTCCCTCTCTACTCACCTGGTCATGCTCCACTGCCTCGTGGCCTTTCCCACGGCCCCCAGGGCTGCCGCTGCTATAGGGCCCCTGCTCGGGATCACTGCAGCAGCCCCCCCAGCCTGTAGGTCAGAGGCCTGCTCCCTCCACACGGTGTGACAGGCTGCCTGCGACTTGGCTCCAGGCTCCCGCCCCTCCTCCCACCAGTCTGAGTCCGCCGACCTCAGAAACCTGTGTCCGCCAGCCCCATCAGCAGAAGGCAGCAAGAGTGCCTCTTGCCTTTGCAGCGCGAACCTTCCAGACCCACCTGGAGCGTCACCTGGAAGGCAGGACCAGCCCCTCCCCAGCAGAATTGGAGAAGCGACAACCCTTTGCTCGCTGGCACTCTGGAAGCCACCGTGCCGTGTGGTGTCTCTCCTTGTCTCTTCCCACACGGCGCTGTGAGGGAGCCCCTCGGGTCTGTCTTCTTGATCTCCGTATCCCCTCGATAGAGACGCTCGAGAGAATAAATGAACCGACCTTATCTCAGAGGGCTCTTATGAGGATGATTATTAAATAAAGCTCAACACTACTGGGAACTATTGTGTGCCAGATGCTGTTCTAAGCATGCTCAATGTATTAGCTCACTTAGCCTTCACAACTCTGTGTGGTGTTATCTTCGCCATCTTGCAGAACAGGAAATTGTAAGGCTAAGAACCACACTTCTTAAGTGTGGTTAAGTGTGGTTAATTGTAAGGCTAAGCTGGTGAGAGACAGACGTAGGTCCCAAAGCTAGCGCGGGGCCCCGTCCTTAACTGCGACACGTATGTGAAAAGTTCTGACCATCTGCCAAGAGCACTTACCACTTACTAAATGTTACTTGCTTCTCTCTTTTTTACTTTTTTTTTTTTCTACTTCTCTTTTAAGTGAGCTCAAGCCTCTGCCCCTTGGCTAAGCCTCCCCCAGTTCCCTGTCCCAGACCCACACTCATACTGGAGCGCCTGGGTGGCTCAGTTTCCGAACCCACCCTCCTGTGGTGCTTGGCTTATGTTCGTCTTTGGACTGTGTTTCTTCTCACCTAAATTGTGAACTCCCTGAGAACAGCACAATACACCATATCCTTCCCAAGGCTAATGCCGTCCCAAACACTGATGGTACGGGAAGGCGGAGTCCACCGGCACCCGTGACAGGGTGCATCCTGGACAAAGCAACCTGTGACCCGGAGAGGGCACACAGGTGAGGGAAGGTGCTGGCCTTGTGTTTACACATCTCTGGGGGGCCCCCCTCACTCCCTCCATGACCAAAGGTAGAATCGACCAGCCTTGGTGACCAGCTGGCCACAGGATGAGATCCGAAGGAACTCAGAAAAACTTTTTTGGGATGGGAAACTGTTTCCCAGTGTTGCCATCCACTGGGATGGGGAATGCGGAAGGAGCAGGCTTATGTGGAAATGTGTTTCGTTGTAGACCTGCCGAGCTTGAGATGAGATCCCAACATCATGTTTCTGTCAGCATTTGTAGGAAAGAAGATTCTAGGTTTCTTTCCCAGAAAGAACATGCCTCCCCTAGGGATGTTCTAAGCAGCGCAAGAGGCATAGAGTCTGGGTCTGGTTGTTGCCCGTGGCTGAGGGGTGAGGCACAGCCCAAATTGCCGTGGGGTGGAGATTTGGGGTTCCCATATGGGCCTGGGCTATAGGTCCTTAGCCAAGACCCCAGCCTCACCTGGAACCTTCACCTTTAGGCATCGCTGCCCGAGCCTGGAGCCCAGAAGCCAGGCAGTGAGACAAGTCCAAGGGCAGCGGGGGGGATGACATCTTGGGGGTAGGGTTTTATCCATGACAGAACCTGAACTGAGGGGACTCCTCTCCTTTCACCCTCCATTGTCTGCCCCCCTCCACCTCCCTCTCCAGGTGCAGCATTAAATTTTTTTTTTAATGTTTATTATTTTTGAGAGAGGGAGAGAGAGAGAGAGACCAAGCAGGGAAGGGGCAGAGAGAGGGAGGCACAGAATCCGAAGCAGGCTCCAGGCTCTGAGCTGCCAGTACAGAGCCCGATGCGGGGCTGGAACTCACAGACCGCGAGATCATGACCTGAGCCATAGTCGGCCGCCCAACTGACTGAGCCACCCAGGCGCCCCTCCAGGTGCAGCATTTAAAATGTTTTCCACTTTGCGAGATAGATTACCTTGAGAAGTTAGAGATCTAAGCCACAAATAGTACTTGAAGGTCACACTAATTATCTAAACACCCTAAGAAGTTCCTATCTACACTCTCAACAACTGATATGCCAATTCCAAGTAATTCTTCTTTTCGTTCTAGCGCATTCCCTGAAGCCCGTTGTTAGGTAACATTTGATTAACCTGGCTTGATTTATTGCAGGTACTTCCCCTGGAGACCGGATTGAAGCTAATTTCCCTAAAGAACTACCACTCATTATTCATTAATTGGAGTCTTATCTGTACTTTAATTGTGAAGGCTAAGCATTTAGTTTAAGAAAGACCCAGTGCATTGATGACAATTGCTCATTCTGTGCAAATAACGAGTGAGGCTGGCTTCCATTTGGTCATGTCTGCTATTCACACCTGTGAGATTCCAGCAGCTCGTTTCTCTTTCTCTGGTGGAAGGGTTAAGGACGTAAAGACTGAAGAAGAAATAAGTAGACAATGGCCACCACCCCTGACAACATTCAGGAACTATTAACCCTGATGGCTTTTGCTGAGGACTGTTCATTCTTACCAGGTCATGAACGTGAACCTCAGTTTCCAACTGACATGATAGGTAAAGAAGAATAAACTTATCAAATACGTGCAGCCACTCCAGAGCCTATCAGCTCTGTAGAGATGAGCCCCCTTCTTCATGGCCACCCCAAGCCCCCAGTGAGAAGCAAGTCAACTGAAGGTGGTGGGATCGTATCCATTTGGGAGCTTGGGAGGTGCCAGGGGCAGAGGAAATGAACTCGAGGGGAGCAGATCCCCCTTGAATGTGTAGCTCAGCATTTTAAGTGGTTCGTAAGGGAGTGAATGTAAATTTGAGAACCAAGGTGTGGCAATCAGGCTTGTGGCTCTCCTCATCTCCAAGGGCGGTGAGTCAGGGGGAGCTAAGAGCCTTAGAAATGACATCGGTATTCCTCTCCGGCCCTTTCAAGGTGGTATGACTATAAACACAGTGACACAACTCAAGAAGAAAATCCCACAGTGGGGCAGATTAGGCCAGTTTGTGACTCTCAGTTGGCCCGGCCCTGACTGGTTGTTTGGGACAGATACACCCCGAGTGGGGGGCTGCTCCCTTCTGCACCCTCACCTCGGTCTATGAGCCTACTCTGAGGTTTCCTTCTTCTCTTCCTTAGGCAGAGTTTCTGGAGAAACTCTGGGAGCCAAGAGTTGACCGCCCTCTTCAGGAGCAAGTCAGGAGGGGCAGATGTGGGGGAGATGGCCCAGCTGAACCCAGGGGTACACTGCAGAATGGGTCACAGAGCCTGGTAGGTAAAACAGGGTTACGTCCATTGTCAAGGGCCCTGAAGAATTGGGTGGGGGCTACAGTGTACCACGCTGTGAATCCCCAGGCTTCTGTAATGATTCTGAAATTTATAATTTGCAATACATCAGACAAGTTTAGCCTCAAGCAGTTGGAATTAATCAAAATTTTAGTAGATGTTCATGAGCCATTCACATTCTAGCTCCTGCTATCTCCCCAGCTAGTCCTTATGTAATTTCTGTCCAGAATCTTCTCTATTCTCCACCCACCTTCTCCCCTCAGCTGGCAGTTGGAAGATAGCATCCCATATGAAGAAAACCCCAGCTTCTCTTCCTGTGATTGTTGGTGAGGCCCTCCCCTCGCCCCCAGCGGAACTGCCATCATCCTCTGAGCTGTGGGCATGGGCCAGAATCCTCTTTGGCCTGGAGGAACGGAAGGGTTTGGTAAGGGGACATGCTAGTTGGCCTGCCTGCGAGGAAGTGGCAGTGTCTGACCCCAATCATGCTGATTTAATCCCCTCCCACTTTCCTGCTGGGCTCCTGGTAATGTCGCACCAGAGGAGAGGCAGGGAGCAGGGAGCAGGGAGAGGGGAAAACCTGCAAATTCCCATGCTACCACCCTGCCTGCAGGCTGTGGGATGAGTGCTGGGCACAGAGCATGCTCATTAGTTGGGATGGACCCCTTGGGGTTTGAGATGGAACACACAGACCGTTGCGGTGTCCGTGCGTAAGAAAGAGTGACACAGAATGTTTGCCAGGGTTTCCTCCTTGTCCCACAAGGTGTTTGTGGATCTGGCTCTCACCCAGCCTGTGGACCACACCCCGCTCCCTTCAGAATGGTAAAAAGAGTGGGGCTCCCAGTACCTGGTGACCAGCAGCAAGGTAGTGCCCCAGCTGCTTTTGGAGCCCCATCAGCTCCAATCCTTAGCAGGCCTGCCCCCTGAGGTGTGTCTGCACCACTGGAGGGGGAGGGGCAGGAGCGGCGGGCACCCCCTCCCTCCACATCATCACAGACATTCTTCTAGCACCCAGTCTTTATTCGTTTTTTAAAAAAGAAATCCAAATAAGTTAGCAAAAAAAAAAAAAAAAAAAAATACAAAACAATGGCAAAACCACACAATGCTTAGTTAAGAAAAGAAGTCACCCCCAAGAGCCCCTGCCCCCCTCCCTGCCTGTCCCTGGCCACTTGTGCACAGGAGACCTTGGTCAGATGGCGGCTTTACAAACAACACAAAACATAAAACCACTGGGAGGTTCCCAATATTCACTGCAAAAGCTTGGCCCCCCAGGGACTTGGGAACAGAGGATTGCTCCTCTCCCTTTCCTCTCCCTCGATTCAGGGCAGGCCCAGCCCAGCCCCTGGCATCAGGAAAAGACAAGAACAGAAGATGTACACAGCCTGTCCTGGTCAGGACACTGTCATCGTCTCTCAGACCGTTTCTTTTGAGGGGGTGGAATTGGAGGCTGCACTATGAACAAAGGGAAGCTCCTGAGTTTGCCCTGAGACAGGGCATACACGAGGGGCACTCTGGTCCCCTGCTCTATTTCCCGGGAAACGGCATGCTCCTTGCTGTAAGGAGTCAGCTACACGAGAGCATCCGTTCCCTCTCTGGGTGGTGAGTTAACCTTACGTGGATGAGGAAGGGGATAGGCTGGCATTTGATAGCCCCAGCACTGGCCCTCTGGCATCAGGACAGCCTGGCTGAGGAAGCCCCTGCTGCGGGGGCGGTGGCATCTGTGGCCAGCGTGGGGGCTCTCATGGACGCCCGGCCTGGCAGACAATCTCAGTTGGGCATGGTTTCATCTGGGAAGGCCACAGAGACGTCTTCCACTGTGATGCTGTCCACAATGGAGGTGAGAGAGTGCAGGTTGTGGGCGTCCGTGGGGTCGGCCGTGAGCAGGTGATCTGTAAGGAGAAGGGGGGAGGATGTCACCTGTGTGACGAAGGGGGTTTCAAGACCCAGGACAGGGAACAAGGTCTTTGGGGGTGGCACAGGTTTCCCAGGACAGATGAGTGCGCAAAACTCAAGAATCCTACCCGCTAGCCCATGCCTTTCCCAGTGCCAAGCATATGTGTGTGTGCGCGCGCGTGTGGGTGCGTGTGTGTGTGTGTGCGCGCGTGCGCATGTGCGTGTGAACACTGAACGCATGTGCCTTCTCTCTGAGCTCCCCTAGTGGGGTTAGGATTTGAAAGCAGCTACTCTGAGACGGAGCCAGGACGGTGTATCCTGGGAGACTGGAACTGTCCTTTGCTGGCCCAGTTCTGCAGCACTGACTCGGCACTTCCCAGGGACCCCTGGGGCAGGGACATTCCCCTCTCCGTGGAGAAGGTCAGGCACCAGGCTTTGGTCGGGGAGCTGCAGGAGGCCTAGACCACTCCTTAGCTGGTCAAGGTCTCAGGGAGGCACAGGGCCTCGCGGCCCACCATTTGGAACCCCGGGTTCAGCAGTTCCCTGGAGAAGCCGAAGGCAAGAGGACTGGAGCAAGAAGCAAGGTAAAAGGAGACAACTGGGCCTAGAGACGGGCTGATGGGGTCAAGCCAAGGTTATGAGGGTCCGGGTCTCACTTACCCCCTGTGTTGGGACCAAACTCCAATGTGCTGCCCCACTCTGGACTGCAGGAGGCGCTGTGGGAGCTGCATTCACTGGGCACCTGCAAGACGGGGTGAAGAAGGCCCAAGGTCAGAGCACAGCCATTCTTGATGGTGTCTCTCTGTCCAGTTCCAATGGGCAAAAGCTCCCCTTGTGGGGCTGGAGGGTGGGCAACAGGCTGCAGCCCTCCAGCCCGGGGCACCCCTGGCCTCAGGATCTTCCCCATCAGCAACTTTCATGCCCCCGCTCCCTGCCTGGCCACAGAGCCCCTACTTCCAGGCCTTTCTTGTCCTCCATTCTGGGTGGCGATTCTGTCCTCACAGGACAGCCGGTTTAAAAGGGTTCCTGGGGGGCGCCTGGGTGGCGCAGTCGGTTGAGCGTCCGACTTCAGCCAGGTCACGATCTCGCGGTCCGTGGGTTCGAGCCCCGCGTCGGGCTCTGGGCCGACGGCTCGGAGCCTGGAGCCTGTTTCCGATTCTGTGTCTCCCTCTCTCTCTGCCCCTCCCCCGTTCACGCTCTGTCTCTCTCTGTCCCAAAAATAAATAAAAAACGTTGAAAAAAAAAATTAAAAAAAATAAATTAAAAAAAAAAAAATAAAAGGGTTCCTGGTTTTCCTGACCTTACGATAAGGGTGAAGGATAAGGTGAAGGAAGCAGGTGCAGGCCCGCTGGGGTTCTTGAGAAACCCTGGGTAGGTGTTGCCTCTGCTCGGCCACACTCAAGATGGGGTGGTGGGGCAAAGCGACGCTTGGCCTTGCCTTTTGGACCCCATCCCTAGGCGCTGGGATTAATTCTCACTCCCACCCAGGCTGACTCTGGACTTGCTCTTGGATCCGCCCGTCCTTCTGTTCTCTGCCACCCCCCTCCACCTCTGCTTCTCCCTGTGGCCTTTAGCTTGGCCTGAAAGGACAGAGGGACACAGGAGGTCAACTTGACCGCCCAGCTGTGAGGAAGGAGGGGTTCCTGCAGCCCCCAAGACCCCACCTGCTCCAACCCTCTGACTGAACCCCACACTAGGGTCCCGAAGCCGTCCAGGGGCCTCCTACGCCCCCTCCCCCTGGGGCGGCTGGTGGGGGGGACGCTTACTTACCCCTGGCTGGGGCCCGCCCCCGCCCCGGTACCGGAGGTCACGCTCTTCCTGGTTGAGGGAGCTGAGCAGGGCCTGTAGGCGCTCGATGTACTGGATGGCGCTGCGTAGGATCTCCACCTTGGGCAGCCGCTGGTTGGGGTTGAGCAGGGTGCTCCTCTTCAGAGCCTCAAAGGCCTCATTCACCTTCTTGAGCCTGCGCTTCTCCCTCAGTGTGGCTGCACGCCGCCGGTCCACGGACACCGACTTCCTCTTACACACCTTGCAGGCCCACGGCAGGCACTGGCCCAGGCAGTGCTCGGGGGTCCCCAGCCCCTTGTCTTCGAGGGGCCCTCGGGCCTCAGGGCTCAGGCTGAGCTCAGTCCGCTCATAGCCTGGCGGCTCGAAGGCCTGGAGGTGGACGGGCAGGTAGTTCTCCCCGTCATAGAAGTGGGGTTCCTGGTAGAAGTAGGGGGATGTCTCATATAGCTCCATGGGGTCGGAAGAGACTTGTTCCTGCCACTGGCCCCCAAGCTCCTGCAGCCCCTCACGCCAACTGCTGGGTGCCATTTAAACCCTCCCTGCTGGCATGGAACCAGAGATAAATATAGCCAATGCCGCAGAAACCTGAGCCCCCCCTAAGCTGTCGCTGCACATCAAGACGTTTACAGTGGATTAGATGTGATTCCCCTTCCCTCTCCCCCCAGCCCCCACCCCACCCAGCCCGCTTGCCCCAGCCTGGGCCGGCTCCTGTGCACGGGGAGGGAGGCCGTCGGTGTAATTTGATTAGTTTTCATTTCTCAGCAGCCCCCGTGGGGCAGGGGAGGTGGGGGAGGACACACATTCTCCTCTCATCTGCTCCTTTCAATTACTCCTAGCCGGGCGGCCTGCCTGCTGTCTCCTTGCTAGTCCCAAAGATGTGTGTGTGTGTGTGTGTGGGGGGGGGGGGTTGTTGAGGGGAGGGAACAAGGAAAGGCAGGGTTCAGGCTGGAAGAGGCCTTAAGAAATCAAAGTATCCATCCCCCGGCTTCCTGACAGCACCTTAACCAGGCTCCATCAGTCAGAAGCATGAGACTGCTTCAAATTTGGGGCATGTGTGTGGGCTCAGTGTCCAGGGGTAAGAAGGATTGAAACCTGGAGGGTCAAATGGCTTCAACTTCTGGGTTTTCAAAGCAGCCTTGACATCTTATGTCGCTTAGGTCTCCTGTGACGGGGGAAATTGAGGCGAGATGAATTTTTTTGGTCTTTTTGGCAGGGGTCAGTAGAGGTTTTCCTTTTAACTCAGTTGGTCAGGGGCAGAGCAAGAATTAGAACTAATAGGCTACACCTTTCCCTCCGTGGCAAGGTCAAGATCTATTAAACCCTCGGTCTCTTCCCTCTCTCTCCCTCTGGATCGTTTATCTGTCCTTCTGTGTCGCCTCTTCAACTCTGTTTCCTGCCCCCTTGGGACCCCAAGCTTTTCCTGAGTGGGTGGAGTGGGAGGGAGAGAAAGCAGAACCCTCCAGACTCACTTTGACTCTCCCTTCTCCTTGACCATCTGGCTCGGTTGTTCCGCATCTTCCTGTCTAAGCCATCAGTTTTACACGTAGCATGTAGGTCTCAAATGTCAGGGGGAGGAGGGACTACTTAACCTTCAAGCTTCTCAGTCCATGGTCACCCCTCAGCAGAGTTTGGGGCCTGAGAGGACCAATGCTCCCAATGCTGTGGGCAGGCCTGAGAGACCAGCAGAGAACAAGCTCAGTCTTCGGGCTGAGGGGTTGGTCACAGGGAAGCCCTAGGCAGGGTCTCTGCCCTTGAGGACCTTACCATTCGTAGACCCCTGTGGTCGTCTGGTTCCACCCAACCCATGATGCCTCAGTCCCCTTCACAGGTGGCCATTGTCCAGCTGCTACTGACCTCACAAGGCAACCCGTCCCACTGAGGTGCAGCTCTGGCCACAGGGAGGCCTTCTGGGTTTTGAACTGCCATCGGTTCCCTCTTTTATTCTTTGGTCCCCATTTTTCCTCTAGGAACCCGTGGACTAAGTCTGATCCATCCTCCACTTGACGTTTGAGATTGGTGTTATAAGTTTCAATCAGTGGCAAGGACAGTAAAAGGAGGAAGTATGGTGCTGGGACTCAGAGAGGGTTTCTCAGGGGAGGTGAGATCCAGCTGGAGCTTGACGGACCTGGATGTCCTGTCGCTCGTGGTCTATGGTGAGGAGCCGGGAAAATGCCGGTGTCTGTCTGGGGTAGGGAACAGAGATGAGGAGGGGTCGTAGCTAGACAAGAAAAAACCCCACACATGTTGAGGAAAGCAATGGGGTCTTACCTGGGTTCTTGGCCTTACCAGTGTGGCAGCCTGGGGGCTATGGGTTCTAAACCCTGCTTTTGACCCCGACCAGCTGGGTTGAGGAAGAATTGCTATTTCTAACCCACATCCTTCCAAGCAAAGAAAAACCTGGCCTCAGTTTACACTCCAGTCCTATGAGCCTTGGGAAAAGAAGGATGTGGAAGTTACCGTGGAGACCAAAAAATTGCATCATTTTGTCCTTTTGGGATCCAATCTGCCTTGCCCCTAAACAGTGTGTTCGCATCCTCTAAAAATGGAAGCAGGAGAGCTGGGCTTGTTCTGATTTCCAGGATCTTACTATCTGGTTGGCAAACATGGACACTGAAACGTGAATGTTAAATTATAATGTGAGAGAGAGCTATTTTAATTCAGCAGTAAACACAGGGGCCGTGATCGATTGCCAGTGAGTGGGCTCATCAACTGAATGTTTCAGGAGTTTATAGAAAGTCAGAATCACCAAGTCTGGGTCTCTGTGGAAGGCTTGAGGAGGAGGAGGGTTTGTGCTGGGTCTTGGGGAACAGGTAAGAATTAAATGAGAAGAGAGGAAGGGGGCACTGGGTGGAGGGTTTGTATGGCACGCAGGGTCCAGTAAGTGGGCGATTGGACAAGTGTGTAGAGATGAGAGGAGGCCCAGCTGAGCGTGGAGGGACTTGAAAGCTGAGGCAAAGGGACCACATAGAAAACCATGGCAGTAACCCAGGAGTGGGGTGCTGGAGGCCTGAGCAATCCACTCAGGCAGGAGGATGGATTCCACCAGGAGAGGATGCATGTTTCAGCTGGCCAAGGGGTGTGTGTGTGTGTGTGTGTGTGTGTGTGTGTGAGATAGGAGGATGATGGTTGTATTAATGAAAGGGCACCCGGTACATGGCAACACCCAATCAATGTTAGTCCCTTTCCTTGCTTTGTCCTGTCCTCCACTCCTGGCCCCTCTCTCTCTCTCTCTCTCTCTCAGTCTATTGCCTTGGCCATTATTGCCTCCAGGGGACCAGAAGAGCAAGAACGGGAGAGGGAAAACCTGGTCTCACCCCAGGTGCCTATATATTTATTCACTCAACTCTTTTGATCAAGAAACCTGTATTGCACGTCTCGCACTGGGCATTGGGGTCACTGATGTGAAGACGATGCGGTCTTTGTGCCTGCAAATAGACACAGCTGGGTAAGATGAGCGCACAAAGTTATCTAACCAAGGTGGGAAGCGGTAGGTGGTAAAGGAGTACTATCCTGTAATCCAGAGAAAGAATTTATTAAATTCCCCCCTTCATCGGCTGAACCCGGTTCCCTAGGAGCCCACTCTGTGTCAGTCCCTGGGGCTGGGACGGGACCTGGGTGAGGGCACTGAATAGGAGCCTATGGGATTGATGGGAGTTTGGCTTTGTGCGTGTAACGTTTGCTTGTAACCAAATGTGAGGGTGGGGCTGCAGGGCTAGAGTGATCTTGTGCGTCCGGGTCTCAGCGCATCCCTGTCTGTAGTCGTGCTTGCGTACGTCTGCCCAAGTAAGCGCCGAGGACCACGTCAGGGCTCAGCTGTGGGGCACAGACCCTCCCAGGCCCGAGAAGATAGGGTGGCCCAGGTATCTCTGGCCTCAAAACCCTGATGGGGGGTTGGCCCTCTATCCACCCTGCTCCTCTTTCCTAGCCGAGCTGTGGAACAGCCGCATCTAGGGGCTTGGCCTTCCTCCCCTGCACACTCACCCACCCCATGCAGGCTGCCCTCTGATGGATGGGAACACATTGGTGCCAAGCACAGAACAGCCTTTGTGCTCCACCACCAGCGGTGATCCATCAGCTCTAACCTGACAGCAGGGCGTCGGGCCCTAATCCCCATCCCTGCTGGCTTGGGCACTCAGGGCCCCCTGCCCCGACTGTAGCCTCCTCTAGCCGTCCCCTGCTCCCTCCGGAGGAAGCCCTTATCCCTGGTGGGGGCTCCAGGGCCAAGCTGTTTGTGTCCCCACCCTGTCTGTCTCAACTCAATTCTGTCTGTTTGCCTGCTGGGCTGATCTCATTTGCATGCTAGTGGTTGGATTTCAAAATGCCCAGAAATCCCCTTCACCTGCCTTGCGGGCCCTTCCTCCCCACTCTGCTCTACATACTCAGCCTTACTCTCTGGCTCCTAGCCTCTTCCAGTCCCTGCTGACCTCGCAGGTGGGCTGACCTGGGCTGCCATGTTGTTTGGCCAACATCAAAGCAAGTTTCCCATTCTGGAGCCTCGATTCTGGAAGTAGAGGAGCAAGAAGGAGAAGAGTCTGGAAGGGCAGGAGCCTCTGGCTTCTCCGTACAAGTCCCCCCTTTTGTTTTCTTAGCCTGGGTCTCTGGGTGTTATGGATGGGAACTAGGTAGGGCTTGGGTGGCAGAAATGTGTGTACATCTCAAGGACCTAGATGCATGCACGTGGCATCCAAATCAGCTTGATTATTGGGGGAGCAGTAGCCTTGCAAGCAGGGTGAGAACCGATCACAGAATCCTAGAATATCAGAGCTGGGAGGTAGCCTAAGGATTAGCTAGTCCACCTTCTTCCTTCTACACACTGGGAAACTGAGGCCCAGAGGTGGGGATGTGACTTGCCAAGGGTGCACAGAGCACTAGTGTCAGAAGTGTGAAGGGGGCCTGATCTTAGGCCTTGGGGCTGAATCCCAGTGCCTCGTCTCCCTCCCTGAGCCTGACAGGTGAGGAACATGCTTCAAGTGAGTACCTGCTTTCCGGGTAGGAGGCAGTGAAGGGACCGGAGCTGCTTTAGGCTTCGAATGGAGAGTCAGGGAGATGTGGAGAGATGAACAGAAGATAGGAGAGACGGGTGAGAGACACTAGGCTGGAGAGACCGAAGGAAGCCTGAGGGTTTGAGACAAAAGGAGAGGTCTCGAGGCAGATGGGAGCCCCAGCTGAGGGGTGAGGGGTGTCGGGGGTGGGGGGGCTCTAGGCCTCCGGAGGCCACACATTGTTTCCATTGAGGACTGAGCATCAGATAACCACTGGGAAATCCGTCCCTGCCTGGAATCTGGAGCTCAGAGCCAGGCTCATTCATCAAGAATCTCTGGCCTTGGGGTGGGGGAAGGTGTGGGCCTGGAGGCGGAAGGGAATGGGTCCCCAGGGAGTGGGGGTCACGGAGAGGTGATTGGTGGACACAAAGCACAGAGCTAGGTTTAAAAATAACCAGACCAGATTTCAGCAGAGTGTGTGCCAGTGTGAACCTGGGCGCCTTTGGAAATACGGCTGAGGATTTCTTATGCGTATTCCGTGTTCCTGTGTGAGCTGGGCCTTAGCTCTGGATTAAGACAAATACTGTGAGGAAACGAAGGGCATGTGGAAGAAGGAACCCCGGATAAGGAGTCGGGGCACGTTGGTGTTGTTTCTCCTCTCTGGGTCTCATTTTCCCTGTTTGCAAGTCAAGATGCTGATATGAATGACCCAAGTAGCCCTTTGAGAGGTAACATTCTTTTTCTGACTCAGCACGTGGGTCTGGAGGAAGTGCTCATAGGGTCAGAGTCGGACTGTTTGGAGACTCGTTTGAAGCGGGCCTGGCCCTAAAGAATGGACCTGTAGGATCGGAGGGGGCAGGTTTCTTTGGAAGTTTTGTCCTTTTCCCATCTCCACTTCTGCTCCCATACTCAGTCTCACTGAAGTGCAACCAGATGGTTCTCGGGACTCATTTCGGCCCACCTAGAACCGCCGCCTGGCATGTATTTGTCATACTCGCCCCCGGACTTAGCCCCCCACCCGGTCCCCTTCCTTTCTAATCCCACCCCATTCTGTCTTCCTTGTGGATTCAGAAGCTTCTGCCCTCACTGTGGGTTCAGAAGCTGCCCCACCCCCTTCCACTCCATAGACAGCTTCTATTTCTGCCTCTTTGACAAGTTGTGACATATTTGGGAGCAGCTGCTGCCTGGGTGGAGATGCCTTTGCTTTTCTTCTGGCTCTGTCTTCTCCTCCCCAATACCTCTCCCAACAGCCACCCCTTCCCAGAATGTGCTAGAAGACCCTCCCTGCATTCCCCTCTCTGGAACTCAGACATCCAGCTTTTCCTAGGTTTCCGCAGGAGTGGCCCAGGCTCTAGACTGATAGAAAGGGAGTCTTCTGGGATAGAAAAGTCAGGTGGCTGGGTGTGGGGGATAGGATCTCTTCTGCCAAGTCCCAAGCTGTGTGGTTTGAGGCAAGTCTCTTCCCTGCCCTGGGCTTCATTTTTCTATCTTTTAAGATGGGGGCCATGAATAATGTCTTCCCTGCCAACAGCAAGTTGTTTTGCCACCTGTTAACTGTGGAGACTTGGGAACTCTCCCCGTCGTATTGATCCCATTACTCTTGTCTTCTCTGAAGATTTTATTTCAATGTGACCCACAAACAGAAATCAGTCAATTGAAATAGATTCAGGAATGATAGGGAAGATAGAATTAGCAGGCAGGGCCATTAAAAGAGCTATTATAGATATGCTCAATATGTTTAAGGATTTAAAGAAAAACATGAACATAATGAAGAGAGAATTAGAAGATATAAAAAAGGATTATAGTTCCACTGGATAGGATTATATATTAGTCTGCTTTGTTGCCATGACAAAATACCATAGACAGGAGGGCTTAAACAGCAGACATTTATTTTCTCACAGTTCTGAAGGCTGCAAGTCTGAGGTCAGGGTACTGACCAGCACAGTTGGGTTCTGGTGAGAGCTCTCTTCTTGGCTTGGAAATGGCTGCCTTCTTTCTGTGTGTTCACATGGCCTTTCTTCAGTGCATGTGTACACAGAGAGAGAGAGATGTCAAGCTCTTTTTATAAGAGCTCCTAATCTCATCAGACCAGGCTCTCACCCTCATGACCTAATTGCCTCCCCAAAGCCCCATCTCCAAATACCACCACACTGGGGGCAAGGACTTCAATATATGAATTTTGGTGGGAATACAAACATTCAGTCCATTGCATATCAATAACAGATTAGACACTGCAGAAAAAAGTTCACTGAATCTGAATACAAAGCAATAGAAATATCTAGAATGAAACACAGAGAAAATAACATGAACCACATTTCACTGACCTGTGGGAAAACATCAAGTGGACTAACATATATGTAATTCAAGTCCCAGAAAGGGGCAGAAAAATGTTGGAAGAAATAATGGCTATACATCTCCAAATTTGGGGCACCTGGGTAGCTCAGTTGGTTAAGCACCCAACTCTTGATCTCAGCCCAGGTCTTGATCTCATAGCTGTGAGTTCAAGCCCTGCATTGGGCTAGGCGTGGAGCCTACTTAAAAAGAGATTTCCAGGGGCGCCTGGGTGGCTCAGTTGGTTAAGCATCCGACTTTGGCTCAGGTCATGATCTCATGATTTGTGAGTTTGAGCCCCACATTGGGCTCTGTGCTGACAGCTCAGAGCCTGGAGCCTGCTTTGGATTCTGTCTCCTTCTCTCTCTGCCCCTCCCCCTGTGTACTCTGTTTCTCTGTCTCTCAAAAAAAAAAAAAAAGAGATTTCCAAATTTGATGAAAACTATAAACTCATAAATATAAATCATTTAATAACCCCCCCAAGAATAAACACAAAAAACCACACCAAGGCATATCATAATCCAATTTCCAAAAACCAGTGGTAAAGAGAAAAATTTAAAAGCAGCCAGAGAAAAAGTGGCATGCTATATATAGGGGAACCAAGTTAAAAAAAAAAAAAAAGTACTGATTTATCATCAGATACTATGAAGACCAGAAGACAATAGAACAACCTCTTTAAAGTGCTAAAAGAAAAACTATAAACCAAGACTTCTATATCCAACAAAAATATCTTTCAAGAATGAAGGTGAAGTAAAGACTTTTTCAGACAGGGAATAGCTAGCAGAGTTTATCACCAGGAGATAGTCACTATAATAAATGTGAAAGGAAGTTCTTTAGGCAGAAGGAAAACAATACAAGATGGAAACTTGAATCCACATAAAGGAATGAAGAGTATCAGAAGTGCTGAACATGTGGGTAATAGAAAAAGGATTCCAAATACCCCCCTCCCCCATTTAAAATTTTATTTAAAAGATAGTTGCCTACTTAAGGCAAAAATAGTAACAATGTGTTGTAGGGTATATAATATAAAAACAGAATTATGAGAACAACAGTACAGAGAATGGGAGGTGGGAAATATACTGTTATAAGGTTTCTGCATTATATGTGAAATAGCATAATATTATTTGAGAGTAGACTGAAAAGTTAAAGATGCATATTGTTAACACTAGAGGAGCTTCTAAAAACTAAAATGAAGCTAAGAAGCGAATACTAGAGATAAATTGGAATGTGAAAAAAATACTCGGTTAATCTAAAAGAAGACAGGAAAAGAGACAAAGAGGAACAAAGAGCAGATGGGACAAATTGAAAACAATTTATGAAATGGTAGATTTACTCCCAACTGTATCACTGCATTAAATGTAAATAGTATGACTGAATAAACAGCAATATCCAACTATAGGCTGTCTGCAAGAAATTAACTTGACACATAAAGACACAGGTTGAGAGTAAAATGATGGAAACATACCTACCATGCAAACACTAATCATAGGAAATTTGAGGGATCCTGGCTGGCTGAGTTGGTGGAGCATGTGACTCTTGATCTTGGGATTGTGAGTTTGAGCCCCATGTTGGGTGTAGAGATTACTTAAAAAATAAAAAAATCTTAAAAAAAAAAAAAGAAATGTGGAGTGGCTATATTAGTATCAGAAAACAAATTTCAGAACAAGAAATATTACTAGGGATAAAGAGAGATACTAAATAATGATAAAGGGGTCAATTCATCAATAAGACATTAATTTTTGAATGTCTATGTACCTAATAATAGACCTTCAAAATAGATGAAGCAAAAATGACAAAACTTAAGGAGAAATAGATAAATACAAGATTGTAATGTTTTTATTAATTTTGAAGGAGAGAGAGAGACAGAACATGAGCAGGGGAAGAGCAGAGAGAGAGGGAGACACAGAATTCGAAGCAGGCTCCAGGCTCTGAGCTGTCAGCACAGAGCCTGATGAGCGGCTCGAACCCACAAACTGTAAGATCATGACCTGAGCCGAAGCCAGACGCTCAACTGACTGAGCCACCCAGGCGCCCCAATACATCCAAGATTTTAGTTAGAGATTTCAAAAATCCTCTCTTGGTAATTCACAGAATAAGTAGGTAAAATCAATGAAGAAACAGAAGACTACTCATTCCATCAGTTTGCCAGCTGATGTTTGTAGGGTTTTTCACCCAACAATAGGTGGCACATGGGACACTGACCAAGGTAGATCATATGCTGAGCTACTAAAAAAAGTCTCAATAGATTTAAAAATACTTATTCCAGAAAGAGCATGTGCTCTGACCACAATGGAATCAAACTGGAAACCAATAACAGAGACCTCTAGAAAATCCCCAAATAATTGGCAATTAAACTTTTAAATGACCCATGGATCATTACTTATTGAGTCCTTTCTGCCAAGATCTGTGCTAAGTGCTAGATAACTGTAACTCATTTAACCCTCACAACAATCCCCATAAGATAATTACTATCATCAGCATTTTGCAGATGAGCATCCAGAGCCCAGAGAGGGTAGGCAGTTGGTAAACTGTAAAGCTAGGACCACAAACAGAGCCGTCTCATGCCAAAGCCCAACTCAAGATTAGTATGTTAGTCAATAATCAACTAGTTAGAGTATTTGAGATGGGTGCACTAAAGAGAGCTGTGCTGGGGAGCCCTGTTGGGCCTGGGGGTGGGGGGAGGAGTGCATGGCTGAGCCATTGACAAGCTGCTTGCCTCCTCTCCAACTCCCCATCCCCAGTCTCACCCCCAGGCTTGGTGCTGAAGAACCTTCCCCATGGAAAGTTTCACTTCGGATATTTCCTTGTGCTCTTCCCCAAGCAAATTCCTCTCTGCTTTGGGGCTCCTCTGTCCCAGCCAGCTCCCTCCATGGCAGGCTCACTGGCCTTTCGCAGGTGCTTCATCTAAACTCTTCACAAGTGCTCCTGGTCTTCCTCCTCCAGGGGTTCTACATCTACTGCCCCCAGCCTGGCTCTCCCATCCAGATCTCAGCAGGCCTGCTCTCTGCTCCAGGGCTTTCTGGAACCTTATCCCCGGGTCCTCAGTTCCAAGCAAGACCTGAGACACTATGCTCCTCAGGCAGCCTTCTCAGACCAGATCCACTATCATCAGTTACCTGGAATCCACGGCAACTGGACTGCTTGCTTTTTCTTGGTCTTTTACTTGAGAGACCCCTGAGCCAGACTACCTGGGTTTTAATTCTGGCATTGTCACTTTTTAGCTTGGTGATATTATGTAAGTGGCTTGACCTTTCTGTGCCTCTACTTTTTAAATCTTTTAATAAGGATAAAAATAGGACCTGTCTCATAGAGTTGTTGTATAGATTAAATGAGTTCATATTTATAAAGTGCTTGGCACTTAGTATATACTCAATAAACTTTAGCTCCGTTATCACTATTGAACCTGCCTTCTGTCCATGTCTCCCCCATCAGACTGGGAGCTTCCTGGAAGCAGCAGTAGTGTTTTTTTTTTCTTTTGCTCTGTCATCCTGGGAGTTCTCTGGGGAGAGGGCTGCATCTTCCCTAATGAGTGGGGGGGCTCCTTGAGGACACAAGAATATGTCTCTCCATCAGACAGGGACTGTGTCTTTGTCCTCAGGCTCTGAATTTCCTTCTTTGCTTGCCCCGGTACTCAGGACAGAGATGTGAATATGGCAGACCAGGAGAGCTCCCAGGTGGTGAGGATGTTGCAGGGAGGGGCCCTGTTGAGGGAGCCGTGGAGTCCTAGACAGAGATTCCTACCCAGGGGGGCCCCCAGAGAATGCTGAGCAGCTCCAGGATTGAGGTCACAGAGCAGCCTCCAAGGGCTACTTCTGTCCTCAGGAAGGGGCCGGCCAGAAGTTGTCCCAAGACCTTCTTTCTGTCCATGTCCACCACTGAGGTTATCAGGCCTTGGCACGATCTTAATTCTTTTCTCCTCATCGGAAGACCGGAGATGTGGATGGCATGGGGCAAAGGGCAGACAGATATGGCATTGAGTCCTAACTCTGCTGCTTCCTAATTGCGTGACCTTTTATTCATTTGATATCTTGGAAACTGTTTTCTCATAACAAAATGCTAATTAGAAAACCTGTTACTCTGGGCATGCCATATACTCAGTAGATGTTGAATGAATGAATGAATGAATGAGTGAATGCATATTTGTTTCTTTTCTTTTGGAGGCGGGGAGTTAAGGAGGGGTGCAACCAGCCGTGCTCTGGGTAAGTCGAATTCTAGCATCTGCGGGCTGAACAGGTCATTGAGATGACATTTAGTTCACTCCCAGCCTTTAATCCATCCCAGGCACACACTTAAATAAGCTCCCAAAATGGAACCCTTGGTAATACATTCCCATGCTTTGGCCATGAGAAAATCCCTTCTAACATCACTTCACCCCCACCCTACCCCACCCTAATAGCACATTATAGGCATATCTTGTCTTTGACTCTTTCCTTTAGCTGGGATGAGGAATGTGGTGTAACTCATCGAGTGGAGAGTCAGGACATTTGTATTCTAGTCCTAGCTCTGCTGTCGATTCCTATGTGACCTTGCGAAATGGAAGCCAACATTTACTGCGTCTCTCCTCTGTGCTGGCCACAGTGCTAAATGGCCTACGTGCATTACCCCACTCATTTCTCCCAAGTATATGGAGTAGCGACAGAATCCTTGTTTTACAAAGGGGAAACTTCTCTGAGGCTCAGAGGAGTTAAGGAACCTGGATCAAACCACACCGTCTTTAAATAATTAGTTCCTGTCTCTCTCTGCAGTTTCTTTCTACTGTGCAATGCTGACTTCTCTGGGGGCCTCAGTTTCCTGATCTGTAAAACAAAGGGATGGATTCAGTGTTCTGGAAGGTCCCTTCCAGCTTTGGCATTTTGTTACCCCGCGCTCAAAGCCTCTGGAAGGGTCTTAGGAAGTTTGTGCTTAGCTTCCTGGCTTGGCTTCCCTGACCTTCCCGACCTTCTTTTTTTGTTTGCCTATCGCCAGGCCCTCCTCACCATCCTCTCCAGCAAGTCGGTGTGAGACAAGGAACCAAATGTTTCCCTGGAGTTGGGGCAGATCCATCTGTTGCATTCCCTGAATTGCGGGCTGTGGGAACACTGCGTTCTGCCCTCTGGCCCTGGTGCCTGGAGCGTTTTCCCTGGGCCATATTGCCTGTCTGCATTCCCCTCTCCGTGGGGGCTTGGGCCAGCCCAAGGCAGGACCCGGTTTGCTTTTCTGCAGCTGAAAGCAGATGGCTTCCGGGTGGTAGGGGTGGGGTCGGGTGGGCTTGGTTCCCAGGCCCAGGGACTTTTCCTCAGCAGGCTGTTTTCATTCCTCAAGTGCCGGCCTTGCACCCTCTCAGACCATTGATGGAGTTCCTGTAGCCAGACATTGGCTAACTCACATGTCCTCCCTCCACAGCGGAGACATAGCCCTGACTTCAGATTGCTAGCCACGGCTCCCCTTGGTCTATAGATGATTCATAGATGGGGAAGTTGAGGCCTTGGGACGCGGGTCAGAGGGCCAGACTGGGACAGGAACTCAGGCACCTGCTCTTCCCAGACTGGACTGGACTCCCCACCCCTGTCTTTCAATAAGGCTGCTTTCCCAACTCTGTGTCTGGCTTCCTAAGTCTCCAGTTGCCTGTTCTTCATATTTCTTGACTGTAACCAGATTATCAAAAGAGACTGTTTCCTTCGTTGGCTAGTGAGGCTCTCATACTTCCTGGTCCAGGGGCGAGGGGCAGTGTTTTCTTGGATTCCTGAACCCAGAGGCAGCTGCATTCTCCATCTAGTGCCACCTGGTAGGCGTTGGATGGTCAGGGGAAGTAATCTGGGTCCAAAGTAGGATTGACTCAAGGGGACAACGTGACTATCCTTACTAGGTCATCATCAACAACTACATCACCATTTAGGACTTTCCTGTTTGTCAGGCACTGTGATAAATGCTTTATACACATGAACTCTTTGGTCCCTACAATAATGCTATGAAGTAGGTATTCCCTCAGTTTTCAGACCAGGAGTCTGAAATTTGTTAAGAATGGTTAAGAAATTCGTTAATAGTACTAATAGAAGGTGGAGGCAGGATTAGAACCTAGCCTGGCCAACTCCAAAGTTGGTGGATGGTCTCCTCCATTAATGTCTACTACCTCAGACTCAAGCCTTGGAAAACCTTGGTGAACAACCCTTCCTTACGGTGGGTATATAGTGGGTATTCAGCAAGTGCACACGTAGCTGTTCATTACCTACTTACTGATTAGCTAAGCTAAACAATGGAGCCCATGTCATCAAAGCAAGTCCCTTCTATGGCACAGAATGAGAGTTCAGGCCATTTTTCTTTCTCTGGGCTGACCTGAACATCATAGCCTCCATGTCATGCTCTGTGACCTGGGGTGAATTCCTGATCCTTTGGATGCTGGTGGTACCCACTGGGATGAGTCAAGATGTCATTCAGGGGGGAACGGAATTGTAAACGAATTGAGACAGGAGGCCGGACACCTTGACCTTCAAAAGGGCTGTTGCAGGAATGGTGAGCTGCATCAAGCCGTCTGGTGGTTTGCTTATTCTGAGGCAGACAGCCTCGCTCCTAGAGGCGTGAATTTAGGAACATCCCATCCACTCGTTGGCGGGCACGCCTGGCACCAGTGCCTATAGCCCTGGGAGTGGGTGTTGGCATGATCATGGCCTTGTTCCCTGCCACATGGAGCCAACAGAGACAAGCCTCCTGACTTGTGTTCTTTTGCTTTGCTCTTGCTGGCTGTCCTTGCCAAGGCTTGGTTCTTGGCTGGGGAGGTTGGTAGCCAAGAGCTTGACTTCTGACCTCTGACAACCTCAACCCTCCCCCTCCCCCACACCTGCTAACTCCAGTGAAGCCATAGATGCATAGATGATCAGAGCTGGGAAGGATCTTAGACCAACTGCCTCATTTTAAAGAGGAGAAACTGAGAAGTAGAGAGAAGGAAGTGACTTGCTTAAGGTGACAGATGGCAGAGTGGAGTAAACCATATTGGACTTCAGCAGCCTGCCTGCCTTGTCTTCGAGAGCCAGGAAATATTCATTTAATATACATGTAATGTCTTCTATGTATAATCACATTGCCTTCAGCTGAGTGATCACCTGGATGCACACACACACACGTGTACACACACATATACACTACACACACACATTGTCCAGAGCCTCCGTCTATACCTCCCCTGGCTCTGACAGGTCACTGTCCCCTTCTAACCACATCAAATTTCCTGGTCCAGATTTCTACCCCTTGTGATCTTGCCTCTTGAGGTGGCTAAGGGCTGATGTGACAGTGGAAGATGTCTAGATCCTTGATCTTTCGTCCTTTCCATACAAGGCAGGGAGCCAGGCAGAGGGCTTCATCACTTAGAGTTATGAGGCCCTAGGTCGGTTACTTATCCTCACTAAGCCTCAGTTTTCTCATTTGGAGAATGGGCATAATAATACATTTAGCTTAATGCCTGGCACCACATCAGCTAACAATGTGTTAGTTACTATTTATTATTATTAGTGGGACTATTATTATTCTTGAAAGCAGTGGTTCTCTGGGGGATTTCCCACGTAGCCGATAGGATGGGGCTTGGGTTCCATAACCTTTCCATGATGTATCCCCGTCCCCCACCACACACATACATACACACACACACACGCGTGCGCACATGCACACACATGCATGTGCACACACACACACATGCATACACACACATACGCACACACAGCTAGCATTCTAGCAGTTTCAGTCCCTACCCTGGCCCCATCCATTGTCAGCCAAGCCCCTGGCATTTCACGGATCTCAGCTCTGCCTGTTGCAAGTTATAAATAACCCCTGGCCATCTGTTCTATGAAACCCCAATACCGAGACCACAAGCAGAAGCTTCCTAGATCCTTGTCTCCATCCTTCCCCATCTTCTTCTGTTTCTGGCAGGATTTTTATTTTCTCCAATTTAGAATTTAAAGCTCTTCCCAAGCCTCTGTGTGGACTCTCCATCATTGCAGATGTCGAGGAAATCTCTGGGGAACAGTTCTTTTGGAAGGAAATGCCCGTTTAAAGAAATTGCCCAGAAGCATTGTTCTCCCTCCGTTGGGGAGGGCTAGCGGCTGTAAGGCGGATGGAATGTGCCCAGAAAACTTGAGGGGACTATGAGGCAGGCACCACCCACAGCAAAGGGGCTCAGAAGCAGTGGCTCTCTGAGTCCCCAGAGCTAAGCAAACCCTTAACCTTGTTGGGAGGGGATGAGGTGAGAATCCTTGGTCCCTTCCTTTCTTCTCATTCCTACTCACTAAAAACACATATAAGTCCTGTGTGCCCCTCTCAACCTGCAATAATTAGCTAGTTAAAATAATATATTAGCTAATTATAATAACTAGCTCATCTGGGTGGCTACATGCTATGGACTTAATGTTTATTTCCCCCACAAATTCAGATGTTGAAGCCCCAACTCCCAGGGAGATGGCATTTGGAGATGGAATCTTTGGGAAGCAATTAGGATTGGATGAGGTCATGAGGGTGGGGACCCCACAGTGGGATCCCCACTTAAAAGGGAAGTGCCCTTTTAAGAAGAGGCACCAGAAAGCTTACTCTCTCTCCAAGTGTATTCACTGAGGAAAGGCCCTGTGAGCAGAGCAGGAAGTGGAAGGAAGCCAGGAAGAGGGCCCCCACCAGAACCTGACGGTGCTGACACCCTGGTCTTAGTCTTCCAGCCTCCAGAACAGTGTTTAAGCCACCCTACCTGTGGTATTTTATTATGGCAGCCCAAGCTGACTGATACACTATATAAACATATTGGTCAGGACATTCCCTCTTCTCAGGAAGAGCATTCCAACAGGGCCTTCATGGAGACAATGAAAATGACTGTGGTCTGCTTCTTAGGTGAAACCTAGTATAGGGGCAGCCATGTTTTTTCCATCACAAGCCAATTGACCAGAAATCCATATGTATGTGAAATACATAAAGTTCTAAATGCTGTATCAAATTTAACTAAATAGGGGCCCTGCGTGGCTCAGTTGGTTAAGTGTCTGACTCTTGATTTCAGCTCTGGTTGTGATCGCACAGTTTGTGTGGTTGAGCCCTGTATCGAGCTCTGCACTGTTAGCATTGATCCTGCTTGGGATTCTCTCCACCCCTCTCTCTCTGCCCCTCCCTGCTCTCTCTCTCCCTCAAAAATAAACATTAAAAAATCACTAAATAAGAAGTAACATTTGTAAGTTATAATGTGTGTAAAACAATAAAAATTCAACAAACACTCATGGTCCTGCTATCTATTTTAAGGAACGGAACATGGCAACATTGCCTTTGAATGCCTCCCTAATCTTATCCATTCCCTCCTTGATCCGAGTTAACCTTCATCATTAATTCTGTGCTCATGATTCCCTTGCTTCTCTTTACGGTTTTATCACATTTCTATTCCGAAATGACATACTGTTTGATTTCATATATTTTTGAATATTTTCTCAGTGGAAGCAAAGCACACACTCATCTTCTTGTGTGACTAGCTTCTTTCATCTGTGTTGCGCGTGTTGCCATTCATTGTTTTTTAATTATAGTGCAGAATTCATTGTGTGAATTACTTCTCAATTCTATTGCTGATGAAAAGTATCCATCATTCCAGCTTGGGAGTACTGGATGCTAGGCTGCCACGAATATTCTTCTTCTACAGGGAAGACTTGCCCTAGGGTGTATACGTAGAAGTGGAATTGTTGCCTCACAGAGTATATACATCTTCATTAGATAACATAAATCCTGCTTTCCAAGGCGACTACATCAATTTACACTTCCACTAATAGTGAGATTGTCAAACTTAAAAATTTTGTTTGTTTATCTGGAGGGAACAAAATGGCATCTCCTGTGGTTAAAATTTGCATATCCCTGATGACTAATAAAGTTGAGCATTTTTTTCCATATATTTATTGGCCATTCATATTTCTTAATTTGTGAATTTCCTGTTCAAGTACTTTGCCCATTTTTCTATTAGATTCTTTATCATTTTCTTATTGATTGTAGGACTTCCTCATGTTTATATTTTTAAAGTTTATTTATTTTGAGAGGGGAGGGGCAGACAGAGAATCCCAAGCAGGCTCTGTGCTGTCAGCACAGAGCTGGACATGTGGCTTGAACTCACGAACCGTTAAGATCATGACCTGAACCGAAGTCAGAGGCTTCACTGACTGAACCACCCAGGTGCCCCCCTCATATTCTTGATAGTAGTCCTTTGTCAGAGAGAAGTATTACAGATATCTTCTCCCTCTCTGGTTTCCTTTTCACTCTCTTAAGATGTCTTTTCACTTACTTTCCTTCAGAGTTAGGGATTTTTGTTCCTGTTTAGGAAATCTTTGCCTATTGCAAGGTCATGAAGATACTTTTTTTCTGTTTTCTTCCAGACATTGTTTTGTTTGAACGTTCACATTTAGGTCTCTGTATCTGAACTGAGTTTTGTATATGGTGTGAGGCTGTTTGTTACCCTGTTGGCAAAAGCTGCTGGTGTCCCCATGAAGCAGGCCATCAAGGACCCTGATGGCACTGCCATGGGGCTGATACTGACAGCTCCCACCCTTCTTTATTCCTAGCCATCTCCAGACAGCTCAGCTAAGTCAACATCCCTAGCAATCTTTCTTTGTGGTTTTTCTAGATTTTTGCTCTATGGCATTGCTATAGATTCTTAATTGGACGACTGAGCCCTCCCAGGGCTAGTTTTGTTTGTGGATAGAAGTTGTTTTTTGTGGGAGAACAAAGCCTGCTGTTCCCTACTCCGCCATCTTGCCGATGTCACTCCAATGTTATTTTTGCTGTTTATAAACTCTGAATCTGAAGTTATGTGTTTTTAGCACTGTAAAGATGTTATTCCATTGTCTTCTGGCTTTCATTGTTTCTGTTGAAAAGTTTGCTAATTGTATTATAGTTGTTCCTTTGCAACACTGTATCTTTTTAGCGCACCTACTTTTAACATTTTCTCTTTGTTTTTGTTCTCTCCAGTTTTACTACGATGTAATTATGTTTTTTTTTTTTTTTTCTGGGGTGGGGTATGGACATTCTTGAATCTATGGCTTCATTTCTGTTGTTGTTTTTGCCCTTTTGTTGTTTTTCTTCATTTCTTTTTTCCCTCTGTGTGTGTGTGTGTGTGTGTGTATTCAAGTATAATTAACATATAGTGTTATATTGGTTTTATGTGTACAATACAGTGATTCAGCAATTCTGTGTATTAGTGCTCATCACGATAAGTATATTCTTAATCCCCTTCACCTATTTCAACGCCCCCCTCCCCACCTCCCCTATCAGTTTGGGATATTATAGGATTTAGAATGCTTATATTTGAAGGATCTCTTCAAATACTGCATCTGTCTTATCTTTCTTTTCTCCCGTCACACCAATTACACATATGTTGGGATTTTAACTGTATGCTATGTGTCTAACATATTTTCCACCTTTTTGGGAGAGTCATTTTAATTTTAATCTGAATTTTTCTATTGATTCATCTTCCAGTTCACCAATACTCTAATCTGCTGTTAGACCCATCAAATGAATTATTTGTTGTTCATTATGTTATTGTATTTTTCAGTCCTGGGCTCTCCATTTTGAGATTGTAGCCCTCTGCTGAAATATACCATCCTTTAATGTATTTTCTTGAATACGTTAATCATAGTTATTTTAAAGTCTGTGTCTGGTAAATAAAAAATCTGAATCACCTATGGGTCTGGATTTTCTTCTTCTTGGGGATAAGGGTCTTTCCATTTTTCCCTCTTGGCTTTCAATCTTTTGTGTTGACAATTTTTGATTGATTGTTAGATATCATTTCTGATAAATTGTAGAAGCTCTAGATTATGTTAACTTCCTCCAGATAAGGATTTAATTTTCTTCTGGCAGGCAGATAGATTATGATCAAATTAACTTGATTCAATTGAGACTTGTCTGTTTCCATGTGACCCTTACTTCTAGGATATAGTTCTTCCACTGGCTAAATTGAAAGCCTGAGGCCCTGAACTCTAATTTGTCTTTCCTGAACCATAGCATTGCCAAAATTTCTACTTGGTTTCTTGAAGCATTGCCTTACATGTGCACAATTTAGGCAAATTACTTGATGAAAAATTGTCTTTACAATGTTGGGATTAGCTGAGTACATTTCCCTTTTCTTTGGATCTTGGTCCTTCAAGTCTTGGCTGCCATGGCTTTGTGCCTTCAAACACTTTTATCTAGCTTTTAAAGTTCTCAGTGTGAGGGATAATTCGATGCCAATTATGTTTTTATAGGTAGAAGCAAAAGTCCTCCCTAGACTAAAAACTCAATGAAAGTGGGGACCGCATCTATCTTGTTTTTCACTGTATCTTAGTTTCTAGAGCAATGGCCAGAATAATAGAAGGTGCTTAATAAATGGGGCAGCCCAGGCCTTGGCTTCTACACGGGTCACATTAGTGATGTGATTTGCCTCCTGCATTGAAAATCAGTAGATTTGTGACCCTGTGATAGTTTCTAGTGTCCTTGCCTAGAAATGGGATGATTATAATAATAAAGTCTTTCTTTGATTTGATTATAGGAGTTAGTAGGTTAATAATTATAAAGCATTAGAACCACTTGACATGTAATGGGTTATGCACAACTGTTTGTTACATGAAATAATAATTCCCCTTTAATGTCTTTCAATAAAGTTTTAAATATTTCTTCATAAAAATCTTGCAATCTTTTGTTAGATATATTCCTAGTTACTTTATATTTTGATCTTATTTTGTATAGCTATGGTTTTAAAAGTTATATTCTCTGTTTTTGCTGGTTCATGGAAATAAAATTAAGTGAAATTGATTTCTGTATATTGATATTTTTGGCCAGTAACCCTGCAAAATGCTTCCATTTATTCTAATTATCTGTGGATTCTTTAGGGTTTGTCACACAGATAATCTTATCATCTATGAAAAATAACAATTTTGACTCTTATCAATTCTTGTAACTTTTTTCCTCCCTTCCTTTTCTCCTTTCCCACCTTCTGTGCCTTGCTTAGAAGTTCCAGGTCAATGGAAATGACAGTGTATACTCTCTTCTTGTTCCTGAACTTGTAGGGACTCTTTCAAAGATTCACCATTATGTATAGTGTTTCCTGTGAGTTTTTAAAGGCTATCTTTTATCAATTTCCTTCTGCTTCTAGTTTGCTAAAGTTTTTTATCAGGTACAGATATTTAATCAAATGGTTGGGTTTTTTTTTTCTTTTTTTTCCTTTTTTTTTTTTTTTTTTTTTTAGCAAGGGAGATGATCTATCTCCTTTAATCTGTTAATGTGGTGAATTACATTAATTGATTTTCTTAAAAAAAATGAGAGAGCAGCTTTCATTCCTAGAACAAACCGTTGGTCAAGATGTAGTATATTTCCATATGTTGTTATATGTGATTTGCTAATATTTTGGTTTAGATTTTGCATGTATATTCATGGGAATAAATGGCCTATAAAATTATGTTCTTGTACCTTTTTTTGATCTGGTTTTGGTATCAAAGTTATGCTACGTTTGTAAAATGAGGTGGGGATTTTTCTCATTTTTATACTTCTAGAAGAGTTTTTGTAAGACTGGAATTATTTATTTCTTGAATTTTTGTAGAACTACTGACTCGATTTCCTTATTGGGTAAAAGACTATTCAGATGTTTTTCCTTGAGTTAGTTTTGGTAAATTATATTTTCCTAGGAATTTTTCCATGTCATCTAAAGTTCCAAAATTTTGCACATAAAATTTTTCTTAATATCATCTTACTATCTTTTCAAAATCCTTGTAGCCCATGTAATTTTGTCCCCCTTTTCCTTCTTAATTTTTTGTGTATATTGTATCTTCCCTTTCCTACTTGATTATTCTTGCCATAGGATGATCAGTCTTGGCAGAGAATTTATCACTTTTATTGGGCTTTTCAAAAAAACCCTAACTTTGGGCATTACTGATTCTATTTTCTATTTTATTAATTCTGGTTCTTATCTTTATTTTCTTTTTTCCTCTTTCTTTGAGCTTAATCTATTATTCTTTATTAAATTTCTGAAATTGAATGGTTAACACATTAATTTGCAATCTTTTTATTTTCTGACATAAACATTTAAGATTATGATTTCCCTCTAAAGTACCACTTTAATTATATTTAACAAATTTGACATGTAGTGCTTTGTTTTTAAGCTTTTCTAACTATTTCTAATTTCCATTATAATTTACTCTTTAATCCATTAATTATTACATCTTTTTATGTGTCTTTCTTTCATGGATGATATTTTCACTAAGAATAATAATTCTAGGATGACAGGTTTTTTTTTTTTTTTGTATATTAAAAATATAAGTCTGCTGTCCTCTGGCTTTCACTATTGATGAAAAAAAGCAGTCTAATTGTCCTTTACTTGAAGGTTATATATCTTTTCTCTCTGACTGCTTTTAATATATTTTCATTCTTTTGAATTAAAAAAATTAAGACATTCTGAAAATTTCACTGTGCTGTGGTGTAGGTAGGTGTGGATTATTTTTTATTTATACTGTTTGTGATTAGGTGGTCTTCCCCAGTTAGTGGAGAGTTTTCAGTCTTCGGTTCCAAGAAAATTTCAGCCACTAACTCTTCAAATATTACTCTGCACCTTCTTTCTCTCGTGTCTTCCAGAATTCCAATTTAATTTTTCTGTCATACTTTTCATCTCTTTGTGTCTCTGAACTGCTGTTCCGAGTTATTTTAACTGTTATAAAATAACAGTTATTTTAACTGTTATTTTAACTGTTATATTAACTGTTCCGAATAATTTTTTCAGATTTGTCTTCCAGTACGATAATTCTCACTTCAGCTTTGTCCTATTTGCGGTTAAACCTGCCCACTTCATTTTAGAAACTTTTTTTTTTTTTTACATTTATTTTACTTTTGAGAGACAGAGAGACAGAGCACAAGTGGGGAGGGGCAGAGAGAGAAGGAGACAGAATCCAAAGCAGGCTCCAGGCTCTGAGCTGTCAGCACAGAGCCCGACGCAGGGCTCAAACTCACAAACCGTGAGATCATGACCTGAGCCATAGTCGGACACCCAACCGACTGAGCCACCCAGGTGCCCCTAGAAACATTTTTTTAATTGGGAAAAGGCAACACGGTTCAGAAAAGTGTGAAAAAAATAAATGCACATCTTAGCAATTAATTATAAAACAAATTCCAAGTAATCACCCTACAAATAGAACATTGTCAATAGTCCAGAAGCCCCTTGTGTGTCCTTTCTTGCTCTCTAACCCCTTCTTCCACCAGAGGTAACCACCACCCTGACTTCAATGTAGTTAAAGTCTTCGCTTCTCTTTATAGTTTTATCCGCTCTGTCCGTTTTTGTTTGTCTGTTTTCTTTTAACTTAATAATCTGTACATATTTGGAGGCTTCTTTCATTCAACATGCTGTTTGAAAGTTAATCCATGTTTGTACCTGTGGTTTACTTACTTTCACTGCTGTGAGGTAGTCTGTTGTATGAGTATATTATACATTTTCATTCTTTTTTTGTTGGATATTTCATTCTATCTTGTTGGGTTAGTTCTTCCCCCTTTTTGAGGAGGAACTAACTACTTTCAACAATGCTGGTCTAAATATCGTATATGCATTTGTGTATGTATATATTATTTTACATGTATATTGGAGCACATGTGCATGAGTTTCTCCAGGTTATATACTAGGAGTGAAATTGTTGAGTCATGGACTATGTATACCTTCAATTTTGCTAGATAATTCAAAGCTGTTTTCTAAAATCGTTCTTCCACTAATTTTTAATTCCAGTTGTTTTATTTAATTCATTTTTAGAATTTTTTTCTGGTTCTTCTTCACATCTGCTTGATAATACACTGCCTTGCTCTTTACTCATATGTCAAATTCCTTCTTTTATATTTCTTTAAGTTTGCACCTTTACTTATCGCCTATACATACTATTTCTGATAATTCCCCAGCAGAAGCTTTGCAGATTTGGTTCTGCTATCTCAGGGCTTCTCGACCTTGACACTGTTGACATTATGGGCGAGACACGAATCCATATTGTGGGAAGCTGTCCTGTGCATTGTAGGATGTTCAACAGCTTCCCTGGTCTCTACACACTAGATTCCAGTAGCCCACATTTTTCTCTTTCCAAGTATGGCAACCATTATGCCTGCAGGGCAAAATTGCCCTGGGCGGTGAGCCACTATGCTCTCTCTCTTTTTTTCCTTGTGGGACCTCACTTATGGTATCCTGTCTCTTTGTGTTTTGTGATTCGTTTTTACTAAGCTCATGTTTTCTTAGAGCCATGCCTGTGGAGATTCTCCGATGCCTGGGGTCGAAGGTGTTTTTCTCCAGGACTGTTTTTCATTTACTAGGGGCTCTAGGCTTACAAGTTTATGCTGGGGGTGCAGGCTTCTGTTGGACTCCTCACCTTTGACCAGCCCTCCCATGCCTTGCGAGGTTTGTGAAAATGGAAGCTTTTGTAAATGCTGACGTCAGTGGGAGGCTTCTCTCTGGGCTCCTGCCTTCACAACTTTAGGCTTCCAAATTCACCTTTTGCTCTTTTCCAGTCAGACTGATGCATTTTAAAAGAGGGTTTTTGGGGTGCCTGGGTGGCTCAGTTGGTTAAGCGTCCGACTTCAGCTCAAGTTGTGGCCTTGTGGTTCTTGAGTTTGAGCCCCGCGTGGGGTTCTCTGCTGTCAGCACAGAGCCCACTTCAGATCCTCTGTCTCCCTCTATCTGCCCCTTGTGTGTGTGCTTTATCTCTCCAAAAGGACTAAATATTAAAAAAAAATTTTTAAGAGGTATTTGTGTGTGTGTGTGTGTGTGTGTGTGTGTGTGTGTGTGTGTTCTGGCTTAAGGAAAATCCCCAAATCCATACAGCTTTTATTCCATCTTTAAAATTTCACAAATAAGTCTGAAAAATCTTTTGGCATCTTGCTCTTTCTGTCGCGGGACAACTTAGATCTTATCCATCAGCCTGCTGAGCCGCTCCTTTTTCAGAAATGTAGCTACCCTCCCCAAATTTTCTGATATCCTTGTTTTTTAACTGTCGTGGCTTGCCGAATCAAAGCAGCTAGTTTGATACAAGTTCAATGTCATTTCCTGCAAGAGTTAACTCATCCTCCTGGGGTTGAGATACTGAATAAGCGACGCTTGGCCTCATCTGAACCCTGCGGATAAATTTTTCACCCACAAAATTTCAGATTTCGACAAGGGAACCATTCTCCTGAACAATGATGTTGATGGGAAAGTGAGCATTCCCAGACCCCATTTTGTAACGGAAACCCAGCGTAATGCCCTTCGTCATGCTCTGTATGTGACGACAGATAGTGTGAACGGTAGCGGTTCTTTTCCATTTCCCCACCTTTTGTCAGCTCGGAGCCTCTTCATTTTCCTTCCGAAGAGACTGAGTTTTGCAGTGATGTGATTGAAGTCCCTTTGCAGGGGTCCTCTGGGGCCTCTCACAGTAACGGCACGTCCCTTGCAGAGTGATGTCGATGTTTTCTGGACTGTCAACAGTCTGATTGCTGAGAATGGCCTTCATTCTCACAGTAGATGCAGCAAAAGAGTACAGAGAAGTGTTTAAGATTGTTTTGGCCGGGAGTTTTAGTTGTCTTTAGTGACAGGATCAGTCGGCAAATTCCTCTGGTATACTTTAGAACCTGAAGCCCACCACTTTTAAAAATTAAGAATAGTGAAGCGAGCTGATCAAATGCACGGATCTTTAACAGCAACACAAGCGCAGTCCAAATCGAATTAACACAGTTTCTACAGAAACACACTCCCAAGGGCCGGAGCTAGATGTGGGTTTGAGAATATCGGTGAAGTCCCAGAGGACAGGTGTTTAACAAAGGGAGCAGTGGAGCGTCCTTCGGTCAGGCACGTGTCGACACAGGCTCCAGATATACATCACCAGTGACAGTTCTCAGTGTTTGTCCCAGTTGTTTTATGAAAAGAAAGAAATGGACCCAAACACTGCCCGAGTGAGACCACACAACAGGTGCGTTATCCAGTGTGATCTGAAATTCTAGGAAAAGTGGATCCACTTGGTGAGTGTAATTCAGTTTCGTCGTAAAAGTTCCGTGGAGACGAAGCCCCATTGGCAGGGCTGAGGCTCCATGATTTGGATCCATCCTCAAGTTTACAAAAAGCGGTCAAGAGCACTGACATCAGACTGCCGGGGTCAGAGTCCAAGGTCTCCCACTTAAAAGTTTCTTCTTAACCTGTCTGTGTCTCCTTTTTGTTATTGTGCAATGAGAAGAAACTACTCCACAGATTTATTGTGAGGCCAAGGATAGTGCCTGGAACGTATAAACACTCAGCGGATGTTAACTTTAACAAGGTAAAAGATACAGAAACTTAAAGCGAAATTCCTACTTGTCAAAACCTGAGAATTTCTCCTAAAAGGTGATTTCATGCCCATGAGATAGCACTGCCTTTCTTTACCACCAGTGACTTCATTGTGCTCAGAGTAGTCAAGCAATAAGAAACAAGAGCAGATTCCAGTGGTCAGTCACTGTGTCTATGGGCCCAGCTTAAGTTCAACATGAGCATTTCCTCCGTCCAATGCATCAGCAGTGTTTTACATTCAAGACGAAGAGTGTTTACAAGTCTTGTCACATCAGTAAGACGCGAGCCGCCTGAGGTCTGATGAGTTGGGTCCTTCAAAGCCTTTTAACTCCACGTGGTGGGAAAGCAGTTCAGTAAATCTTTCCGACACGTTTCCATGATGTCATCACCCAACAGCATCAACATAAACAGTATCTCCACACCCTGCTTCATCTTCTTCCAAACTTCGAACGAAAGCCCAGGAAGAAAGAAAATTCACAATTTTGGTGACTTACTCCATGGTGTCAGGCAATGAATGTGATTTGCAAAGTGCGTGGTCCGTAGTCGTAAAATGATGGATGCTGTTCAAACTCCTTTCAATGGGACTAAACTGCTGAGACCCTTCTGCCCCCATCTTTGCTTTTCTTTGCAGGAGCCAGACCAGCAGTGAACTCTGTTTTTGCGTGTTTCTAGCCACTCTCTCTCTCTCTCTCTTTTTAAGTTTATTTATTTTGAGAGAGAGAGAGGGAGAGAGGGAGAGAGAGAGGAGGGGCAGAGAGATAAGGAGAGAGAGAATCCCAAGCGGGCTCCGTGCTCAGTGCAGAGCCCCACGGGGAACTCGATCTCATGACCATGAGATCATGACCTGAGTCAGAATCAAGAGTCGGACGCTTAACCGACTGAGCCACCCAGGCGCCCCTAGCCACACTCTCTTTTTAACAACCTCTTCTTGGGAGGTTGAGGTCTAGTTTGGCCAAAAGTCTCTGGTGGACTGCCTTTCTGGGCCACAGGGCTACGAGTCTGTCCCCTGGTCTCATGGAGAGAGAGGCAGCCTGTTAAGTGTGAATCTTGCTTTAAGTTTCTGCACGTTTTACTTGTTTCCTTTAAGTTAGCATTTGTTGGGCACTTACTCTGTGCCGGGAACTATTCTAGGTGCTTTCCATGTGATTCATTCAACTGGGATGGCAACAGACAGCCTAAGCCACATTTGGCTCTTCTCAGTGGGGTAGGAGCAAAGTGAGAGTGAGAGGCCCAGGTCACGATCGTCATCTGCCCGCAGACACGCCTTTGTCCTGAACTCCCTGACCCAGTCAATGGGCTCCACTGTCCATATAACATCTGAGGCAGGGACCTAGAAGCACCTCCCTGCCTTCCCACATCCCATCTGCCCCTGACCCCCTCTCCGGTCCCCTCTCACCGGCTTATCCCTATTGTGGCACTTTTCACAGCTATCTAGAACCATCTGTCTCCCTGTCCATCACCCCCTCTTAGGACAGAGACTGTCTTCTGTCTCTGAATGCTCGGTGCCATAGCAGACCCTCAAAGATGTTCGCTGCATGAAAGAATAATGTTCTGTCATTTCTACATAAGAATTTCTTGAGTTAGTCCCTCTGCCCCCAACCCATTAACTGCCCCAGTTTAGGGTCCTGTTCCTTCCCACCAGAACTCTTAAAATAGCCTCATAAACGATGTTCCTTTTCTCCACTTTGGCTTACTCCCACCCACCCTCCTCATTGTCTCAAGGGTCATCTCTCCAAGGCACAACTTAGAGTGCAGTACTGCTCTGATCAGACGCCTCAGTGCTTCTCTTTGCTCTCGGATAAATTCAAGACCTCATCACACACGTCTGTTCTTCCTGAGCCCTCTGTTTAGCCATGCTACATGGTGGTGTATGTGTGCTGTGTGTATGTGTTTAGGTCCCAGTGCCTTTGCACGTGTGCCTTCTACCTAGGATAGATGCTATCCCCTTTTCTCTACCTGCCAATCTCCTGCCTCTCTTTGAGACCCAGCTCGTGAAGCCTTCTGGGACCCTATAGCCTCCAGCTTCATAGGATGAGACCTCTGGTTGAGCATTGGTTGATGATCTGTCATTGCTTACGTAGCTATGTCCTCACGTCTCCCTACCCGCTAGACCGAGTCCCTTAAAATCCTGAACGTGGTATCCCTAACTCCTTGGGAGGCTTTAAAAAATTCTGGAGGGCAATAGGAGCGGGAGTGTACATCTTCTGTGTACGGCGCAAAGTGTTTTCAGACCGAAGACCCTGGAGGAGCAGCCTGAGTCAACCCTGGGGCCAACGTGACGGCTAAAGATGGTCCAACCCCCAGAACACAGGCTTTTACTCCAACCTCCCTTCCTCAGCTCTTCATCCATGACCTCCTCCCTCCCTCTCTTCTTCTTTTCTTTTATTCATTTTCCTTCCCTGCCTTCTTCCAATTGCTACGTAGCCTCAGTCATATATTACCCAAAACAACGTTATGGCAATGGTAATGGAAGTAAGTGATGACACGATAGTGCACCCCCAATTCTGCTGCCACAACAAAGCCGGCTGTGTTCGTTTGTCTAGTTCCCTTTCCGTCTTTCTATGCGCCCATCATGTTGCAGGGTTGTAATCATGAGGCCGTTTTAATTTTGTAGTCTACTTTTTAACTTAATATCAGAGGCATTTTCCGTGCTCCTACATGGTCTTCGTAATTATCATTTCAATGGCTGCATGATATTCCATAGAATGGATGTGCCAAGTTTCACTTAACTGTTTCCTTTCTGCCAGACAATTCTGGGTTTTCCCTGTTGCAGAGAGGGCTGTAATACGCAGGTTCTTTTACTTCTCTTTCTTGTTCCTCCCTGTTCACTTGCTCCTCTCTTTGCTCTCTCTTGTGTCTCCTTCTGCCTCCTTGACCACAGCTCTCTTTCCCAGAACAGTAATTTGCCCCCAAGTGGATATAGAAATCATCTTAGTGGTGTGGTTTATATATACAATTGGAATACCACTTGGCAATGAGAAAGAATGAAATCTTGCCATTTGCAACAACGTGGATGGAACTGGGGGGTATTATGCTAAGTGAAATATGTCGGTCAGAGAAAGACAGATACGTGTTTTTACTCATATGTGGAATCTGAGAAACTTAACGGAGGACCATGGGGGAAGGGAAGGGGAAAACAACAGTCAAACAGAGAAGGAGGCAAACCATAAAAGACTCTTAATTACAGAGAACAAACTGAGGGTTGATGGGGGAGGCGGGGGGAGGGGAAAATGGGTGATGGACATCGAAGAGGGCGCCTGTTTGGATGAACACTGGGTGTTGTCTGTAAGCGATGAATCATGGGAATCTACTCCCAAAGCCAAGAGCGCACTGTATATACACTGTATGTCAGCTAAATCAACAATAAGTTATATTAAAAAAAGAAAGAAAAAAGAAATCATCTTAGTGGGACCCAGGATTTTGAAAAGAATTACAACAAATTGGTATGAAAATGCTCTTAAAGTCACTTTTGTTATTTGTGTATCCTGAAAACAGTGTAAATGATAAACTCTCTTGCCCACAAGGGGTGGGAACATAGGATCAGGCAGGACTATGACAGAAAGCTCAAGCCTATGACAGGGACACAATGTTTGTCATGGAAGAAAAAGAGAGACAACCTGAATGTCTATCAATAGGGAAATAGCTAAGTATACCATTATGTGTCCATACTCAGAATATTATGTAGGGTTTAAAGAGATTGTTGTGGATCTATATGTACCGACTCAGATAAAATCTTTTTTTAAAAGTGAATTTAGTTGCAGAATATTTGTAGTTATAATTTATGTAAAAATTAACAGCAAAACCCAAACCCACAGGATAGTACGCTAGATTTTCTGAGGATATATTATGTCAATATATGGCCAGGCTGATAACAGTGGTCCCCCTTTGTTTAGGAAAAGGGGTCCGGATGTGGGGGACCAGTCAAAGGGAATTTGAGCCTGAACTGCAATGGTTTCATTTTTGTTTTTAATCAAGGAAAATGTATTCACATATTGCTTGTATAACAAAAAATTAATTAAACGAATGTTGCCACTGTTGTGTCTTTCTGTTTACGTTGTGCATTGACCAGCCCAGATTCCGGCGCTGGCCATGAAGGAATAAAACGTAATAAGAGAATGTTACTAAATATCAAATGTCCTTTTGGGAAGAGTGGATTTTTTGCAACCCCCCCTCCCCCCCACGGATATGTAGGTTGTTTCAGACAGTACCGGTGGGCCTGGGGTGGGGGGAAAAAAGGCCTGCTCTTCTAGGAGACAAGGATGCCCCTGATCCAGACCCTTGCCTCTCAGCCAGTCCTTCCCACCCCCATCCTGGCAGGTGGAAGCTGGGGGTTTTGAAGTTTAGTCTCTTACATTGAATCCTGGATGGAGGACAACAGATGCGGCCACACAGCCCTGCTGCTCAGACCGAGGGGAACAGGTGGAGGCTCTGGGGCCAGAGTGTGAATGCTGGCGATTCATGAGTGGTGCAGGCAGGCGGAGTGCCCAGCTCAGCGCCGGTGACAGCTGGGCAGCACGTGGGTGGGAGAGGGAGTCGGGGCATGGGGGGGTGGGCTGCAGTGGGTGGGTTCGGCCATAGAGAGGAGGCATGAGAGGGCAGAGGATAAAGGAGGGAAAGAGGGAGAATGCCTCCCACCCACCCAACCCCCCGGCCCACCCCCAGGATTAAGGCAGTAGGGAAGTCAGAGGTTCCAGGCTGACCCGAAAGGCTTAGGAGGCAGGAGGGTAGGTGGACATAGAGAGGAGAGTGTTCCTTTTCTGCCCCTTCACCCTCCTCCCCCATCCCCAGCTGTCCTCTACCTAGTCCTAAACCCGAGGCATTTGGGCCAATTCCAGTGGCTGTGCCAGGCCCTTGGCTGGGTCAGGGCCCGGGCAGGGGAGGGAAGCAGCTGCCGCCCCTCCCCTTGCAGATAAGGGTAGGAGTACAAGGAGGTGACAGGACGGGACAGTCCGCGCCTTTTTGCCCAGAACTACCTGGTGCCGCACCCCTCACCCTGTTTCTCTTTAGTTAAGTGCAAGAGTAAGAACTATGAAAACAGTGCTAATTATTAGTAGCGCTTACAGAACCCTCGTGATATACACAGAGCTATTGATTTTATAATTTATCACTGAATTCTTCCAACAGCCCTTCCTGAAAGTATAGCTTCCATTTTACAGGTGAGAAAACGGAGTCTTCTTGGTTAAGTAATGTGCTCAAAGCCGGACACTAAGTATCGTTTGCACAGACCAAACCCGGAACCTTCCAGGTGGATGGAATTAACAAAACGCTGGGCTGAGAGCCAGCAGTCCTCCATTTCCCAAAGGAGCAAGAGGTGGATGGGCCTAAATTAGCCTTTTTCATTGGCAAAATTGAGAGCAGCTAGATGAGGTTAGGGTGGAAAGTAAAGGAAGCTAGAAAACTCTTTTCTCTGGAGATTTGTCCAAATAGGAACGATCCCATCGCTTTGGGCTGGTTTAGGAGACTTGGCCTGGAAAAAAAGGGAACCAAGCACTTTGGTTTGGGCGTCAGGAGACAGGCGCCTCTGCATGCCCTCCGAGTGGGCAGATTTGCTGGCATTCCTAGGCCCCCAGCCCTCTTAGTGCTACAGCTTTCCAGATGAAGAAGACGAAGCCTGGGGACGGTCGGGGGGGGGGGGGGGGGGGGGGCGGGGGGCGCTGTCCGTCTCCCACTGGTCTGGTGCACTCTGTTGGTGGAGCATCTAACTTGACACTTGGCGCAGTGCACCTGCGAGTCGCCCATTCCTTGAGCCCAGATATGGCTCCTGCTCCCAGCCTCAGGAACCCAGCCCTGAGTGGGCTGGGGAAGCAGAGGGAGCTCCGGGGAGTGGGGGGCCGGCCCCAGCCAACAATTCACCCCACGCCCAGACTTCCGTCCGGCCAGCAGGGGGAGCCCGAGGCCCAGGCAACGGCCGTGAGCGGGGAGGCTGCCACTGGCTCCGGATGCTCCCGCTTCGCCCACCCAGGCCCCTCCCTGAGCCTCAGTTTCCTGGCCTGCGAAATGGGAAAATAATTACACTAAGTAATGCACAGCATTGCTGTGAGAGTTAAATGCGTTCTAAACAATAAGGCGTTGCTAGACTTCCTTCTTGTTCTCTTGTACGATGCTATTCTGAACATTCAGTATTCAATAAATACTTCCTGAGCTCTATTAAGCACTAGAACCCTATTTTCGGCCCTGGATGAAGCCTGTCCAACTTGTGGGCCACGGAAAGCGGTTAAAATAGAAAAGCCTGGCAACTGGATGGTTCGTCTGTGCCTCCCACGCACCTGACCAGCCAGATAGAGTGGGTGGCTCTTTCGGTACAGGTCAACACTTCAGCAAACTCCTGTTTGTTCCTCTGGCCTGGAACTTGGGCCTTTGGGCTGGGCCTGCAGAGGCGACAGGGAGCCCAGGCCACAGCCCACCTGGCCACCCTGACTTCAGGAAAACGCACTTAGTGCAAAGACCTTTCACGCCCAGGGCTCTCTGGTGACAGGGCCTTGGGTTCAGGGCAGAGGGGTGAAGCGGATTTGAATGGAATAATCCCCAATTGGCATTTAGAGTGCTGCTTAAGATCAGCATAAGACTGGAACTGAGAGAAGGGGCTGAAGCCAGAATCCGTGGCCAAGCCTGAGATTGTCTGTTCTTTTCCCAAGAATGTGGACCAGTTTGGATTCCGCAGTGCGATGGAGTCAGTGCCTAGTCTCCTGGCTCCTGTCCCTGCTGGGTGGGGCTTCCGTCAGACAATCGCTGTGGAAGCCTGTGTGTGGTGGGGTCTGCGACAGACTCCCAGGGGTCCCAGCGGAGGAGAGGGGCCTTCCCACCCGTGAGTTTTTCACCCTGCTCCTTCTTTCCCAGAAGCCTCGGCTTCCGTTTAAGCCCTCACCCCAGGACAGGGTCCCCAGAGCACCTAATGAGGAGTTCAGTGTGACGAGGTGACTATTCACATTGACTATGTTGCTTTTCAAATTCCAGATGTTTCGTTCCCTCGGGTGGGCGGCCGACTCTCTGAGGGGGGCTCATTGTGATGTGTTCCAAAGAACCCTGGACTGGGAATCGGAGGCCTGAGCTCGTGTTTCAGTTCTAGGCTTTGGTGGTCCCAGGCCTCCCTCTGAGCCTCTGCGTTTTGACCCGTTAAAGGGGGTCATCATAGCTTCTGCACCGGGCAGGCTGCCAACACCTGGGGAAGACGTGACGAAGGCCCAGACACGTGGTTCTACCCCTTCCTCTGTCTGCGTCTACCCGAAACAAGTGAAAACGTATGTTCACGCAAAAACTCGTACACAAATTTCACAGCGGGATTATTTATAATAGTCTCAAAGTAGAAACGACCCATATGTCCGTCAACTGATGAATGGATAAACAAAATGTGGTGTAGACACGCGAGGGAATATTATTCGGTCCTCAAAAAGAACGAAGCGCTGACACCTGCACAGTATAGATGGACTTTGAAAACATTATGCTAAGTGAAAGAAGCCAGTCACACAGGACCACGTAGGGTCCGGTTTCACTTACACGAGGGGGCCAGAACAGCAAGATCCACAGACACAGCAAGTATATTAGTAACTGCCTGGGTCTGTGTAGGAGCGGGTAGGGGTAGGGAAGTGACTGCTAATGGGTGCAAGGTTTTTTTGGAGGGCGATGAAAATGTTCTAAGATTAAATTATGGTGACGGTTGCACAATTCCGTAATTATACTGAAAAAAAAAATCACTGAGTTGTACACTTCAAACGGGTGAACTTTATGGTATGTAAATTATATATCAACAGAGCTGTTAAGAAATTTTAACTGGGTGTCCTGAGTTTAATTTAGAAACTCTACTTCGGCCCTTTCTTTCCTCTTTCCCCCAATCTTCATGGCCTTGTTGTCCCTCTCAGAACATACAGAAGGTAGTGGGCATATTTCTCTTTCCTGCGGGGGCAAGGGCACTGTTTGACGCGTGGGAAGGAATAGGGAAGCATTAGGGAGTCCAGATGCCATCCTGCCCAACCTCTCACAGCAGCCACATGAACTCCCCTGCCTTGATTTCCCTTCCTGCCCGCTGTGGGGAGGGACAGTAGGGGATCCCTGCCCCTGCATCCCTGGGGGTGGTGTCTGGGGAGTCCAGGAAGACTGGACTGGGGAGGATGCATTGGCCAGGATGGGGTGGCCTGTGCGGGGAGCTCTAATGAGTCTGTTATGTGGCAGGGCCCACTTGGGGTCTTCTAAGTGCTGGTGGGGTGGCAGGTAGATTGCCCAGAGATACTTCTTTGGCTGCAGTCAAGGCCAGAGAAGCCAAGAAACCCACGGCTGGCGCCCTGTGGACTGGGGTCAGGGATGGAGCTGGGCCATGGGCTGCCAGACGAGGAGCCGCTGGTGCCTGGAGAAGGCTGATTCTTTAATTGGTGTGCTACACGGCAGGGCAAACTGCGGGCCACGTGTCTGGTGGGGGCGGGAGGGGGAGTGCAGGAGAGACAGGCTGGGGCAGAAGGCCTGCGGGTCTCCCCTCAAGACTCAGTGGGGGTGGGGCGAGAGGGGCTTGGAGCCGGCGGAGAGCTCGTACTTCCAGCTCTGCGTGCACCCAGAGCTCTGTGCCCAGCCAGCTGTCATCAACCCCTTAGGATACTTGACAAGTGGGGTCTGTTCTCAGCTTCTCTTCCCTCTGATTCATCTTTCCTTGCCCCTGCTTCGCTGTCTCAGGCTGTGAGCATGCTCAGATCTCCCCACCTAAAACCAACCTCTTTTTGACCCTACTCTCCTGCAGCTAACAGTCCGTCGTTTCGTCTCTTCTCTGCCAAGTTCTTTCAAAGCCTTGTCTGCATCCACACCCCACCCCCGCTTTCCCTACCTGCTCCAGCATTCACCCCAGAGATGGTGCTCCCAACCCCACTCCTCCCCCTTCTTGTCACCAAATCCTACCACTTCCCCCTCAGATCCTTCGCCACTGCTCTCCAGCCCTGAGCCGCTCAGCTCCCTTCTTCCTGAAATACCTGCTTGTTCCCTCCCCTGCCTGTTCTCCCTCCTGGTGCTGTAGGCACAGCCTACTTCTGTCCAGCTCCTCTCCTGCATCCTCCCTCTGAGTGATCTCAGCTCTCCCAGAGCTTTGGCCGCCACCTCAATTGAGATGACCCAGCTAGAGCTCTGACGGCCCCCTTGGCCATTTCCACAAGCCCGCTGGCCCTTGCTCCTGGATGTCCCCTTAGGTACATCCCACCCAGCCTGTCATCCTTCCCCCGGTCCCCGAAACCTGCCTCGCCTGCCTCACGTTCCACTTCAACAGCTGCCAACACTCCCCGGGAACCCAGGCTGGAAAGCTGAGTCGTTTCCTCTCCATTCTCCTCGGCTGCTCTGCGTGACTGGCCAAGGAGCCTGGGAGTCCCATGTGACATCTCTCTCGTCCATTTTCTCTGTTCCCCACTGCTTCTTCTTGTGTTTGGATTTTAATCTTCTTTGGCCGAGGCAGATCTTTCTGTTTTACCTCTCCTTCCTCCCATCCACGCTGCACAGGGTCACAGAATGGTCTTTCCAAAGCATCGTTCAGATCCTTCAGCCTCCTGCTCAAAAATGCTCGGAGGCCTCCCGTCACCAAGAGTAGACCATGATATATGTCTAGTGATTCACCACCTGAAAAGCACTTTCAAACAAATAGAACGGGTAATGTAATTATTCCTCTTTTACGGATAAAAGGTCGGAGGCTCAGAGAGGGTGGTGAGTGGTTGGGGTTTGCCCAGCACTGCAAGGTGGAGCTGTGACTGGGGCCGAGGCCTCCTGGATTTAACTGGGTGCACCGCCCACTCAAGTCTTCTCAGCCTCCTCTGGGAGGCTGCCAGCAGCATGGCCCCCAGCTGTCACCCTGCTGCCCAGCCCGAGGCCGGTGCCCTAGCCAAACCCCTGGTCTTGCCCAGAAACGCCTCCTCCTTGCTACCAGAACTTCTCCACAAACACAGAGCATCCTGTCCCTTCTTCAAGGCCCTTCCCAGCCCCGGGCCGGCCCAGTGAGCTCTCTGCCTTCTCTCTGGCACCTGGAACATACGCCCTGGAACTCTAGCTAATTCTAAGCAGGCATGACACTGGCCCTGCCTTCCAGGACCCACGTTCTGAGCTCTTGGAGGGCGCCTTACAAGAGTTCCCTCTTCCTAGTAGGGCCCTAATAAATACCAGCTGGGCAAGCAAATGAATGAGGCTGCTGGAGAATCTCTTCTTCAGGGACCTCTTCCAGACCAATGGGTTCAGTGATTCCAATCACCTCCGATCCCCACACACCCCTCCATGAGTAAAACACGCCACATCTGGGTCAGTCTCCGCTCTGCCAGGTGGCTCTCTCTGTGTGGGTTAGCAGCCTACCTCCCACCCCTGTGACTTAGGGAGGCCGTGAAAGCCAAGACGGCTTTCACCAAGCTCTGGGTTTAAAGGGCTAGTGCTTGAGGGGGTATCCCGAGGACAGGCAGGGCCAGGGCCCAGAGGAGGGCTCACTTCTGGAAGTCTCCTCCTGGCACCAGGCTCTTCCCCATCTCAAGGGTGGGTTTGACCAAGTTTACCACCTCTCTGGGTCTCAGTTTCCTTATCTATACAATAAACAGGTTGGGCCGAAGTTCAGATTTTCAAGCTTTTTTTTTTTTTTTTTTTTTAATTAAAAATTTTTTTTTCAACGTTTTTTATTTATTTTTGGGACAGAGAGAGACACACATGAACGGGGGAGGGACAGAGAGAGAGGGAGACACAGAATCGGAAACAGGCTCCAGGCTCCGAGCCATCAGCCCAGAGCCCGACGCGGGGCTCGAACTCACGGACCGCGAGATCGTGACCTGGCTGAAGTCGGACACTTAACCGACTGCGCCACCCAGGCGCCCCAAGATTTTCAAGCTTTTTAAAGCCACAGAGCTAATAAGATCTTATAGTCAAAGAAAAGCTCATAGCAAGGAACCCACACAGGGGATAAGTCAGAGCAGAGTTGCTCTAGCTGAAGCAGGGGGTGGCTCTGTGGGCCTCCCAGACCCGACCCTCCATCCCAGCCTTGGACGTCCTGAGGCTCCCCTGCTGAGTCCTGAAGGGTCCCCAGCTCACAGTACCACCCCACCCACCCCCACTGGTAGGCTCCCAGTGTGGAGCCCAATGCGGGGCTTGATCTCAAGACCCTAAGATCAAGACCTGAGCTGAGATCAAGGGTCTGATGCTTAACCCACTGAACCACCCAGGTGCCCCAGGATAAAAGAAGGAAGGAAGGAAGGAGGGAAGGAAGGAAGGAAGGAAGGAAAGAAGGGAGGGGGGAGGGAAGGAAGGAAGGAAGGAAGGAAGGAAGGAAGGAGCAATGAGGCCAAGGAAGGGAAGTGCTATCCTCCTTCAGGAACAGTTCTGTGCTGTCTGGAGGGGCTTGGACTGGCTAGCCCCGACCTATCCCAGGCCTCCCCTGCCCTCAAGCACATGCACACGCAGGGGAATACTCAGCCCACGCCGAAGCTCCTTCCCCAACATCTCCCCCACAGGATCCTCTGACCTGGGAGAGGGGAGAAGGAGGCAGAGAGACCTAGATTCCAAATCTGAAGAGGGAGGGAACTGCTAGGAAATCACTGCAGGGGCTTGGAGGTGGGCTCCCGGGACAGGGGAAAGGCCAGGGGCTTTCCAACCATCCAGAAATCCTTCCCTTCCAATCTGCCTGCCCTCGCTCAGCCCTCCTCCCTGCTCTCCTCGGACACATACTGCCCAGAACAATGCTGAGAGACCACACGGGGACCGAAATAACCTCCTGCCTGCTGCAAGGGGCAAGAGGCAAATCTTAAAACCTTGTCCGCTCCCCCAGGCCTCTCTGGCCTCTCTGGGGGCCTAGCTGGCCTTGCTGCCCCCTCCCGGCTGGCAGCTTGAGGGAGGGGTGCTCAGGGATGGCTTCCCTCCTTGGCGAGGCCCCTCCCTGCCCAGTGTGGAGAACTCCAGGAAGGAGGGCATGCAAGGTTGCCCCTCAGGCGTGCTTCCACTTAAGCGCTCCCTCTTCCCCCTAAACCCCTGCCCCCAGCACGGAGGCTTCAGGTGTGAGGGGCCTGGAGAAACCCGGGATGGGGTCTTGGAAGGAGAGAAGTAGGAACAAGAGGCAAAGGGGAGAGGGGTTGAGGGCTAGGCCCTGGGGTTATTTAGACTCACTGTGACAGAGCCACCTGCCAGATAAAAGTTTTTCATTGTGTACCTGTAAGGGCCCCCAAATCTGGCACCTGTAGGGTGTAGCATGACTGGCTGCACAGAGAGGATTCCAGAATTTTGCACTCCCCTACTCTTTCCCCTGCCGACACTATGGCCTGGTGCTGCCTTCTTGCCTTGCTGAGAAAATTACCTGTGTTAGCCTCTCCGTAAGTCAGCTCGTTCAGCCCTCATGACTCTGCTGTGAGGTGATGTGTCTACACCCATTTTATGGATGAGGAGACCAAGACTCAGCTGTTCAAGGCAGGGGGAAGCATGGAGGGTCATGCGTCTGCAGAGCATGAGTGGACCCTGGTATGGGGAGGGTCATCTAGTCAGGGGGTCCTGTACATACCTCAAAAGCCAGAGCGTTTTGGGCTCGCTGTACATTCTGGATACCTTGTTCCACCTGTCCTGTCTACACCTTCCCACATTGTCTTCCTCCTACTATAGACCTGTGATGCCCCCCTTCCCCCACTACAAACCTCTCCTCCTCTCAGCCCTGGAATCTGCCCTAGACGGGGTAGCCAGGACTCAGAAGGTTTCTAGGTGGACAAGCCCAGCACCCATGGCCTCCATTTTGACCGTCTTTCCCACCTTGGAATGAACTTACCAGCTGTCGGAGCAGGACAGGATGAAAAATGTCAATTGTCTAAGTTGACTGATGGGTAAACTGACGCCAAGAGAGGAGAAGTGGCCTGCCCGGACCACCCACGCAGTGTAAGGCCTGGAAACCAGCTTGCAGCTCTTCTGACTCTTAATCAAGTGCTCTCCTCACTGTACCCAATGGCTTTGCTGTCCGGGAGCACTGTGTTCACCACTGACACCCCCACTGACGCCCCACTCCTCCCTGCCCAGGAGACGCTGAGGAGATGGTTTTTCCAGAGCAGCTCCCTGGGATGGACCCTGACTGGGTCAGCTCTATTCTCAAATAGGCCCGGCTAATCCCCCAGGAGGCCTGGCCCTGGGAACAGGCAAAGGTTGAGGGAGGAAGGGAGGGAGGGAGGGAGGGAGGGAGGGAAGAAGGGAAAAGAGCTTGCGTTTATTTTACCCAGAACTGAGGAAAAAACAAATGATCTGCAGGTATTTTGCAAACGTGTCCACTACATGTCAAGCACCCACAGTAGGAGTTGGGGGTGGCTCAGGTGCCCTCCAGAGCTAAAGATGCCGGAAAGTTAGATAAGGTGACCCAATCACCCACCCCACTCCCTGCCTGGGTCTTCCCGGGTTTTTCTGTCAGCTGCATGAGTGAAAATCAGGGGCCTGAGTGAAAATCAAAAGAAAGCCTTGGTCCCCAAACAACCTGGGCCAAGGCAAGGGTTCAAGGCAGCGAGTGCACGCACAGGCTGGGGTGTTCATGGGCGTGGGGAGTATGCGGAATGTCAGGCTGCCTGTTGGGAGGGTTGAGGAAGTCTGGGGCAGGTGTGTGGAGGGAAAGAGGGGAAAGGAGAGTGGGCACTTCCTAGTTTCTCTAGCTGGGCTCCAGGGCAGGACTGCAACTTTGCTGTCTGAGGCACAGATTCCTTGCTCCGCCCTCCCCCCCCCCCCCAAAGCAGAAATGGAAGTGATCTTGCCCCAAGCTGGGTTTCTTCCTGCTCCCCCGAGGAAGGTTCAACCCCTTCCTCCCTCCCTTACCTTCAGGTCCCCGCCCCCCCCCCCCCGTGCCCCCGCCCCACCCCCCCCCCCCCCCCATAGAAGCTGCTCACCCTCCTCAGGGCAGAACCTTTCTCTGGATATCCTGGGATCCTACAGGGGGCAGTGCCCTCAGGGGCCAGATTCTCTGATTCTCTTTGCTTGCCGGCCTCTCTTTGCCCTCCCAGGCCGTTTTCCAATATCTGTGAACAAGGATTTTTCTCAGGTCAGGATGTCTGCGAGGTACATGTTCTGGTTGAGGGTCTGCCCCCCAGGTGGTCCTTGGTGGGGACCAGTGAGCCACCTCAACTGTAACTGCACCAGGAGGCAGCCAAGGGAGGGATCAGGATGGGGCGAAGTGTGGAGGGCACTGTGTCAGGAGTCAGGGGCCTGGTTTCTTACTCTGGTCCTCTTAGGATTTTGCTGGGTGATCTTGTGGAAGTCCCCTCCTTCTTTATCTATCAGGGCATTTAATTTATCTATGAGGGGATT
>NC_064813.1:40474263-40614161 GCF_023721935.1 Panthera uncia
CACCGGCCAAGATAATCTTAGGAAAGTAGGTCACTCCTCTGAGCCCCAGTGCCCTCATTTGTAAAATGGACATTGCTAATAGACTAACAGGCCGTTCTGAAAGAAAGAGGAGGAAGAAATATAATGACTCAGATAAGAGCCTGCAAAGTGATGTGCTCTGGAAGGATGTTAGTTCCTGAGACTATGCAGGGGCTGGCTTCATGGGAGAGCAGGGTTTCAGGATTGAAGGGTGGGACAGTGTGTAGAGCTTCCAGCTGACTGTGGGGGGAGGTGGGGGTGGGGTGGGGGACATCCCGGAGCCCTGCAGGTGAGAGGTTGTGCGGTGTCGGGTGCAGGGGTGCCGCCGGAGGCCAGACCAGGGCTCCGGGCATCCCACATGGAGAAGGGAACCGGTGAACACACGGAGGCTGCACCTCTGTCCACCCCCGAGACTGGATTCACACACCAGACCCTGCGAAAATCTCACATTTTCCCAGCTTTTCTCACCCAGAATCACTTCCTTTGTTTAGAGGAGGGGGTGGGGGAGGAGACGGAGGGCGAGGAGGGAGGGGCCCGCGGGTGCCGCCGCCGCCCCCGCCCCCTCCCGGTGTGCGGAGCCCGGTTGTCACTCAGCTCCCGCGCCGGGGGCGACGGAGGCGGCGGCGCCCGAGTCGAGTCCCAGCCAGCTACCGTCCCCCTGGACCTCCCAGCTGGCCCCGGATCGCCCAGGCATCCCCGGAGCGAGCGGCTGCCGAAGGCGTCGAGCTGGGAGGGCGCAGAGACACGACCGTGCAGGTAGCTAGGAGCTCTGCCAGCTTTGGTGACCTTGGGTAAGTCTGTGCCTCGGTTCGCCGCTGTGGCTTCCCAATGGGGATGCAGGAGAGTGTTGAGAGGGGCGGCTAGACGTCCCTTGGGACTGGGGTGGGCGAGGGTCCGTGGCCCGGGAGGGTCCCTGGAGCGGAACCAGGGCACTGCTGGGAGGCGGGCGCCAGCAGCGGCTTGGGTGGGTGGCGCCGGGCACGTGTGTGCGCCAGCTGGGCAAAGGCGGGGCCCGCGCCCCGGTCTGCGGCTGGGCTCGGTCCCCCAGACCCACGCCTGCCAGCCCAGTCCCAGGTGCGACACCGGGGCGCTACCTCTTTAAAAGCGCCTGGGGCTGAGCCTCCGCCGCACCATGTGATTGCTGGAAAGGCCGGGCTGGGAGAGCTGCGGCGGGAGCCCCAGGACGATGAGCCGCCGCGCGGGTCCCGGAGCCCAGCCCTGCCCGGCGCGGCCCCGCGGCTCGGCGCGCCCCCAGGTGCCCGCAACTTTGGGCACCGCCTCCGGGACCCCCTGGTGGCCAGCGGGCAGGATGGTGAGCTCCCTGCAGCCTGTTCTGTGGGCATGGGTGGGCAGAGCCAGGCAGAGGGACCCCTGTGGGGTGCGTGTGTGTGCGCCCCGGGAGCTGCCTCACACCTGATAAAGGAGCCAGTGGAGGAGTGAGCGCTGCTATTTTAAGTTGTCGAATGGACCCTCTGGGGAAGATAAGGGGAGGGGACAAAGATCAGGCAGAGAAAGGGCCAGGGTATCCCGCCAGCCTGGGCAGGCACTGGGTGTGCCAAGTGGGGCACAGCTCCAAAGGGCAGCGGGAGTTTCAGAGCTGCCTGGGCTCCCCCTGCACCTGCCGGCAGGCCTCCCCACCCCAGGCTTCCGTGACCACAGGTGCCTGCCTCGTGCCCCTTGGTGCCTGCCTGCTGATGTGCCTCGCCTGTGCCTGTCATGCCGCCCTCCATCTCGGCCTTCCAGGCCGCCTACATTGGCATCGAGGTGCTCATCGCCCTGGTCTCTGTGCCCGGGAACGTGCTGGTGATCTGGGCAGTGAAGGTGAACCAGGCGCTGCGGGATGCCACCTTCTGCTTCATCGTATCGCTGGCGGTGGCTGACGTGGCGGTGGGCGCTCTGGTCATCCCGCTAGCCATCCTCATCAACATTGGGCCACGGACCTATTTCCACACCTGCCTCATGGTCGCCTGCCCTGTCCTCATCCTCACCCAGAGCTCCATCCTCGCCCTGCTGGCAATTGCCGTGGACCGCTACCTCCGCGTCAAGATCCCGCTCCGGTGAGTCCAGAGCAGCTGAAGGTACCCCCTGCGCCCCACGCTCGGTGGCTCGAGGGCCATCTAGAGAGGATAAAAGGTAGAGCGTAAGGCCCCACAAAAGCCCGATATTCCGCGGGCCGTTGTGCCCCAGCCCTCACTCTGCCTTCCTGTCCTCTGCTCTACTGAGGGAGGCCGAGCTGCAGTGGAAGTCGTGAGAGCCTGGGTTGCTGGAGGAATGTGAACCTGGCAGTGCCCACGACCCCAGAGCTGAAGCTGCGGCTGCTCTCCTGACGTGACCAGGAATCCCAAGGCTGCCTGTGCAGCCTGGGGTGGGGGGTTTGGAGGGGCAGCCAAGACAGTCGCAGTGAGCTCAGGGTGGGAATAAACAGCTCCGCCCGTTCCGGGGAGGTGGAAGGGGCAGAACAGATTGCTGGAGTGGGGTGAGGATGGACTGAGGGGGACGTACCAGGGGCAGAGGAGTGCTGCTTCTCGAGCCAGACCCGGGCAGGCTTCCCGAAAGAACGCAATCTTCGGCTCTCCTGTTCTCTGGCATCTGTGGCCAGCTCCGCCCTCCAGGGCTGTCCTTTGAACCCAAGCAGTCTGATTACTTCTGCCCAGCTCCCACTCATGGGATCCCCGTTGCAGGCAGGAGGAGGGAGAAATTCAGGCACTTGCTTTTACTCTGCCTGTTCTGTCCCTAACCCACGTGTGTCTTTGCCAGTCACAGCAGAGGTGCTTGTGCTGTGCCCAGGCAGCGCCGGGGTGGGTGGCCTGACAGTGGCAGCCCTCGTGCGGGTGTCCAGTCCACGACGGGGCCTGCCAGGCCATAATCTCGTCGCCAGGCAGTGCCTGGGCCACCGAGTGCCAGCGAATGCCTGGGCGCACTGCCAGGGCTGGCCCGGCCGGGATGCTCTTGTGAGGCGGGCTCGCCCCCTCTTTGAGTCTTGTCACCAATAGGTTCCCTTTCTACCAGGGAGCTCTGGCCATCTCTGGCACCTGCCATCCCCAGAGTCACTTCCATATCTGGGACATGGGGCCTCTGGCCTCACTTGGCAGCTTGCCCGGGGAAGGCCTCGGCGCCCACGCTTCTCCTGTTTGCCTTGCATTTGTGCACATTTACCTTTTCAAAGCTTTTCCTCATGTACCACCTTTTCCTATTCCCTCCGTGATCCCCTAAGGGAGGTGGAGTAGGAGCTGGGAAAGGAGAAACTTCAGAAAGACCCAGAGGGTCTCCCCAAGCTGGTGGGGAGCACAGCCTAGATTCCGCCACCCACCTTCCTTCCTGATTTCCCCCCCCTCCCCCCCCCTCCCCATCCCAGACTCTGCGCCTTGCTTACGGCCCTCACACTTTCCCAGGGGAGGGGGGTGAAGATGGCTGCTCAGGGGACAGGGAGAGGCCCAGGAGGTGGCCCTGGAGCCCCGCAGGCACAGCCGCAGAGGGGCCTTCATGCTGCCATTAGTCCCAGGTCGTGGCCGGGCTGTGCAGAGGAAGCTGGTCGCAGCCCATTAGAGTGGGCTGGGCCTCTGAGCGGGACCATTACAACAACGTATTGCCACATTAGAAAACTCACACAGATACACAGATGTAGGAAGGCCTGCTCAAGAAATTCTGTCTGCTGAGCGGATGCCAAGGTGAACCAAAGGCCTGATCCTGCTGTGACAGAGGTCACAGGCCTGCCGAATGTGCCCTACTTGCCCTGTGGGGAGGGGGCTGGCTGTGCCGGCAGGGACTGCAGGCTCGTTCTTCCAGGAGGCAGCTGTGGTTGTTCCTTGCTCCAGCTTCCGGGAGCCAGGGGTCTTGAGGAGCCGCTGCCTTCCGAGGGCCGAGGCAGGCGTGTGCACAGAGGCTAAGAATACAGGCTGGGTTCGAATCCTTGCTATGTATTCCTAGCCGTGTGACCTCGGGAAGGTCGCTTGTTAACCTCGTGAGGCTTCAATTTCCTCATCTATAAAAGGGGATATTAATAATAGTACCTTCTTCCAAAAATGATTGGAAGAATATAATAAACCCCTATATATAAAACACTTAGTGCTATGTAATGCACTCAGTATTATCTGCCAGCCATTCAGTGGTATGTTTATGTTTGTAGCTTTAGTATCATTCACGTATGGCTCAAAGTGGGTCTGAATGAGCAAAGCCCTCGCCCCCCACCCCACTGCGCCCTGGTGCTTTCAGACAGCAACACACACACCCCCACACGCGTGCACATGCGCACGCGCACAAACCCCGCGTTTCCAGGCAGATTTCAAAACACCGTTAAGTTATATTTATACATGAACTTGTACTTTTCTTCCTCGGTGGATTGTCACTGTGTCGAGGGCAGTGATCTGAGCAGCAGCAATTGCATTTTGTCCATTTCTGCAAATTCTCCAGAATGCCTCGCCCAGCGTCTGGCACATGGAAGACACTCAGGAAATGTCGACTGAATTGGATGAGTTTTCAGAGCTCACAGGGTTGAGCCTCAGGCAGGCATTCCAGATGTCTAACCTCTAACCTTCTTGCGGGAGACTAGACCGCCCATGCATTCTTTTTATTTATTTTTTATTTTTTTAATGTTTATTTATTTAATTTTGAGAGAGAGAGAGACAGACAGACAGACAGAACACAAGTGGGGGAGGGGCAGAGAGAGAGAGGGAGACAGAATCCGAAGCGGGCTCCAGGTTCTGAGCTGTCAGCACAGAGCCCGAGGCAGGGCTCGAACTCATCTTGACCTGAGCCTAAGTCAGACGCTTAACCAGCTGAGCCACCCAGGCACCCCATCTGCCCCCTGCATTCTGCTTCAGGGATCTGACCACGGCTGTCCCAGTAGCTCAGGCAGTTCCTTAAGAGCCGCAACCCCGCAGTAGCTTGGGAGGGCCCTGCCCCATGGAGAGGAGTCTCCTCCGTTAGAGAAAGGCTGCTGTGGTCTAGCTCCTAAAGCCAGGATCCTGGAGGCTGGGCTGACGTGATGGGCCACTCCAGGCCCTTGCCCGTCACTGCCAGGTCCCCCTGCAGGAGGAACAGCATGATGCTCCCTGGGCAGTTACAGTCAGCAGGCTGCTGGGCCTGGGGGACTGTCTGTCAGCCAGAGGCCCCCATGCATTTGACTTGCTGCCCTGACAAGCCAGTCGGAGGTAGATGCCTTGGACGCTGGGGAGTAATACTGAGCAAGCGTTGGTGAGACATCTGTGGGGTAGCCAGGTGACAGAGTGAGCTTGGGCCCCTCCCCAAGCAAAGCATGGTTCGGTCAGTCAACCACAAATTTTATTTCATTCCATTTGGCAGAAAGCCAAGAAAGAAAAGAAGGTTCACATCCCATAGTGTGGTCCAGTGACAAAAAAAAAAAAAAAAAAAAAAAAAAAAAAATTAAAAAGGAAGAAAGAAAAGAAAAAAAGATCTCAAATTGTTGATTCATCAATAACCTGTGGTCATTTATGTGTGTTTTGCATCCTATTTGCATAGCACCTCCACAGGCCTGGTAATCCACACCCCATTACCCCCTGAGCTCGTACTTCTAGGGAATCTGCAGTCTTTATCCACCACTCCCTCACCCTGAGTTTGCTTGGTGGCCCTCGGTGGCCTACTCCAGGGGGCTGGTTATGGGGAGGAGTGCCAACAGGGGGCTCCCCGGCCAAAGCCCTCTCTGTGGGGAGGAGACCTGAGCAAGGGTTACCTGTGGCCAGATAGGCTGGGGTGGGGTTGAAGGGGCGGTGGATGCTTGGGAGTCAGAAAAACTTGAGTCTGAACCTTGCTCTGTTACTTCCTAGCCCTGCATCCTTGGATGAATTATTCAAACTCTCTGAGCTTCCCCCCCCCCCCCCCCCACCTCATGTGTTAAATGAAGGGACTAGATTTGAGGTCTCTGAGCTGCCTTTTAGCTCTAACTCTGTGGTTCTTCCTTATCACGACTCCTGAGAAGGTTGTGTTTTTTAGTTCCTAATGGGTAGGAGCTAGGCACAGTGCTATGTTTTTTTTTTTTACATGCTTCATCTCATTTAATGCTCCTGGCTTCTCGCTAGGAGAGGGCATTGCTGTCCCCGCTCTGTTGACACTCCTGTAAACAGGTCTAAGGGGCAGGGAGGTTCAGTAAGTTGCCCTGACGAAAGTCTTGTCGCCAGCAGAGACAGGATTTGAATCTGGGCCTGTCTCACAGCCGTCTTTAAGCAGGGAGCCCCTGTGCCTCTTGAATCAGCCCCAGGAAACTATGGGGATTATGGAGGAGTTTCCTCAAGGCTGTCAGTGCGGTGATTTTGCTCCCCCGGTCTTTGCCAATGGCCCTCGTGCTGTGCCCGTGCTGGGCGCCTCCCTCTGAGTCCTCCTCACCTTCACTCCAGTGCCGCAGCTGAGCCCCAGGCAGCCCTGCCTCTGTCCACAGCTGGAGGCCTGCCCAACTGGGCTGCTGACCCGGGGAGGCACAGCGGGGAGTGTGGGAGGCCAGCATGCTGGGGCCGGGGAGGAATCTGGTAGATGAGGACATGTTTGCTGTTAGGCATAAAGTTAGCGGGCCTGGGTCTTTCCGGACACCCAGCGTGCCTCCTGTGCGCGTACCCCAGCAGGCGACCGTCTGTGTCCCCGGAGGCCCCGAACAGTTGTTCTCTATGGTGACACTGCTTTCACGGGGGGGGGGGGTAGGCCATCTCCAGCTCCCCTGCGGGGTGGGGTGGTCAGAGGCTGAGAGTGGCTGGGGAGAGGAGAGCTGGCAAGCCCTGAAGCCTGACTTCCTCACACTTGCTGAAGGGGAAAGAGAGGCCCGGGACCCCTGTGTGTTCAAGGTCGGTCAGTCACGAGCTCTTTTCCTCCCCTCCGATCCTGACTCTCGCCCCCAGCGTCTGCTGTAAAAGGCTGGGGCAGGAGGAGCCCTTGGCAATCGCCGCTCCTGCAGGAACAGAACAGAGAACGCAGCCTCCCCAGGGTCAGTCAGCAGATCAGTGGTGGGCTGAGAGGGGGAAAGTGAAGAGAGACGTCCCTCTGAGATTAAAAAGGACATTTCTTTGTTTGACCGAGGGCCAGCCTTCAGGTGGCTTATGCTGAAGAGCGTGCTGAGTGAGGGGGGCATAGACTTCAGTTGAGAGAAATCTGGATTCGTTTCCAGGGCGAAAGAAACTTCTCCCAGCTGGCATCAGAACGGCTTCCAGGAGGCCTCTGAGTGCTTTAGGAGTAAGCTTCCCAGGTGTTCGTGCTGCTTGGAAGCAGGGGAATGGCCACGACGTCCTCCCGAGAAGCCCTCTACCAAGGGCCATGGGTGGAACCTTAGAGGCCATGTCCTGACATTTGATACTTATCTCCAAGCATGAAAGCCATCTCTGTTTCCTGTTCAAATGTTGAGACATATAGGAGGGAGTAAAGATGGTAAAGTCACCAGTAATTCTACCACCTACACGTAACTAGTGTTAACATTTTGCTGTTCCAGGGAATTTTTCCATGTGTGTCTATATATATCTGTACCTCTAAATATAGATAGATTATAAATATAACTTTCACACAGTTGAGAGCATGGATGGTTTTATGTCCCATCCCATTTTGTTTACTTAATGCATTATGAGCATTTCCCCATGTCAATAAAAATGATTCTGTGAGAATTTTATGAGGGTAAAAACCGGATTGTCTTTTCGTCCATCTTTTTAGGTCTCGGCTGAAACAGCCCCTCCTCCGGGTGGACTTTTCTGACCTCCTCTCCACCTGGACCAGGCCAATTTCCTCTGTTAGGTGCCTTGCGTCTACTTCTTGCCCATCGCTCGCGGTCCAGCTGGTTTTTCTGGGCTTGGTAAACACCGAAATGGCACGTGTCCCCGTGCCTGGCACGGAGGAGGCAGGCTGGAAGCACTTTCTGAATAAATGAGTTTCATATTTTATTTATTCATGCTTATATTTTGGGCCATTTGGGTCCTAACTACAATGATACCCACAATTCACATTGTTGGCAGGGTCAGGGCCAAGCCTAGAACCCTAGGTGAGCACAGCTCCCAGCCGTCAGGATTTTTTAATTTTTAATTTCTAAAATATTTCCCACCTCCCTTTACTCCACCTCTCCCCACTCCTCCTGCCCAATTTCATGGAAACTGCAGATCCCCAGACGTGCATCGGTTTTCCTCTGCCCGTTTGCCTTTCTGGGCTCAGCAGGGCAGGACCGGCTGGGCTCCGGGCCTAGTCCTCGTTGCCTAGTCTCTATTCCCTGAGGCCTGGACATCCTGTTTCCTTGCCCCTTGGTGAGGACAGCTGTCCCCGAGTGGGAGAGGCTTGGAGTGTGGCACTTGCTAGTTGGCTCCACTTGGCAGGGTAGGCACAGAGCAGAGAGGAAGGAGGACAGATGGTTCCTTGGGCTGCGTGAATTACCCCGTCAGCCTCAGTCTCCTTAACTCAAGCCCAGAGGAGGCTGCCAACTGCTGCAGGACGAGAAAAGGCTGGTGGGTAGCCATGGGACGGGAGAGGAAGAGGAAGCAGGTGGGTGAGTGGACCTCGGTGTTCATGGCCCCTTGGAAATACTGGCGTGGGGGTGGGCAGGGAGGTGGAGACAAGGGCCTTCCCTGACCGCAAAGACAAGGAGATGAGGCACCTTTTCCTGCACTGCTCTTCACCCTGGGAGTTTTATCCCCAGCGGGATTAGGGGTATAATGTTAGGGACATGGTGACTTTCATAGATCTATTTCAATTTTTTTTAATGTTGTATTTTATTCTTGAGAGAGAGAGAGAGAGAGAGAGAGTGTGTGTGTGTGTGTGTGTGTGTGTGAGAGCAGAGAGACAGAGTGTGAGCGGGAGAGGGGCAGAGAGAGAGGGAGACACAGAATCCGAAGCAGGCTCCAGGCCCTGAACCGTCAGCACAGAGCCCAATGCGGGGCTTGAACGCACGGACCGTGAGATCATGACCTGAGTCGAAGTCGGACGCTTAATTGACTGAGCCTCCCAGGTGCCCCCCATAGACCTATTTCACAAACTGACTTGGAGCACCTGCCATGTCCCAGGCACTTTGCAGGGCTACCTGTAGATACAAAGATGGGTGGGCTGGGCTGGTCTCTACCTCCATCTGGGGGCTCTTAGCCGCTGTTGAACTTGTGGATTCCTACAGACCAAGGTGGCTGAGGACAAACTCCCAACCTGCCTATGGTGGAAGTGGGGGTGTCAGGAGACTGGCACTTGGCACCTTAAAGTGCTTGGGTGGGGCCGCTGGACCCTTCTCTACATTCAGTCTCTGCAGCCCAGGTCATGTGGCAGAGGCCCTTGAGGGATATCTTCCTGCCACCTGCCTCCAGAACTTCTCTGTCCTTTGAGAGAGTAGGGCAACTGGTTCCTTTTTCTTGTTCTCATGCAGAGCCCTGATCTGCTCATTCGTTCATTCATTCATTCATTCATTCATCCATTCAACGAATACTTATTGAGTGCCTCCTATGTGCCAGGTATTGTTATAGATATTCTGGATGCAGGATACGTTCATTAACAAAACAAAGATCCCCCTAGAGTCTGCATTCTAATGGGTTGGAGGACAGATGCTAAGTAATGAACACAGTGCCTGATATGCAGAGCGTTAGAAGGTAGAATGTGCCAATGGGGGAAGGAAAAGAGCAGTCTAAGTGGGATTGGGGATGCCAGGGTGGGGGTGGAGAGAGAGGGTTGCAGTTTTAAATGGGGCAAAACCTTAGAGGTGAGGGACTATGCTGTGCAGATATTGGGAGAACATTTCACACGGAGGAGATACTTGGAGCAAAGGTCCTAGAAAAGGAATGTACCTGACGTATTTGGGGACTGGCAAGGAGGTCTGTGCAGCAGGGGTGGAGTGATAAAGCTAGAGAGTGGTCAGAGATAGGGCTGGAAAGATGATAAGCTACTGGCTTAGAGGCTGCTGGAAGGACATGGGCTTTTATTCTGAGGGAAATGGGGAGCCACTGCAGGGTTTAGAGCAAAGAAGCAACATGGTTTGATTTAGGTTTTAAAGGTTCACTCTGCTGCTGTATTGAGACTGCACTGTAGGGGCGGGCAGGGGACTAGTTAGGAGCTAATCGCATGAGAGCAGAGGTAGGTACCCTGAATCAGTGTGATGGAGAGATGACAGTGAGAAGTGGTTGATTCTGGATGTGCATGTTCAAAGTTTATTTTTTATTAAGGTAAAATGTTTATATAGTGAGGTGCATACGTCTTAAGCATACAGCTCAATACATTTTTGCATGTTGATATACCTATGTGACCACCACTGTGATCAGTATTTGGAACATTTTCAGCACCCCAGAAGGTTCCCTTGTGTCCCTCCCATGCCCTCTGAAAGGTCACCACTATTCTGACCTTTATCCCCATGGACTGATTTTCCCTGTTCTTGAACTTTTATAAAGGGAAATCACATAGTGATTTGTGTCTGGCTTCTGAAGCTTAAAATTACATCTGAGAGTCATCCCTATTATTGAGTGAAACAGTAGAATTTTTTTGTGGGTTGGCTGGTTTTTGTTTCTGTTTTTTTTTTTCTCATTGCTAGAATTCCACTGTATGAATGTACGGTGACTTGTTAAAATTCTGGATGTATTTTGAAGAAAGGGCCAATGAATTTGCTTATGGATTGGGTGTGGGATATGAGAGAAACAAGATTCCAGCATGACCCAAGCTTTAGTCCGAAGCCACTGGAAAGATGGAGTTGGCATTATCTAAGGCGGGAAAGGCTGTGGACGGTCCAGGTTTTGTGAGCAATAGAGTTCAGGTTTAGACACCTTGAGTCTGGACTGTTGAGCGGGTGGTTGGATGGATATGTAAGGATGGGGTTCAGGAGAAAGGTCTGGACTGGGGTCATAAATGTGAGAGCCATTGGCCACGTGGATGGTGTGTAAATCCCCAAGGGGCCGCCGTGAGGTCTCCAAGAGCGGACGAACAGATAAAGAAGAGACGGGAACTGAGGACCAAGCACTGAGAGGCTGGGGAGAAGAGAAGGCTCAGACGTAGGAGGAAAACTCAGAGCCCCCAGCGCCCTGGGTGTGGTGTCCCAGAAGCAAAGCTTAGAAAGTATGTCAAGGAGAAGTGAGGGATTGGCTGTTTCAGATGCTGCCAGTGGATCGAGTGATGTGAGGACTGAGAATTACTGTTGGATTTAGCAAGAACAATGTCAGCGGAGGGGTGGGAGCAGAAAGCTTGACTGGAGAAAGCTCAAGAGAGAAGAGGAAGGAATTGAAGGCAGTTGGCGTAGATTTCTCTTTTGAAGAATTTTGTTACAAAAGGATCAAAGTAATGGGGCAGAAGCTTTCAGGCGAAGCGGGAACCAGGCATTTTGTTTTGTGTTGTTTTCTAAGATTGGAGGGGGACCTGGGCACACTCGTGTGCCCCTATCTCACGATCCAGGAGAGAGTGCAAAACCGGCGTTGGAGCCAAGGAGAGAATTTCTGGAGTGCAGGCTTCGTGTCGGCAGCCCGGGTGGGGACAGACACACTGGTGGGCTGGCTTCGAGGCGCTTGGAGATGGCCTATCAGGCAGGAAGGCAGGGCGTGTGGGCGCGGATGCTGCCAGGTGAAGTTCTCTTCTAGTGTTTCAGCTTTCTCGGTGAAGTGGGAAGCAAGGTCATCAGCTGAAAGGGAGGATGTGGGAGGAGGCAGCGGAGAGAGTAGCAAGCGGGAAATAATTCTCTGGAACTGGGGGAGGGAGTAGACTCGAGACTCTAGTCTAGACTAGACTCTCTATACTCGACTCTAGCGTAATTGGAGGCAGCATTCAGGGCCCACCCGAAGTTCATGGTGATGAATTTGAAGCGAGACTCTGGCGGCGTGGCCTTGTGCTTATCACAGGCCGCGTTCAGCAGCACTGGCTCAGGCATGGAGCGGAGGGAGAGTCCCTTCCCTCATTTAGAAGTGCCAGACTTTGGACCAGACGTTAGGTGTCTAATCATGGTCAAGAAGTTGGCCCTGGTCCCTGGAGCTTAGGAACTGGTGTAGGGAGAGAGCTAGTCCACAGATAAACAAGCGGGTAGCTACAATGATAACTTCAGGGGAATTCAAGGAAGGAAGCCCTCTTTCTCCTCTCTGTGGCTGGCTCTGGCTTCTCCAAACCCTGAGTGTGTCCAAAGAGACCCACAGGTGTTCGAGGACTTAGGTGGGGGCCTTGTAGCCCTTGTGGTTCCTGGGCAAGGGTTTGGATTTTATTCTGAGTGCGCTATGAAGCCTCTGAGTGCTTTAAGCAGGGAATGACGTCATCTAAATTACATTTTTAAAAGGCCAGAATTAGCCAATGAAATATTAGGAAATCAAATCCGGTGATAGGTAAAAAGGATAATATATCATAACCAAATAGGATTTATTCCATGTGTGCGAGGGGGGTTTAACACCGAAAGAACTCAATCAGGGTTTAACACCGAAAGAAATCAATCAGAACTCATTGACGGAAAAAGGTCACCCTGCCTGCTGTGTGGAGGATGGGCCGGAGGGGGCAAGAGAAGACGATAGGAGGTCATGGCTCTGGGGGGAGGGCGGGGGTGGGCAGGGAGTCCAGGAGGCAGTAGAGATGGAGAGAACTGGAAAGATTTAGGGTATGTGAGAGTGAGAACCCACTGGTAATGGATTAGGTGTGCAAAATGGGAGAAGGGGTCAAATATGAGTCCCAGATTTATGGTTGAAGCCATTGGGTAGATGGCGGTGCTGGGTCCGTAGAGAAGGAAGAAACCGGGGGTGGGGGTGGGGGTGGGGGCGAGATTCAGACCCTAGTAGATACTCAAGCGGAGGTGATATGATAACGGGTCCTCTGGTGGCCTTCTCTCTCACTCATTCCCCAGCTTCCTGTCCTTTCATGTGGCCCAGCAGGTGGGCCCCTTCTTGCCTCACACAGCCTTGTGGAAGGAGCCCCTTGAATACCCAGCAAGCTTCCTGGGTGCCTCCAGCTGCTCCCTCTTCTCACCTCACTTCTTGGGAGGCTATTGGCTTTCTTAGGCTGGAACCATAGCAATAAGGCTGTATGTCTTTGGGCCCCCTGAAGCTGCCAGAAGGAGACAGCAGACTTGGGGGTTCTTCCTTGCTGCCAGGCTCCATTCAGAATGAGACACAGTGGCTTCTGGGATCGCTAAGGCCCCCAAGTGTCTGTCTGTCCTCAGGCTCCCTTGGGTGCCGCTGTCCCTGGAGTCTCTGTGCGCCTCCAGAGCCTCATGTCCCCCCCCCCCCCCCCCCCTGCATGGCTGGAACCCCCCAGACCCACCCCCCTGGATTTGGCGGGTCCCCTCCAGGGGGGTTGTCCCTCCCCCTCCCCCCCCACAACAGGCTCCTCTGACGGCCACTGTAGGGCACTGAGTGGTGCAGTTTCAGCTATGGCAGCAAAGAGCATGGTAGTCACTAAGCAGTTATCAAGAATCAGCTCTGACACTCCCCCCTCCCCCAACGATGGGCAGAGCGGGTGGGATGGGGGAGCCCCATCTGGGTCTTTCTTCCTGGCCTGCTCGGAGAAGCACGGTCTGTCCTTCCCCGAAGAAAGCGGCCACGGTGCAGCCTGATCTCGGAGGCCACTGGTTTCCGATTCTCCCCTCTCCACCCTGACTAAGGGCCCAGACTACCGCGTGGCAAGTGCTGGTTCTCAGTTCTTTTTTTTCTGTCCCGGCGGAACCAGGAGCTCTGATACGTACCCGCCCAGCTGGAACGGGATCTCACCAGGCAATGAACCTCTCGTGGGGGCACAAGAGGGGAAGGTATGTTGGACAAAAGCCCCTCTACCCTACATATTTGTAATGATCCCCTTTTCGGAGAGGCTTCTCTCTTCCCCTGCTTTAACGGAGCTACATCAGTGGAACAAAGGGTAAAAGCAGTCTCCCCAGGCAGACGGTTCAGCACTTAGAGCTGTGCCATTTTGGAGTGCTTACTTAACCTTTCTGAGCTTCCATTTCCTCCTCTGCACAAGAGGCTGCTTAATACTTCCTTCTAAAGGTTGTTAGGAGGCCTAGTGATGAGATATGTTAAGAGACTGGCACACAGTAGGCACTCAGGAAGTGGGGGCTGTTACTATCGTCAAATAATCCTAACTCATTTTTCATTTACCGCTTGATGTCACGTGGCCCCTGGGGTCCCACCGGGCTCAGATCTGTGTCACATGGGTTGTGTGCCCTGTGAGGGCAGGGTGTAGATCTCTCCATCTGTCTTGCTCGTTGTATCCCAGTACCTAACACATGTCTGGCTGGTACCTAGTAGGTGGCCGAGTCAGTGTCTGTTGGGGGAAGGAATTCGAGAATGCTGTCACGGAGGAAGGAAGGCTTAGGGGGGCAGATGGAGTGGCCACCTGGGGAAGAAGTCGATTGGGTCTTTTGTATTCACTCACAGAGGTACTGGAGCATGAAGGGTTATTTCATTAAAACATTCCCAAGAGATCAGAGGGTGGGGGGCTGGGAGGCAGAGCGGTAAAAGGTCTCACCCGGGCTTACCAAGCAAGTTAGGGAGAGAATCCTGGTCTCTGGACCCCAGCTTGGCTCCCTCTGCTCTCCACGCTCCTGTTTCCGTGAGGGAAGGGGATGTGAGCAGCCCCTCCCAAGCCCTCCTTGTCCTTCTGAGGGGCCGGCGTCTGAGAGAGCTGAAGCAAGGGCTCCCCCGGGGGCCGCTGGCTCTGTAAACGCTCCCTGGGGAGGAAAACATTCAGCGTGTTTGGGGACTCAGCAGACACCTGCCAAGGTGGCTCGTCCCCTGCAGAGTAAACACAACCCTCCCAACCCCCACATCATGGGCCTCCTGGGGCTGCCTTGATGACAGTGGCCCCGCGAGGGCTGGGGAGAGACACAGACACCATTCAGAGTGGCTGTGTCCGGCCCCAGGGACTGACAGTCTGGGAGTGAGCCAGGGAGCCAGCTAGGGGTGTGAAGGAAGGCCTGACGCCTCTGCCACCACCACCTGTAATCACGACAGGAGGCCACTGTGGCTTCAGGCTCTTAGTGGGGTATGTGTATTCATATATGCACACCAGGGTTTGTGTGTGCGCATGTGCGTGTGTGTGTGTGTGTGTGTGTAGGGGGTTGTAGCTTTTTATTTTTATCTTTACAAATAAAAAAAATAATAATATCCTGGGCTTCCAAACTTTTCATTCAACCCTGTTTGCTCCCCCCTGCCCCCCCCCCACCCCAGCTCACACTCTCTGAGGCCCAGACAAGAGTCTCAGCCAAGGCTCTTTCCTGTTTGTGCTCCCCAAGGCCCTCATGCCCCGCCCACCACCATGAATCCTCCCTGACAAAGGAACACAGTTTGTGCGGTCAAGTCAACAAGCGTTTTCTGACGACACAGGTCCTGTCCTCAAGGGCACAGACCTATAGTCTGGTGGGTGAGACACGGTTTACCAGTGGCCACGCAGCAAGAAGCCTGAGTAGGCCTGGCCTGCACCCAGGCACACAGAGCCAAGGTCACTCCCCCAAGCCTGGGATGCTCAGCCCCACCCCTCCCCGTACCTGTGCTTAAAACTCACTTTCCCTTGGGGCGCCTGGGTGGTGTAGTCGGTTAAGCGTCTGACTTCAGCCAGGTCACGATCTCGCGGTCCGTGAGTTCGAGCCCCGCATCAGGCTCTGGGCTGATGGCTCGGAGCCTGGAGCCTGTTTCCGATTCTGTGTCTCCCTCTCTCTCTGCCCCTCCCCTGTTCATGCTCTGTCTCTCTCTGTCCCAAAAATAAATAAAAAACGTTGAAAAAAAAAAAAATTAAAAAAAAATAAAAAAAAACTCACTTTCCCTGGCTCCAGGCCAGTTACTTCTTAACCTGTGCGTCCTTGGAGTCTTAACATCTAAGACCATATCTTAGACACACACCCATACACCCCGGAAAGCTGTTTTCTTTTCTCCTCTTGTCTAATTCCTCCTCATTCTTTAATACTCAGCTCAGATGAGACCTCCTCCAGGAAGCCCTCCTTGCCCTACCTTCATGTGCCCACAGTTCTTCTTCAAGGGCTTTAAACACAGCTCTTGCCAAACTGCACGAAGGTAATCTCCGTCACTTGCCTGCGAGCAGTTTGCGGGGGTGGGGGTCCAGGTCTATGCATCTCTGTCCCCATGGTGCCCAGCATGCTTTCTGCCCATTTTTTGTTCCCATGACTGGTCCAATGAATCAACGAATGAATGGTAACAGTAGCGAGTGATTCTTGAGCACCTAAAATGTGTGACGCCCTACGCTGAATATTTTATACGGACTCCCTAATTTCCACATTTTCTGAGAAGCTGAGGCTCAGAGAGGCTGAACAACACACTGTCAGTCACATAGCTGCCAAATGTAACCAGAAGTGTTAAATGAACGGCTGAATGGATGAATGAAAAGATCCGTATTTGAGCCTTGACTCCAACGCTTAAGCTGGGTGATTCGGGATAAATCACTTCCCTCTTTGGGTCTCAGTTTTCACATCCATAAAATGGGCCGAATCCCCATCCCTACCACCAAGAGTTGCCTGCGAGACACCGTTCTTGCAATGGGAGGGGAGAATGGCTCCGTTGTTCAGGGGTATGTTGGCGCGGGGACGAATGGGGGGGAGGGAGGGTTACCCCACCCCACTCCACCCGCACCCCAAATCTGCTCTCTGGCCTGCAGTTCCAGGTGCTGCCCAAGGGCTGGCCTGACTGCCCGGCGCTGAGGTAGCAGAAGGAGCTGATGTCTCCTGCGGGGCTGGAGGTGCATGAGGGAAGCAGAGACCCAGGAGCCAGATGGAGAGCTGCCGCTAGGAGATGAGGAGGGTCAGGAAGTGGGTGCTGCCCGACGCTTGGCAGAGGAGCCAGGTCTGCCTTTGGAGCTGGTGTTGCAAGAGCAAGCCTCTCCCCTCTCGGGTGTCTACCACCTGCTGGAGCTGCCGACAGCTCCTGGCTCCTGCGAGATGGGCTGTGAGATGGGCCCCCGGGCGGTGGCTGGCTGCCGGCAGGCTGGAGGGTGTGCGCCACGAGAGACTCCCGGACCACACCAGGCGGGAGGCGCGCCTCGAGGTTGGCCGGGAAGGAACTAGCAGTGACTGAAGGTGCAGGCTGGCCCTGGCTTTAACTCCCCGGTGATGGGGCAGCCCCTGGCCCTCCAGGGGTCCGCAGAGATGTCTCCTCCCACTGCTGGAGTCAGTGAGGCGAGGAGGGGCCTAGAAAAGGCCTGTCAGAACGTGGCCTGGGTCTGAGCTCCGCCTGCAGGCAAGGCTTGAAGGAAAAATGTTCAAGGAAGACACCTGTGAGGAGAATCAAGGACAGGGGGCCTTCTCCTGAACCGGGGTGGGGGGGTGGGGGAGGGGGGGAGAAGTGATTTCCCAGTCTGGCCAGTCCAGAGGGAGACCGGGGGCTGGGAACCAAGAGGCCGACGGGTCTGCCACTCGGACAAGCCACCCCACCTCGCCCCACCTTCACGGGTAGAAAGGACGCAGGCTTCTCGGGGGTGTTACCAGGATCCGCTGAGCGGTGTCCGTGCGGAGTCTGATGAAGGATAGGGGAGCCGAGGGGCACAGAGGCCCGAGTGCATCGGGAGTCAGGCTGGCCACACTGCCCTCCCAGCCTGGGCTCTGCTACTTACGTGTTCTGACCTTAGGCAAAGTCTCTGAGCCTCAGGTGCTACGTATGAAAATGGAAGTAATAATATTTGGCTCACGCGACTCTTGAGAGGGTGATATGTGAAAACCTAACGGCTCCCTCCAGGGTCATGGGGCTTGTTCTTCCCCTTCCTGCTGTTTGGTGGGAGGGGGGAGGATGGATGGATAATGGTGTGTGTGTGCGCGCGCGCGCGCATGTCTTCTGTCTCTGGTGCGATTGGGGTGGACAGCTGACGCTCCCATCCACCAGTGTGGCTTGAGGGGTTCCTTTACATGCATGCCAAGGCCTGCCGTCGTTGGGGAGCTCAGCCTTGGGGAAGTGGCAGGCCTGGGAGACGCAGAAAGCCCTGTGCACAGGTAGGGGTGTGTTCCATCACTGCCCTGGAGAGAGTGTTTGGGCACCTCCCTTCCTGCTCCAGGCTCTTCCATGAGTGCAGGGATGAGGGGGTCCCGAGGAAGGAGAGGTGCGGGCTGGTGGGAAGGGAGTGCTCGCCCGGGGAGCATCTCCTCGGTGTCGGGCGCAGCACTGAGCGCCTTCTTTGCCAGCATATTTGATTTTATGTAGTCCTGAAAGGCTGCGATCAGCATCATTTTACACATAAAGAAATAAGGAACCGGGGAGGTAGAGTCCCTTGAAAATTGTGACCCAGCTCCTAAGGAGCAACACTTGGATTGGAGCTTGGCGCCTGCCAGATACCAAAGTGGATGCCACTTGTGAAATACCCACTCTCCACTGCCACTGTGCTCAGGGATTTCCAGACCGGGAACCGCAGCCCCTGTCCTCAGAGAGCTTCTGGGCGGCAATGGACACGGGACACAAGATTTTGCAGACAGCGAGATGGATCGGCACAGCCTGAGCTAAGATGGCTGAGACTTCTGGGGCAGAAATTGCCAGTGGGTGCAGGCCTGGCCTGCCGCCTGGTTTCCTTTAGGCCCTGCCTGCTTTCTCTCAGGCCCCGGGGCCCGCACGTGCTCGTTTGCCCGGCCGCAGGGAAGCTAAATCTGGAGGCGTTGTCAGCATCAGGGCAGCGGAAATGATCCCACGAGGTCCACAGAGGTGAGAGTGGTGGAGACGGGCTAGAGAGGCCTCCCAGCAGGCCCTGGGCTGGGTCCTGGCGGCAGGGGGTGCTGTGAGGGGCTCAGGAGGACCTCTCTGCCACCCACAGGGAGAGTGCATCCTGCAAAGAGCACTGGGCCCAAGTCAGAGGAACCTGGATTCAGTTTCAACTCAGACACTAGCCAGCCAAGCTGTGGCCTTGGGCACGCACTGAACCTTCCTGGGCCTCAGTTTTCCAATCTGTAAAATGGCAACAGTCTGTTTTTTTTTAACCTGGCAAGCTGTTTGCAACAAGTAGGATCCCTGGCTGGGAAGCGCTTTGCGATGGTGCTGGGCTGTGTCATTATCATGTTGCCAAGGTGGCGAGCGTCTTTATCCTTTCTTCTCCCATGCTGGCTCTTTTCTGTCTGCACGGTGGGGGGGGAAGCTATCCATTAAGAGGAACAGGTCACACGGGTGGCTTTGCGATGAACCTGGCGGGGACTTGTGTTCCTGTTTCCTGTAGGATACAAGACAATGCCTTTCCTTTTTTTCTGGGCTCCTCAGTCAGCCTCTCCCCAAACAAGGGTGCGGGGGGGGGGCTACTCTTGTGCCAGATATTGTGCCGAGTGCCACTGGGTCCTGCCACCCACACATATTATAGTCTGAGAGGCTCAGACAAGAGACACCAAGGGATGAAAGGCTACGGTCCCTATCCTCCCTTCCCTCACAGCCTCACGGGAACACAGATGTGTGAAACACAAAACACCACCTTTGGAGGTGTTCCAAAGGTGTTCCAGTTCCGGTCAGCAGCGCTATGACCTTGGGCAAATCACTCCCGGGATGACTGAGAAAAGAGGGAAGGAGAGACTGTGTGCAAAACTCAATGCCAGACGGTGACAAGGGACACACCGGGAGCTGGGCCCGGCAGATCTCAGCTCCATTTTACAGACGCAGAAGCCAGGATTCTGTGAGGTGATACAATTTGCTGACGCGGCAAGTTTGAATCTGATTCAAAGGCAGGCCCTCTAATGCCTGTTAAGAGCCTGCTAGTGCTGGGTTAACCTGGAACTTCTTGCTCCCCGGCCAACCGATGTGGCTGTCAGGGATGTGAGTACCAGCCGCGGAGGTCGGAGGAAGGGGAGGGGTACGTGGTCGGGCCTCTGCAAGATTTAAATGTTGGGGGCCCGGGGCGCCTGGGTGGCTCAGTCGGTTAAGCGGCCGACTTCGGCTCAGGTCACGATCTCGCGGTCCGTGAGTTCGAGCCCCGCGTCGGGCTCTGTGCCGACAGCTCGGAGCCTGGAGCCTGTTTCAGATTCTGTGTCTCCCTCTCTCTGACCCTCCCCCGTTCATGCTCTGTCTCTCTCTGTCTCAAAAATAAATAAACGTTAAAAAAAAATTAAAAAAAATGTTGGGGGCCCCCGAAGGTGGACCTTCTAAGTAGCCCAGATCGTCAGCATTGGTATCAGGAAAGCCACTTCGGTGCCCCCAGCCCCACCTCCCTCACCCCTGTGGCGGCAGTGCGTGTCCTGCCTGATTCTTGCCTGGTTGAGTCCCCAAGGCCCATTACTGCCAGCCCTCTGCATCCTCTTTTTCCAGCTCTGAGCACGACGCTTTGAAGTTTTCGTGAATGGTAGATGGAAAAAAAAAAGGGGCTTTGATTTAATAAGCTTCCTCCTCCCCCACACACATCGTAATGTGAGATTCCGCCATCCAGGGTCGTAGCAGATGTGAGTGATTTACAGGGCTTTGCAGAAGTGGGAGTGACTGAAAATGAGTTTATCGATCAGCCCTCAGAGAAGCTGCCTCGCCGGGCCCCTGCTCTGGGACGCTGCCAGCCGCTCTGGCTGCTCTGTGCAAAGGACAGGGGTGCAGGGCAGCTCCCTGCAGAGCAGAGAACAGGCTGGGCCCCACCTCCTCCCAGGGCTGGCAGTGAGGAGAAGGGTTGGCCTTGCAGCAGAAGGAAGTGTGGTTAGACTCTTGCTACAACTATCGAATTAAGCTGGCTAAATGTACTGGGCTGGGTGACAGAAGCAGGACCCAAGCATGAAATCCTGAGGATCCCATAGCAGGTGCCTGATCTGTGTGTGCTTGGTGCAGAGTCTTCTGTCTGCTGGGAGGGAGCAGGCTTCCTCTGACCCTCCCTCCGACTTTATCCACACTTCTTTTTTTTTTTATTTTTTTCAATGTTTATTTATTTATTTTGAGAAAAAGAGGGAGGGAGAGAGAAAGAGAGAGAGAGAGGCGGAAACAGAGAATCCCAAGCAGGCTCTGTGCTGCCAGTGCAGAGACCAAAGCGGGGCTCGAACTCATGAACCGTGAGACCATGACCTGAGCCCCCCGGGCACCCCTGACTTTATCCACATTAAAAGTGATTATTGACATGGTCGGATTAATATCTACTGTGTTTGTAATTGCTTTCTATTTCATTAGATTTGTTCCTTATTTCTTCCACCTGCCCCCTCTTTTTCAGCCTTCTCTGGTTTTAATTGAGCGTTTTATACGAATCCATTTTCCTACCCCGAATATTGTTGGGTGCCTACCGTGTGCCAGGCATCGCGGCAGCTGCTAGGACACAACACTGAAGCAGACCTGGGTGCTGCTCTGGGGGTACTTGTGGTTTTATGCTCCAGAGGAGAACAAAGAGTTCAACTTATTGTCCCATGTGGGGAGGAGGAGGGCGTCAGGCTCCAACTGTGACCCAGGAGAGCCAACATCCTACCTCCTGCCACGTGCTGTCCTGGAAAGGGGGATCTGTGCCCTCCCTGAGTCCACCCGGGGGAGTGTGGGTGGGTGCAGGTGTCCCCCCTTCTACTGCTTCTGGAGCCCCCCCCCCAGCTCATTTCCGTGGCTGGGGCAGAATAGAGGGGGGCCACCTGAGCCAATGCAGGGTGGGGGGCTGGCGGGGCTCAGGGCCAGCGGCTGTTGCCCCGTTCTCCCCCCGTGTGCTGCTGACAGGGAAGGACTGGAGTCTGGGCTGGGCCTGGCCGGGGACTTGGCCGTGTGGGGCTCGGTGAAAATGCACACGTGCAGTGAGATACACGGCAAACAAAGCATCGGGAGATGCCGACCAGCAACCATGGGAAAGTGCTGGGGTTCTCACTGCTGTTATTTGGGCTCCAAACCCCACTGAGCTGGATGTCCGTGGGGAGAAAGGCCAGGACCTGGGTGGAACACACAGCTCCTTCCAGGTCCTAAGAGCAGTCCTGCTTTTGGATGGTGAGGCAGCAGAAGGGACTGGAGTTAGACCTGGGAAGGATTTCCTGATATAAAAGCAGAAGAGCTGGAGTGGAGGCCTGACGGTGGGAGTGGACTCTGGAAAGATTTCCAAGGTGGAGAATTGCCCCTGCCCTTTCTGTCCTCCCACATCCTGCCATCTGTCACATCTTTTCTAGAGGAGAGGGCTGGAGGCTCTGAACGTTAGGAAGCCCCCTGGGAACAGTTGCCTCCCCAGGACGAGCATCCCCGTCTCCTAGGCTGGGGAGGGTCTGGCAGAGGCATTGCCTGTGACTCCAGGCTCAGCCGCGGCGCAGAAGGCCTGTCTCCTGGGTCCCAGCTGGGCTACTGCCTTTGGGATGCTCTGGAGTCTGCATGGGATCTCCCTGGCGGGGGTTACGTTATGGTCCCTTGATGGACATAGGCTTTTAGGCAGATGCTGACTATCCCGTGGTTTCTAGGCCAGGAGATGCTCAGAAGGGAGGAAGGAGAAAGAACGCGGGCTCCTCCTGAGTCTGCCCTGCCGCTGTCTGCAGTCTCCACACCGGCCACTTCCCCCGAGAGAGCTTTACTGGGCCCAGCTAGGCAGTATGGCTCCTCCAGGGCCCTGTGTGGGGTTTCGTGCGGGGCTGAGCAAGCTCCCACCCTCCCCTGCCCCCTCCCCACCCCAGGCAGATCAGGGAACACAGACTAATTCTGTACCAAGGTTGAGTTAGGTGGGAGAGCTCCTGCAAAGAGAAACTGAAGCCATGTGGCCAGTCTTCCAAAATGAAGCAAGCAACTTTTTTTTTTTAGTTTGTTTTTTTTTAACGTTTATTTATTTTTGAGACAGAGAGAGACAGAGCATGAACGGGGGAGGGGCAGAGAGAGAGGGAGACACAGAATCGGAAGCAGGCTCCAGGCTCCAAGCTGTCAGCACAGAGCCCGACGCGGGGCTCGAACTCACGGACCGCGAGATCGTGACCTGAGTCGCAGTCGGCCGCTTAACCGACTGAGCCACCCAGGTGCCCCAGCAACTTTTTAAACTGTGTCCCTGCAACCTGCTTTGTATCTCTTTAGGAGCTGACCGTATTTTCCAGTGGAGTCAGGGGTGTCCCCTGGGTGGTGAAGTGATAAGGTGAGGTGACAACGCTAGGCCCCAGCTGCCACTATTGACCCAGGGCCTAGACAAGTTAGCGCACCAGCCCCACGGTCACAGTGAGCCAGCAAAGGGCGTCTTCTCAGGAAGGCCACTGTGCCGAGGACAGAGCTGAGGCTCCAGTCGTTACTTGCTCAAGGCCACGGGCTGTTAACCGGTGGAGCCGCAGCTTGAACTCGTTCAACTCAGTCAACAGAGCGAACTCTGACTCTGCAGCACACTTCCTTCATTCACTTACTCCTTCACTCACCCCCCACACACGCCTCTTTCTCTTTCTGGCCTTTGTCACTGCCCATCGTCCTGTCTGTGGGGCACATAGCTAGAACACGAAAGCTGAGGGGAGGAACTCCCTTCTGGGAGACTGTGTGTGCCTCACCCCCACGGCCCTCGGGCCCCTCCTCCCCGCACTGGGAGAGGAGTTTGGGTCTCAGGCCACCCCCCCCCCCCCCCCCCCCCCCTTTCTGTTAGCGCCAAGCTCAGCTCTCTATATATAGGATGATCGAACGCATTCCAGAAGAGGGGGCACACCGTGCAGAGCTTGGGAGACATCTGGCTCAGTCCCACATCATCTCGATTGAGGACACAGATGCCCCAAAGGGGAGGGGTCTCACCCAGACCAGCTCACTCCCAGCAGAGCCTGGACGGGAACCCCTCTCTCCTGACCCACACCACAAGGAAGGACCCCAAGGGAGGACTCTGTCTCTTTGGGGGTCCTGAGGTTGCTGCCACGCGGACAGGCAGCATGGGCCCCTCTGTGCCCTCGAGCCCAGGGAGGTGCTCACGTTCCCATGTCCCTCCTGCCCTGCCCCGCTGACGTGCCAGACACGCTGGAAGATTCTTGGCTGCCTCTGGTCAGTGGCCACTGTCTGAAGAGGCCAGAGAGGCCTGTGGAAATGATCCCATCAGGTCCCTCTCCCCAGAGGCAGGTCTTTCCACTTCACTGGAAAAGGAATTTGGCCCTTCACCACCACGGTCGTCACAGTAAAGGCCTCGCTGCACCAACCACTCACAGGCCATTAAATCCGTATGCAGACAGGGTGGGTTTTTCCGTCCCACCCACCAAATGAGTCAGAAAGTCATCCTCGGCAGGTGGGGCCATTTGGCCTTGGTCTTTTTGCCATCCTGGCCTTACCTGACAGCAGGAGAGAATTAAGTCTCAGAGCAGGAAATGGCCAGGAATGCCGAGGTCTGGGTCCGGTTTCCCCGAGCTGCCTGATCAGGTCAGACCCCCTCCTTCTCCAGGGCCACCCGGTCACTGGGATGTGGGGCCACACCTGGCCTTGGGAGTCAGAGAGCTGCTTCCCATGGTGGGTGGGGAGGAGGTGACTGCCTCTCAAAATCACCCAGGGCATCGTCTGTTCGGGGACATTCCGACTCACCCTGGGCTGGGGGAAAGGACTGAGAATGGCAGGCAGATGTACTTGGAAAATGTGCCTCCTCCGAGTCAGAGAACCCTGCTCCCTACGCCCTACCCCCTGCAGCCGCCTTTGCAGCTCTGACAAATCCAGATCCCTCTCTGTAAGGATCAGGGAAGGCACACCCACAGAGAAGAGGTGCTTCGTGGGGTGGCACGCAGGCCTGGGGCAGGACTGGTGATGCCAGCTACACGTGCAGCCTGTGAGCCTGGGCTTCATGCCGGGAACCTCGGCCTCATGTGTTTCGGCAGGGGCTGCTCTCTCGTCACCCTGGCCGCTCCCTTTGGGCAGGGGCTGTGCCTACCTGTCAGACGGAGAGTTCCTTTGGGGCAGGAGCTATGTTTTTTTCTGCTCGCTCCCAGATCCAAGGGAGAGGCTCTGAATCTCTAGCGGGGAGGCGTGGGGAGGCGGCTGGTTTCTGAATCACATACGCACACTTGATGGTCTGCCCACCAGGCTGTGGAGTGATCTGTCCTTAGCAAGTGACCAGGAGCTATTTCCAAGGCCCATTTACACTAATGACCTAATCAATTTATCCGCTCTTTTCTTTCAAGTTGCTCAGAGCATCCGCTCCTTCTCTCTGTAGCCTTTGGGCTGGTCCTGGAGGTATCAGACAGATTTCCCTCTTGGGGACTGGTGACACTCGTATCAGACACGGTAGCTGATGCCACAGGGTCTGAAGTGAGCAAAATTCAAGGCAGGGTTACTAGGACCCAGGCATCCTGGCCCCTCCCAATGACCCCTGATCCAGACTCCCCTGGGCAATGTAACTGTTAAATATTTGGCCCCTGGAGTGTGCCCAGCACCTTTGATTGTATCTGGTTTCCTGTTCTCCTTTGGGAGGAAGAATTTCTCTGCAGGAAGTAGTTTAATAGTCTGAAAGCCTTACTTCCCTGGTCTTGCGATCCAAGTTTCCAGTTGCAAGTGGCCAAGATTCTTGATAAGAAGGGAGGCAGGAAGGAGGGGAGCAGAACAATGTAGCCTCGCTCCTTCTCAGACACCGAGGAAGAGGGAAGGAGAGGTGGAGGGTTCAGTTCCCGACTCTCCAACCCGTAGGGCTGCAGATACACGCTGACAGCTCCCCGCTCCCCTCCCCAGCCCTTGGGCCCAGTGCTCTGGCCACGTGACTGGGAAACAGGGACAGCCAGACCTGAGGACCTTCCCTGGCCTCAACAGTTGACAGGACACTTCATCACCCCTGTCTTCCAACAAGGCCACATTCAGCCCTTTCCAAAACGGCCATGTGGCTTCTCTCCCTCTTTTCTTTCTCTCTCTCTCTCTTTTTTGAGTCAACACATACTTGTGAAGAGTCTGGTCAGTTCTCTCATCCCCCTGGCAGGGAGTTCTCTGTGATGACTGTGTTCAGTTCTTCCTGTTCTGGCTTCACTTCTGAGCCGCTGGGGTCTAACGGGAAACTCAGAGATCATTGAGGTGTTTACGGTTGAGGGCCTTGAATGCCAGGAATTGGTTCCGCAGGTGAGGAAACATCTGAGAGGCCAAACGGGATAGTGAGGTAACCCAGAGATTAGCAGCCACGGGAAGGTAGCCCTGGGCCGAGGGACAAAGGGAGGAGGTGGGTCCTGGGGCCCAGGGGCTGGTGGAAGCTGGGACCACGGTGGGCATGTCTGCTGGGAGGTAAGGCCGAGGAGCCGATGTAACGGCTGCATAAGACTCACAGAAAGGGGTAGAAAGATCCTGGCTTTCCTCTCCTCCCTCGGTGCTCCAATGCTCACCCGCAGACCCCCACCGACTCAGGAGCTTGGGAAACGCAGCCTGCAGGGCTCAGCCCCTGGTGACACACAGCAGGGCAGAAGGAGGAGGGAGGCTGGGGACAGCCAGCTTCAGGCCCAGGTCTTGTGTGTGCAGTGACAAAGTGCCCTGAACACTTCCTCTGTTTGGCAAGTTCTCCATCCACCAAAGAGAGATCTTTCGGGTCTCCCCCCTTCTCTTTTCTCTGTCAGATTCTTCTTTCCTGCCCCCGTCTTGTGGTCTGTTCATCACCAGGTGACTTTCAGAGCTTTGGCCTGGTTTGAGGAGGGTTTTTGCTCACGTTCTCAGGGTCTACCGAAAAGTCAGTGCCTCGTCATGCGCAGGAAGATCCTCCCTCGGAGGCTCTGGGCAGGGAGAGGCCTCCCCTCTGTGCACAGCTAGGGCCTCTGACTGGAAGTAATCTTATCTGTGAAAAGGAGCCTATTCGTGAGGCACGGGACCCATGAGGAGGGGCACGCCCATGGCTCCCACTAGGATTTCGCTTGAGATGGAGACATCTTCTCTGGGCTGCGGGCTGGAAGACTGGGGAAGTTAGTTCTGGCCACGGTTCGCAGGGGCAGCGCTGGGCTTTGGGCCGCCGTGGAAGTGCTGGGGGCTGGCTGGTGACCTGATGGCCCTTTCTCATACCTCTCGTAAGAGGCCCTCGTCAGAGCGGCCTTACGTCCCAGGACCTAAGCAGGAGACCCGTAGTTACCCAATTCATCAGTGGGCTCCCACAGCTCCCAGGGCAGTGGGGAATGAACCAGGGAATGATTTTTTCTCATCCAGGGCTCTATGATTACTTCCAGGGCTCTGGCTATGCCTTTCTTATCTGACCTTCGCCAACTGAGCAGCTACCATTTAATCTTTATTTCTGGTGCCCTGAGATGTACTCCTGTGATAGGTCCTCAACCAATCGTAGATGATTGAATAAATCATTTTTTTATTTCTCACTGAATAAATTTTATTTATCATGGGATAAATCATAAGTGATTGAATAAATGGCCGTGTGGATTCGCTTACCCGTTTCTACACGTATCTATTCATTTGTTCAGCAAATAGTGATTGAACGCTGTTCGAGGTACCGGGGTTGCGGTGGTGAGCCTGCAAAGTAGGGCCCTGTCCTGAGCGGAGCTCACATTCTGCTGGAGAGAAACAGATGATAAATGCATATATGTGTATACATATGTGAAGACAGAATGAGAGAGAGAGAGACAGGAAGTGATAAGCTCTATCAGGAAAATTAGGGGCGCCTGGGTGGCCCTAATTTTCCTGATAGAGCTTATCACTTCCTGTGTCGGCTGAGTGTCTGACGGATTTTGGCTTGATTTTGGCCCGGGTCATCATCCCAGGGGGGGTGGGATCGAACCCTGCATTGAGCGTGGAGCCTGCTTGAGATTCTCTCTCTCTCTCTCTCTCTCTCTCTCTCTCTCTGCCCCTCTCCCCTACTCTTGCACTCTCTCTCTCTCACTCTCTCTAAAAGAAAAAAGAAAAAAAAAGGAATTAAACAGGGCAAGAGGTACAGGGTGATGGGGGCTGTCTTGCAGGGCGGTCAGGGAAGCTTCTCTGAGGAAGTGACGTCTGTGCTGAGATCTGAATGAGGGGAGATGGACAGAAAGCATCCGCCCCCAGCTGGACAGAAGCGAGGGCCCAGTGATGCGGTGTGGACCTCGTGGGCAAGAGGACTGGGGTTCAGAGTAAGGGGAGGGGCCCCCGGAGGAGCCAGGGGTCGGGGAGACTTAGGAAACGGTATCTCCCTCTGCCCAGTGGTCAGGATCACAACATGAGCATCAGCTTGATGATTCTTCCTCTCACCTGGACGGCCAGACTCAGCAGCAGGTCCCATTGGCTCGGTTCCCAAGTGCGTCTTAAAGCCGTCCATTGTCCCCTGCCCCTGTGCCGACCAGAGAACACCACCTAATCTCTTGCCTGGATGGCTAAAATAGCCTCCCTGTGGTTTTCTTGCTTTCCCGGCCACAACTCATTCTCCACATGGCGGTCCGAGGGAGCTTTTAAAAACAGACGTTGGATGACATTACTCTTCTACGTGCCATGGCTTCCCTGCACTTAGAATACACCCCAGAACCTTTACTGTGGCCCTCCCGGTCCTAGGTGTGTCCCTGACCACAGCTGTGACTGACCTGCCCTGGTCCCTGCCCTCACTGGCCTCCCTTGCTGCTCTCTGTGCCTTGACCTCCGGCCTCAGCACCTGCACCTGCCTTACCTTGTTTTGTTTTGTTTATAATTTTCAAAACCAACTTACTATAGCAGCATGAAGCCCTCCACACTTAAGGCCTATTACTAGTGTGTTTTCAAATTTTTGTAGTTTTCAAGTGGACCGGCCGTGCCTTCTGCCGGAAGGCTCTGCCCACCCCCCACTGCCACCGCCCCCATCGTTGCCTGGTTGGCTCTTGGTGATCGTTCGGCGCTCAGTTCAGCGTGTCCTCCTCAGAGGGTCCCCTCTGCCCAGCGGCTACTCACTCCCTCGGGGAGTCCTGTTGACTTCACTGTCTGAGCTGATCTGTTTATTTGTTTTTTACGTCCATTTCCTGTCCCCTTGCTTCGAGAAAGTTACTTTCATGAGAGCCCGTTCTCTTCAATATTTCAATGTTTCTGAATCCTAAAGGTGCCCAGTGAGTATCTGTTTAGTGAATCAAAGGGAGGCACCTGCCCGCTGGGTTGCCCTGACACCTGCCGCTAAACATCTAGGCGGCTCATGAACAGACCAGTCTGGGGGCTATGAAGAGGTCAGACCCGGAGGGAGGAGGGAGGCTCCCAGGCAGGTCTAATGGCATCTTCAGAACGGCTCAATCCAAGCAGCTTGTCTGGAGCAGGCAAGGCTCACCATGGCTCCCTTCCACTCTGGGGTTCCACCCTCCAACCCCCCTCAACGCCAACTTACGGGAGTGCCAGAGTTGGGTCCAGCCTGAGCTTTGGACTTGGAACGATCTGAATCTTAGAAGTTCTGTCTCTGCCTCTGTCTGGCTGAGGGACCTTGGACGGGTCTCATCATCGGAGTCTCGGTTCCTGTAGTTGAAAAAAATGGAAATAATAACCATAACAATACCTAACTCATAGGACTGTCTTTAGTCAGTGCCTGGCCCACGAAAAATATCAGTAAGTGTTAGCTCCTATCGGCATTGTTCTTGTCATCTTTACTGATCAATTAGCTGTTATTTTTTCGATGCCCCCCCTCCCTTAGCTTCCGGAACCTCCCCTTCCCGTGTGGCACCCCTGCCAGAGTGTGCAGGGGTGTGGCAACGGCATCCTCTGCCCTGCTCTCTTGAGCGTGGGATTTGTAGACCTTCCCCCTATGTCCGCCTCTGAACCACGCTTGCCCTGGCAGCATCTGTGGTAGGAGATTCTTCCTCATTCAGCCGGGCCGGCGCTCAGGGATGGGAACTCCCCTGCCCCTCTTTCCCGAAGCTCTTCCTCTCCCCCTCGGAGCCTGCCACCCCTCTACTCCAGGTGCACGGTCTTTCCATGTTTTCACTGTCATCAGGAAGGTGCTGGCTCATAAGCGAATTCATACTCTGAGTTAGTGCTGTCTTGGCTTTTAAAAATCATACCCATAGAGGCCAATTCTTAACCCAAAGGGATCTATCTCACCAATGGTGGGATTTTCAGCACTGTGAGGGAGATACTGGAGGTGATGGGGCTGGTGCCTTCAATGACGTCCGGAAGGTGCTGCCTGCCCTGTGTTTTGATGTCTCCAAAGTTTGCTCCCCCGCCGCCCCCCCCATGTCTATCTGAGACTGCACGCTCCTGAGGACAGCCGTCTGTCTGGCTAGTTCCCAACACAGCCGCGGGGGTGGTGTGGCCTCAGGCCCCAACTTGGGAGGGATAGCCCCAAGCATTGGAGAACATTCAACTTGCCCCACCCCATGTGCGCCCCAGGACTTGCAGCCTCTGTTTCTCTTTCCCACGTGTGGGGAGAGGTGAGTTTCTCCCTGGTCCTGGGACACAACCCTTCCTGTGAGAGCCCGCCCCACCTCAGCTAAGGTCCTGGGTCCAGCCCTTTCCCACCATGGAGAAAATAGCAAGAAAAACAGATGAGAACTGATACCCTAAGCTGCAGGTCTGCTGGGACCTGGCCCTGGAGGAGCCCCAGGAAAGCTTTAACCCCGGGGCTCCAGACAGTCAGGAAGGGTGAGGGGAGGAGGGGTGTGGGCGCCTCTCTAGTGAGAAGTTGCCTCCTCCCTCTCTCGCACCTGGGTTACTGTCCGTACCCACCTCTTCTCTCAGTGGATCATCATTGCCCGGGTGTGGGTCCTGGGTGCCCCCCGCTCCCACCCCCCCCATCCCCCCAGTCCCCAGGCTAGATGACAACATGAGGTCACCTTGTCCATCCCCGCATCTCTGGGCAGACCCTCTTTGGACAGGGTCCAGATGTTCCCATTTTAAAGCTCGTAGGAAAGGGGCATTGCCACTCTGCCAGTCAGCCTATATCTAAGTGACCTGTAGGGAGCCTGGTGCCCCGAAGGAGAACTGGTCTCAGAGTCACGAGACCCTGATAAGTTATCGGCCGTTTCGGGGCCTGGAGTTCCTAATCTGTGAAATGGTAATCCCATTACGTGCTGCATTCCCAGGGTGGTTGTGGGGATCACCTGAGACGTGAATGTACAGGGCTCTGTAAACGATAAATGGATATAAATCGGATGTGCGATGGGCCGCGGTGGTGGGGTCAGGAGGGGGGTGCCTGGCTCCAGCCTTCCACAGCCGCAGCCCCATTTGGTCCTGCTGAGGCCCACCCTGGAAACCCGCTTCCCCCAACCTCGCGGCAGCCATGGCAATGTCAGCCTTCTCTCCCGGCAGAACGGTCCGTGCTCCTTTGGTCTTGCCCCCTAGACTCATCCAGAGCTTCTTCCACCACGGGATGTGTGGGGAGCACTTCCAGATCATCAGTAACAAGCCCGGAGCCAGATATCTGAGAGCCGTTAGGCTGTGTTTTGCTGAACATCTAGAGACACTGGAGGTTTTCCAAGTGGGAGCGTTTCTAGGGGCTTCGAGGGGTAGGAGCTCAGGCACAGGAGCATTGGTGGGGTGTTCACAGACTACTTCCCTTATGTTATTTTTTTCTGTCCTTACCCTCTGAAGTGGGGTCCACTGTCTCATTTTACAGAGAAAGGGTTGATCTAGTAGGCTGCAAATTCCAGTCTCTGACTTTCAGTGTGTGCACCAGGCTGGCCATCCTGCTGGTGGTCCAAGAGGTGGGAATGGGCTTCAGTTGCATCCAGATAGCAAGGATTATGTGTAAGAAAACTTAAGGAGGCACAAGCGAACTGGGTGCCTTCAAGGCGTCTTGGTGCTCCGGGGACACGAGGACCCTATGATCAGAGTAGGGGAGGGGGCACCACACTGAAGGTGTCAGAGTCAGCCAGGGTCCCCATTTCTCCCATTGGAACGATAAGGAGATTGGAAATGAGGTTCCTAAAGTCCCTTCTAGTTCTTGCTCTCTAGATGGGGTAAGGGGATCTGGTTTCTCCCTCCCCTTAAATCGTTCCCCTTCCCATCCCTATAAACCTTCACAGAGCAGTGGGCTTTGGTGCTTGGAGAGGTGTTCAGGGTGAGAGGGACCTTAAGTATCATCGCCGTGAAGAAGAAAGCCATGGATTCTGCAGGCACAGGACAGAAGCAAATGGAGTCCTAGGGAGGCCTCCCCTTCCACCCCTGTGGGTCTCAGGAGCTGTTTACACTCCATCCATCTCAGAGGCTTCATTGGAAAATAACAACTGGGCAAGTTGCTGCGCTGAGCCAGCTCCTCGGCACAGGGCCGGGCGGGCCCCAGCCCCTGGCACTCACTCCAGGGCGGTGTGTGGGCAGAAGACATGCTGGTTACTGGCTGGATTGGTTTAAAGGGAAGTGGGGAGCTCCCAGGACGCTGAAACTCTCTGCCCTCGGTGGGGGCGCCGTCACCGCCCATGGGCAGCCTCGTCCATTTTCCGTGTCATCCAGATGTTCTCATTTTCTCTGTGTGTCATGACACAGAAAAGGCTGGAAAGCTCTATCCCCTGACATAATCTGTTCATTTCCTTCAGAGGACACACGGCAACCTGTAATTGTCTTGTGTATTTATTTCCATGTTGTCTGTCTCTTTGCCCAAAATGTGAGCTGTGGAGAGGCCAGGGTCCTTTACCTAATACCAAGCACAGAGACTGGCGCTTGGCACAGAAAACACCCCATCTGTGCAGCAAGTGCACCCATGCATGCATGCATTCATGTGCCCTGTTTGCAGCGAATGCTCAGTGACCATCAGTTATCTTTCCCGAGAATAATTCTCCATCAGCTTGGGGGACAGAGATGGTGCTTGAACTCAAGCCCTCAGGAGATACGCATGGACAGTGATTGGAAGGGGAAAGGGGAGGTAAGCATGGAAGGGGAGATGGGGGCACCGGTAGGGAGGTAAGGGGCAGGGCCAACAGGAGGGAGGTGTGGAAGGCTTTTTTCGACAGTTGAGTCAGCTGGCCCAAGGGGAAGAGTGGTTCTTCAACCCTCTGGCTGTTTTTGGTCAGTGTAGACATGTGTGAGGAAGCACAGGAAAGTGCCACCACCTTCCATGTGGCCTTGGGTGGATCACGTGATTGCTTGGAACCTCAGTTTCCTCATCTGTCAGATGGGCACTCATTCGTCCGGTGCTTTCCTACCCCACGAGGGCTGTCGTGAAACAGTGACGAGAGGTGACCGACGGGGACGTGCCGAGCACACATGATTGATTTTTACTTTGGTGATTTTATTAAAACTCTTCCGGGAGGTCCTTTGTTGTTTTCTGTCCTGATTTTTAATCTTGATTTTTCGTTTGTTATGATTTTTATGCTAACCAGGCTTCCCACCCTCTGCAGGTGAGATGCACCAGTGCATTGTAAGCTCTGGCCCAAATCTTGGATCCTGGAGACTCGGACCTCTGGCCAAAGACCGGCACCTCCCCACTCACTGGGTCCTGGCTGGGGCGGGAGCCTCCTTTCGGGGCCCCGTAGGGGCTGATGGAGCCTGGTGGGGGTGGGGGGGGACTCACACTCTGCCCTCCCCTTCCCCAGGTACAAGACGGTGGTGACTCCCCGGAGGGCGGCGGTGGCCATCGCCGGCTGCTGGATCCTCTCCTTCGTGGTGGGCCTGACACCCCTGTTCGGCTGGAACAAGCTGGGGGAGGTGGAGCGGGCCTGGGCGGCCAACGGCAGCGAGGGCGAGCCCGTGATTGAGTGCGAGTTTGAGAAGGTCATCAGCATGGAGTACATGGTCTACTTCAACTTCTTCGTCTGGGTGCTGCCCCCCCTGCTGCTCATGGTCCTTATCTACCTGGAGGTCTTCTACCTGATCCGCAAACAGCTCAACAAGAAGGTGTCGGCCTCCTCTGGCGACCCACAGAAGTACTATGGGAAGGAGCTGAAGATCGCCAAGTCGCTGGCCCTCATCCTCTTCCTCTTTGCCCTCAGCTGGCTGCCCCTGCACATCCTTAACTGCATCACCCTCTTCTGCCCTTCCTGCCAGAAGCCCAGCATCCTCATCTACGTTGCCATCTTCCTCACGCATGGCAACTCAGCCATGAACCCCATCGTCTACGCCTTCCGCATCCAGAAGTTCCGGGTCACCTTCCTTAAGATTTGGAATGACCATTTCCGCTGTCGGCCCGCACCCCCTGTTGATGAGGACCCCCCGGAAGAGGGGCCCCACGACTAGACTCCACCTACTGCGTCTGCCTGCCCCCATCAGGGGCATCTCAGCCCAGTCCCACCTCCCCACCGGTCCCACTCCCTGAGCCTTTCTGGCGGGGCTGTGGGGTGTGGATGCCCTGCACCTTGGGTTCTGGAGGAGGTTTGGCGGGGGGGGGCCGTTCATGGGGAAGGAGCCAGGTGACCTGAGGGGAGGAGGAAAGTGGCTTGAAACTCCCCACCTGTGTGACCATCCCACAGGCAGCCCGGTGCTTCAGGCTGGACTGACCTGGGGAGACTGAGGCTGCAAAGGGGCCACGTGGGCTGGAGGGCAAGCTTGGGCTCCCATGGCAGTTAGGGGAGCCTGCTTATCTCTGGTGGTGGTCATGCAACCCTGGGACCAAGCCTAAGGAAAGGAGAGGATCCCCTGCAACGTGGATGGAGAGAAAGAAACTGGGCTTCATGGCCCTGCTTTCTCTCCTGTTCTGTAGGAGAAGGTGGCAGAGCCACGGAGGGGCGGGAATCAAGGAGCCTCCGTCCCAGCCTCCCGGGACCCTGAGCTCCCAGCTTTGCTGGGCGTCAGGGTACCTGCCCTCCTTGCCCTGGGGAGCCCAGGTTTATATCTGGGAGAAGCAGAAACGGCGGATCCAGAAATCATCCCCAACCTTTGCTTTATTCTCCACCAACCCCCGGAGGTAGAGGCTCCCGGGGTAGAGGAGCCTGGGTATAGAGATGATGTGCAGGCCTCATGCAGCCACCAGGTGGCAGCACTGAGCCATTGTTCTTGCCCTGAGTGTCCCGAGGTGGAGCCTCGAATGTACCCGTCATCTGGGCCAACCAGCTCCACTAGCCCCTGGTGATGGCCTGGACTCCCCTAAGTGACATCCGTCTCTGCTCTTTCTGGGCCAGATGAAGAGTAGAGCCCCAGACGTGCCAACATGAGGGCGCATTCTGCCTGCCTGGGGAGGAGGGGACCAAGGGAAAGTGCTGAGGTTGGGCACTCCTGGGATGCCATGGACCAGGTTGGAACAGGCCAGGGAAGACCACAGTCCTGAGAGTAAGGGAGGGGAGGTCTTGCTGGCACTTAGATACCCTCAGTATCCCTGGCATCTAGCACAGTTTTCAGGGGCTTGGGGCTCTGTTGCACAGTCTAGGCTTTAGAGCATCTGGGGAAGGGTCCACCCTCTGCCAAACTCGGGCGCCCCGTGTATGGAGGGAGGGGGGCAGGGTTCTGAGCGTGGACAGCAACTCCAGGCCTTGAGTCCAGGCCCTTCCCTTTCTCAGAGGTAGGATGTTCCCTGGCTCCCAAGGAGGGCCACCTGACTAATAAAAGACTGTGAACCTTGATGGAGAGCACACCCCTGGCTACCCACCCCACCGCCCAACCATCTGAGGGCAATAGACAACCTCAGCACAGAGGAGCAATGGGGGGGGAGGTGGGGATGGGGAGGAAGCAGGGAGAGGGGAGATACGGAGGCGTTCAGAGCAAGGAGGGTTCCAGAGAAGAGGGTGTCTGTTCGCGTAGTTAGGCTGTAGGCATAGCAAACCCTGACTGTGAAAGCGAGATCCTAAAAAAAGCTCATGTCTGGAACTCCCCACCCTCCCATGACATCCTGAGTCCCCTCCCACTGGAACCTTCCTCAGGATGTCATTCGTGGAGACCCCCTCACGGTGACACATCAACCCCCCCTCACTGGGACACAGCGCCTCCCCCATCACAACGATGCTCGTGGTCACAGAGGCCCCCGCACTTTAACACCACACGCCTTTATTTGAGTGCTTCTCGCCCAGACTGCAGCTCTCTGCAGGGGCTCTCCAATCTCTGCACTTTCCAGGCCCCCTCGCATGCCCGGGGAGACTGGCCTGGGGCCCGCCAGGCCTACTTCTGGCTCCTGGGCTTCAGCCTATCGGGGAGGAGGCTAGGCAGGTACCAGGGAGCAAAGCCATCCGCTGTCACAGAAATGGGGGTCTGGGGCATCCGTGGAGCTTGATGCTGAGCCTGGTGGCCCCAACCCCCCCCAGGTCTGCAGCACCTGGTGGAGGACACGTGTCATGAGCCCTGCTGTTAGGCAGGGCTGGGCTCCACCTGCCCTCTGAAGAGGAGAGACAGGGCACAGGGACATAGGCCCTCTCTTTCCTTCCCAGGCCTCCTGCCCCAGGGGCCCCATGTCCAGCTCTGAGCTCTGTCTCTGCGGCTCTGGGAAACTTCCCTGCCTGTCCAGAGCCTCAGAACCCCCCGGGGAGGGAAGGTGAGGCATAGGTCATAGCCCCCACATTGCTGCCAAGGAAGTGCCCTGGTCTAAGGGCACGCAGAGCCAAGGCTAGACCCCTGTCTCGGGTGCACATTGCCTGACGCTGCAGATTTGTACCCAGAGCTGACCGCCACCTTCCCCTCTCACCCCCACCCCCTGCCTGACCCCAGAGACAGAGGGTCCAGACATTTACCATTCTCATCACAGCCTCCTGTCGCTCTTCAGTGCGTGGCTGAGGCCGGAAGAGATGCCGCAGTTAGAGTGGGGGAGGGGGACAGCTGCAGGGCCCCGAGTTGGGGGCAGCGGGACAAGAGGGGCTCAGGGCTACACCCCTTCACCCCAGTCAATGGATCAGTCTGAGTGGCAGACTCTATTACCTCCTTTCCCTACACCGGGCCAACCTCCCACTTGGAAAATCCTTCTGACAGCCAGACCTCTCCATCTTTACCACCCTCTGTCTTGCCTTGATTTCCAGCACCCAGCCTCATCTAGCCCAGCAGGAGAGGCGGTGGCTTCTCCTCTTCTCCTGTCCTTGGGAGGACCCTCCTCATAACCTTACCTTTGACCTCCAGCCGGCAGGCCACAGATGCCTCCCCTAGCACACTGATGGCCTTGCAGGTGTAGAGCCCGGAGATCAAAGGGGCTGGGCTTCCGGATCTCCAGGGTGCAGACACCTCGCTCAGAGAGGGTGTGGTATTTGGGGTCACCCTGGATGTCCATTTTGGTTTTCATCCAGATTATCTTGGGCTAGGGGAGCATCGAGAGCAGAGGAGGGCTGGGATGGGCTTTGAAGGAGCTGCCTGCGTAGATTCAAGCCACTGCCCCGCCCGCCCCCACCCCCACCAGGACATAGCAGGGCTTCACCTTGGGCAGTGCTCGGACCCTGCAGAAGAGCTGAGTGCTGTAGCCCGGGGTGGAGGTGTGGTCAGCCAGGGGCAGGGTAAACGAAGGGGCTTCTGAGAAGTCTTGCTCGACAAACCCTTTAGGCTTGGCAACGATATCTGGGTTCGGGAGAGAAAGGGGGGCAAATTCGAGGTTATAGGAGTAGACCTCTTAGAACTAACCCCATCCATTTTCCTAAAATAATCACGATAGCTTACACTTAGGTGGCTCATTTAATCTGCATCGTGTCCCCCTGCAAGCGTGAGTGTGTTATCCCCATTTGACAGATGGGAAACTGAGGCCTTCATGGATGCGTGTCTTGCCTGATATCACTTGGTGAGTCTGGGGTTTAAAGGGTAGAAAATTACACGAGGACCATGGCTCTCTGATCAGAGAGCTGCTGGTCTGAAGAAGGATCTTAGCATCACAAGGGCAGGCGACAAGCCATTTCATGGCTGCCGTGGGATGAAGGAGCTCTGTGGCAGGATCCCAGGCTCCTGTGATCTTGGAAGCCAGGGGTGGCCAACGTGTGGGAACGTAGAGACCGAATGTCTCAAAGCGGCAGAGGAAAGCTGGGACCATGGCTGGGCGGGTCAGCGAGGGGACCGAGAGGGGAATGGGCAGGAAGACTGGATAGAGGAGAAGCTCTTGGCTGAGGCTGGGGACCTACAACCCAGAGATACCATATTTCATTTCTGTTGGTCTTGGGAGACCTGACTGGCTTTCCTTTTTTAAACAAAAATTTCTTCCTAATTCTGTGTAGCTCGGGCCGGAGTGGAAAAGAGTGTGCCTTCCCAAGCCCACACAGACTCTGCATGGGGGTGGGGGGAGCTGGAGGTCACAGGGTGACAGGGAGAAAGGGCTTGGCATCTCACATTTGACTCAAGCAGGCCGGGTGCCTGTGTGGAGACAGTAAATACCCCCCTCTTTCTTATCCGTCTCTGTGGTGTTGTATCAGGGTTGCGAGGCTTGTGTTTTAGCAAACTCACTGGACAATACCCGCCCACGCGCACTGCCCTTCAGAGCAGTTCTCTTGGGACACTGCACATTAGCCCCAGTGACTGCTACGATGCCGGCAGCCACCAGCAACGGCAGAATAAGTGCACAGCCTCCCCAGGGGCGCGTCTCGTCTGTTCCGATGTGTTTGTTAAAATCAATCAACTGCATGCATTTCTTTACAGCCGCTCGTGGGAATGCGTGAGTGTGTGCGGAGCTGTGGCAGGGGTGAGGAGAGGGAAGCCAACGTCCCGGCTCGGGGCCCCCACCAGAAGCCCGCAGGGAGGGACGCTGACACGCCAGGAAAGGCCGAGCCCGGTAGTCAGTCCTGGCTTGGTGTCTGCTCCCAGGCCCAGACCCACCTGCCTTCCGGATCCGGGCTGGCTCCTTGGTGACGGCGGCCAAGGTGCTGAGTCCACACAGGTTCTCCGAGAAGACCCGAAAGGAGTAGGCGTTTCCCACGATGAGGTCAGAGACGGTGCAGGTGGTCGGGTGGTAGCGCTCCAGCACCGTGAACCATTGCTGCGGGAACCCCAGCCCTGTCGTCCTCCCCTCTGACCCCTGCCCTTGCCCACCTGGCTCACCCTGCGGTCCCTTCCTCCGAGGGGCTCATTCCATGCCCTTTCCCTGGGGGCTGAACCATCCAGCTTTGGGAGAAGGGGTCCCTGGGTCACTCAGATGATCTCTCTGGGGTCCTCAGAATTCTGGATTTTTACCACTCCAGGGGTGGCCTGAGGACCTGCAAACTCACAGTCACCTGGGAACTCCTTGGAAGTGCAGGATCTCAGTCCCCACCCCAGAGCCACTGAGTTAAAATCTGCATTTTAGCGAGATTCCCAGGTGATTCATAGGCGTAATTACATTTCCAGAAGCACTGCTCTAGACCTTGCAGGGCCTCAGAGAGTCACACACACACACACACACACACATACTCCTTGCAGTCTTCAGGAGGAAACTGAGGCCCAAGGAGGACAGGGATCTTGCTAAAAGCCACACGAGGAGTCAGGTTGGCGGCAGTTAGACTAGGACTTGGTCCCTGGACTCTTGGAGGGCTGGGCCTTCCTGGCCACCTTGGCCACTTCCCCCACCCCACTCGGCTCCAACAGGCCTCACCCCTGTCATTTTGTCTGCCTTCTGCACCACGTAGCCCAGGAGCTCTGTGTTGCCTGGGTCCTGGGGTGGTGTCCATTCAAGGGCAACGTCGTAGCCCCAGACGTCCAGGAGCCAGACACTGCTGGGGGGCCCAGGTTTCTCTGCGGGACCAGAGTGTGAAGAGGGAGTGAGGGGGGAAGGCTGGGCTTGCCACAACCCCCCCCCTCCAGCCAGGATCTGGCTCCTGTCACAGTCTCTGGTCTGATCCCTTCAGCTGTCAGCTCTGGGGTAGGAGGTGGGGTATCTGGACCCCCAGCAAGTCAACCCTGCCTCCCCTGACCCCGTACCAACCACCAGGATGTCGATGGCTGCCCTGGCCTCCGAATCTTCGAGATGCACAGTGAGCTCGTAGCGGCCTGAGTCGGAGCTCTGGGCCGAGGACGGAGTCCTGGTCCCCAGTGCACACGTGCACTCGCTGGCTGTCCAGGGCGTGGCCACTGTGGGTCCAAGAGGCCTGAGGCTTGGGACTCCCCCGGAAGGGAGGAGCTTTCGGGGCGGGTGCAGGAGGCTCCAGCACCCCCATACCCACTCAAGTCCAGGGATCCCTGGAGCCGTGCCCAGGGGAACCGGCTTCATCAGCCCTTCCCAGGAACGGCACCAGAAGTTGGAGACACACGTGCTGCTCACAGCCTCGTTCTCCAGGTGTCCAGCCAGCCCTGGGACCACCCGCCCTGTCCACAGGCTGGAGAGTCGCAAGAGTCCCGTGTACGACAGAGGGAGGGTGAAGCTATCGTGGTGGGTCTTAGGCCAACCTTCATGGGGATCCTGACATCCCCTGGGCTTCTCTGACACATCTCAGATGGGGGCCCTGATTTCCATCCAGGTCGTTATCCTGGGCAGGAGCCACACCTACCTGGAAGGGGATTTGCAGACTGACGGTCTCTCCCACCTGGCGGATGCAGGTCTGACGACGATGGCAGGGGACGCGGATCTTGGGGGCCTCTGCGTCAAAGTGAGAGTTTAGGCTTAGCCCAGCAATAGGGTTGCTGGTTGGAGGCTACTGTGGCGGGGGTAGGAGACAGCTGGTGAGGGTCACTGGCTGGGCAGGAGGGCTCCGAGGGGTGTTCTGGGGCTGCCTCCTTGGCGGGCAAGGCAAAGCTCACTGCTGGAGATCCATGGGCCCATATTCCCTAAGGTGCTTGGGGAATTGAGAACCAGGAGGTTCCAGGAGGGCAGGGCCTCCATGGTGTGAAACAGTAGGCATCCCGGGCACTCCCTTGGTGCCCTGACCTTGTCAGGCTGGGATTTGCCCTGCAGCCCAGGCATTCCTGGGCTCCAGATGGGTCCTGGCGGGCTCCTTGGCTCCCCCTAGTGGGGAATCAGGTGTGGCACCTGTTGGCCTTCATTCCCAGGAAAGGCGTCAATGCCATCTTCCTCCGAATCCAGCACCTTCCTTCCATTCCACACCAGCCATGGGCCTCCAGAGAAGCCCCTCTGAAATCGATTTGCTCACTTCTCTGTTTCGAGGCCACATGGGAGGATTAGGAGCTTTCCCTTCTTAAATGAGGCCGGAGCAGACATACCCCCTTCTTTCTCCGTCACCCCTCTCACTGCCTTTCAGTCTTACAATTGGGAAGTCCTTCCTGAAATCTTATTTCAGTCCCATGCCAGGACAGGGAGCCACCTTCCTGACCATCACCTAATCAGGTGCAACCGCTAAAGCCACTGGGCATTCCAAGGGAGCCTGCAGCGGCCCCTGCCGTTGTACCCCCTGGGCGGGGCAGCAGTGGTGGTGGCCGGGGCCCCTCAGCAGGAAACAGGTGGCAGCAGTTGGTGGGTGGCACACAGGCTGGAGGGGGAGGAGATGGTGGGAAGGAACACTGTGTCTCCGTGGATTAGCTGTGCAGGCACTTGGCTCTGGGAGCCTAAGGAGCAGAATGCTCCAGGGGCAGCTGCAGGGGGCCAGGAATGCTTGGCAGCTCCAGGTGGCTAAGAAGGGACAGCTGAGCAGCTGAGGATTCTGGACAAGGTCCCCACCCTGCCCTGCCCAGGAGGAGGGCCTGGCTGGTCCCTCTTTGTTCACAGCCTCCCCTCCCTCTTCTCTCCAGGAAATCCCCTCCTCGCCTGCCAGAGGAATGTTAATGGAGTCGTGGGTGCTGAGTGTGGCTGGCTCCTTCAGTGCCGTCTGTGCCTTGGAGCAGAGGGCCCAGGACCCTGCACCCTCTGAGTCTGAGCTCCATGGGGCAGGTCCAGGACCCTCCCAGCCAGGAGGGCTTCCTGGCACCTCCAGGCTAGAGTCAACGTGTCCAGACTGTGGCTGCTAGGGCAGGGCCATGTCTCACACTCAGAGGATGGGAAGGTCCCAGAGAAGACTCCCTGATGCTTGGTGGCACGTGAACGGTCTTGTGTGGGAGTCAGGCTCTGGGATTGCCGCTATTGGGCTGGGTGACCTCGAGGGAGTCTCTGGGCTCCTTGGGACCTGCTTGGCTTAGATGGACCTGCCATGACAGTCTAGGATTCTGATCGCACTAGCCCCGTGGCCCCACATCTCTTGGGCCTTGAAGTCGAGAAGTATTTCCTTGAATCCAAACTTGACCCCTCCTGTGGCTATGAAGCTCACTCCTTTTTGGAGGGCTTGTCCAGAACTGTGGGGGAACACTGTCCCCCTGTGGGTGTGGGGGAACAAGAAGGAAGGCCACCTGCTGGCCTGTGTCTCTCTTCACCCTGGGCCCTGGGCTGTCCCCAGAGACCTCGGATCAGACCAAATGACTCACTGCCATTAACAGACTGAAACCTGAGCAGCTCTGGGAGGGGAGCAAGGGTAGGCTTGAGGCTAATGCACCCTGCAAATAGAAATCTTAGCAAGGGGACAGCAGCTGGCCTCCTAGGTCCCCAGTACACCGCTGCCCTCTGGGGATGGAGAAAACTTCCCAGGCCTTCTGCAGGCTCTTGTCTTCCTCCCACTTCCTCCCACTTCAGGACACGGTAGGATAAGAGGCAAGCGAAGACTTCTCTCGGTTACAAAACCTTTGGGAAGATCTGGAACCCAGGCCATAGGACAAGAACAGAAAATGGGCAGAAAATGAGCTTGCGTGGCCGCTGGAGGGGCTCAGATTGGATAGGAGGAAGAACAGGATGGCTCCTAGCATTGGGACCCTGAGGCAGGTGACTTGGGGAACTTGAGCTTTCAGTTCGGGGGGGTCAGGGAGCCCTTCCCCCCCAACGCTTGGGGGCTGGGCCACTCGGGGAAATAGGGTCTTTGACCTCCAGAGGCTTGCTGCTGAGGAACCTGGAACTTTCATAAGGCAAGCTGGTGATAGCACGTGGCTTGTGCTCGTGAGGGTGGGATGGGGGGGGGAGAGGACGGTCCTGTTTCCTTGGCCTGATGGCCTCAGTTTTCCTACCCATTGGATGAGGTGTCTGGGAAGGGCTCGGGGAGCAGGAGATGAAAGGGTGGGCCTTACCGATCATCTTCTGGATGTGGACAGGCTGCTCTAGCACAGCTGGTGGGCCGGCCCCCGCAGAGCTCACTGCAGCCACACGCAGGAAGAATTGGTCTCCCAGAGCCAGGTTCTGCACGGTCGGTCGGCTGGGTCACCATCATGGGCCGGGCATTCATGGGCACCCCCTCAGAGGCTGTGGAAAATGGGGAGCAGGCAAGGCCCCTGCTTTATGGCCATGGTCATCCTTCTCAGAGGGGCTTTCCTTTTCCCTGGTGATCTGGGGAAGCTGACCTCCCTCTCTGAGCCTCATTTCTTCCTTGCTCCCCTTCCCTGACTTGTCAAATGGCATCAAACACCCCTGGTGTTCGAGCCCTGGAATGGTGGCCAGAAAAGCCCAGAGAGGGTTGGACACACTTGCCACGTCATGCAGCAATGTAGGGGCAAAGGCAGAAGCCAGGCTGAACTTGGCCACCGTGGAGGTGAACGGCACAGAGGCAGCAGGAATTGGGCCATTGCCCTGGTCCCCGTTTCTCCTCACGGTCTCCTGCTCTCAACTGTCCCCTACTCCCAGCTTCTCTGGTCCCCACCTCCTGCTTGCCCTCCCCCAGCAGGGCCCTCTGTGACTCAGCATCTCCTTCCCTTCTCAGCAGAGCAGCAACCAAGGGACCCCTACCCTTCTATCTGATACTTGCTCAGAGGCTCTCTGGAGCTGGACGACAGGGGGTCTCCCGAGGTCATTTGGACAACCCCCCTGCCTCAGAGGTACATGGAGTGAGCACGAAGTGGTAGGTGAGTGGGTTGAGGGGACCACTTGCACTTCATCCTTCTGTATCTAGCCCCCCCCCCCCACCCCAGACTGGCCCAGATGCAGGGTCTGGGGGCTTGTCCCTCCTACCCCCCAGCCCACCACCCCTGGGTGTACGCAGGGCTTAGCCCAGAGCTCACCTCCCTCTCGGCAGAGCTCTAGCACATAGCCCTGGAGCCCCAGCCGCCCTAGCCTCTCTGGGGGCTCCCAGCTCACGGTCACTGAGCTGTCGCTCACATCCTCCACGGCCAGCAGCAGCGGGGCACCGGGGATGTCTGGGAGAGAAGTAGGGAGAGATGAAGAGGCCTGTGGTGGAGAGCTCTCCCCGCTCCCCTCCATTCCCTGCCATTCCCTCCCCGCTTCCCTCCTCCACCTGCCCCCTCTCTTGTCACCTTCATCTGGAGGTGCAGGTTTAGTGGCTGCGGGGGTGTGGGGGCCGGTGCCTGAGGGGCAGGCTCCTATGGTGCGGGAGCCTGCTCTTCCCCAGCAGGCTCCGATGCTGCCATTTCTCCAGAAGGCTCTGCGCTGGGTGCCTTGGCAGACTCAGAGGCGGTTTCCTCCGGACCACAGGCGGGGGCCTCCGAGGTGGCTTTTTCTGTCATTGCTGCGCCGGCTGAGGGGTCAGGCTGGAGTGTGCAGGGGTCAGCAGGGGTAGGTCTAGACCTCCAGGATGCCTGGGACACCTAGGCCCAGGCTTATATAGTCAGGGGCTGCCCCACCCCCGGCCAATGATGATTCCCAGCTGTGGGGTCAGGTCAGGTGGGAGGACTGGTGGGGTGGGGAGACGCCTAGGCCAGGAATAGCTCTGGGGGAGGAACTGCAGGGTCCCTTGAGGCGCGCACTACCTCGTCCATCGCTCTGATCGGACCTCGGCGGCCAGGGTGCTGGTGCCCGGGTGGCAGGAGGGCACAGATGGGTGAGATGGGACGTTGCCTCTGGAGGTTGTGCCAGGGGTCAGGGCAGTGGGAACAAGAGCTCCCATCTGGAGAAGGAACCCAGATCGGGCATTGTGTTTGGCCTCTGTGGAGCCACTTGTACCCAGGGCTTCTCAACCTGGGTGCTGGGACCCAGACAGCCTGAAACAGCACTCCCTGGGGAGCCCTGCCAGCTTTGCCCTGGTATTCCACACTCCCCTTGGCCTCACGTTGCCTGGGCCTTCTCACTTGTGCTGTGTGAGGCTGAGGGTTCTAGAGAGGGAAGGAACTGAGATGCCCAAGGTGGGGCTAGTTGGAGGAAAGTCTTCCAGAAATGGGACCCTGGGAAGGGGGTCGAAGGCTTCTGGCCACTGCTTCTGCTGGAGAGGCTGGAGAGGACACCGTCTCCGCGATCTCTGCTCGGGGCCTCAGTTTCCCCATGTAGTACAGAGAGCCCTGTGACAGTCCCCTAGCCCTTGGGAACGAGACAAAGTCACGAGGCAGAGCTGGAAGAGACCCTGGAGGAGGACAGCACTCTGAAACTTCTAGACTCTTGGCAGCAGGGCATGGGCACGGGCATTTGCAGTGGGGGCGATGAGGCAGCTGCAACCAAATGTCTAGTCATTGATTCGTCCATCCAATAAAACATTAAGATTGGTAATCATTTAATAAGCCTGAAAATACCACGTGCCTGGGAGAAGGGAAGCAACAGGAACCGTCATGGCTCGTGGGAGCGGAGATCGAAGAAATCCCTTCGGAAAAAGCGAGACAGTATCTAGTAAAAGTAGACAATGGGCTTATCTGTGACCTGTAGTGACACCCCTGTAGTGACACCTTCACGCACGTACCCCCAGAGACACGCACGAAAACATTCACAGCAATCTTATTTGTAATAGCCCGCGCCTGGTGAAAACGGCTGTCCCTCAATAGCGGAATGCATCGCTATGACATCATCACACAGCATCACGGGGCTCAGGGGTGCGCCTGTAATCAATCCAAAATACGGAAGGAAATGAACAAACTTCAGCTGCGTGGACGATCTCACAGACATAATGGGGAACGAAAGGAGGAAGGCTCGCGGAACGGGGAGATCCCGCCCGCGTTCAGTTCAAAGGCAGGAAACGCCAGGCTCTCTTTCTCGAGGGGCTTCCGTAGGTGGTGAGGCCGCAGAGGAAAACAGGGGCAGTCAGAACAGGGGCTGCCTCGAGGCAGAGGGCCGGGGAGGTATGTGATGGTGGAGTTTCAGGAGCACTACTGAGGTCTTACTTCCTGTCCTGGGTGGTGGGTACGCAGGTTTTCACTAGTTACTAATTCTTTACATTAAACAAATACATTTTATGCACCCTTTAAAAATATTTTGTTTAATGTTTATTTATTTTTGAGAGAGAGAGAGAGAGGCAGAGCGTGAGCGGGGGAGGGGCAGAGAGAGAGGGAGGCACAGAATCCGAAGCGGGCTCCAGGCTCCGAGCTGCCAGCACAGAGCCCGACGCGGGGCTTGAACTCAGAGACTGTGAGATCATGACCTGAGCCGAAGTCAGACGCTTAACCGACCGAGCCACCCAGGCGCCCCTTATGCACTCTTTAGCATGTACGATATATCCCATAATTTAAAAATGAATACACGTGTCATTTATTTAGGGCCCTCAGCCATATGCGTGCTCTCCCCCTAGCCGGGGCTGGCCACACAGGAGTGGGGCCGCCTTTCACGGCTGGCTGTCTTCTTTGGGGAGTGGCAGCGGAGGGTCTGGAGAGCCTCGGGGTCCAGCCCTGCCCGGGTGCCTGTGTCCTCTACCAGGTGACTCAGTGTCCTGCCAGGCAGGGGGCGGGCCCTGGAGACCCGATCCCCATCCCTGGCCTCTGACCCTGCAGCTATAAGTGAATGTGACTAACTCTGCAGGCCCCTGAGTCAGCCCTTCGGAGCCTGTCCCGGACTGGGGGAATGGTGGCTCTAGGAAGGAGGAGGGGGGTTGGCTGCCCTGGAGGGTTTTCAAAGACCCTTGTGTGAGGGGGTGGGCGAGGGGCAGGGATTGAGGGTGCCTGGCCCCCCTCTCCAGCGATGAAATGCCAGGTAACCCCCTCCCCCCATTAACTCCGGCCAAGTTCTCATTTTCTTTGCCTTTAGCAGGGCTGTGACCTTGGGATCAGTTGCATTGGCCCAGCTCCAGCTCGTTCAGATTTGAAGGTGGCCAGTAGGTACTTCCTTCCCTATACCTCTAACCCGTGTCACAAACCACTAGGCCAAGTCACAAATAATTCCCTCCAAACAGGAGGGAATCCACACATAATTCTCTTTGACTTTGGAGTGTACATCTGGACTCTTGGGTAGAAGGCATGCCTGGGGCCCTGGGAGTGCTGATGAGGGCATTTCTACCTCATAAAGCCTGGAAGACTGGCTTGTCTTCTGAGGCCATCACATCTCATCTATATTCCTATCCCATCTGCCTGCCACCTGCTGTCCCTGGTCAGCCTGAGCAGAGGAACCTTGGTCTCTGCTTGGGTTGAGGGCCGAGTGTGTCCTAAGAGGGGAAGACAATATTTGAACGGCCATCAGCCCTCTTGGGTTAAGTCCACAGCAGATAGATCTGCAGAGGCTGGCCTTCTTTGGGGAGCCTCTGAAGCCCAGTGGAGGCCAGGGTAGCCTCACCTCCTACAAGCTCAGGGCCCCCAAGCCTGAAAGAAACGAATCCAGCCAGAAGAGATAGGGGAGGGGAGCCCAGGGAGGGTCCCACCGGGCCACAAAGAGAGACTGAAGCTGTACCAACACACCATTAAACTCTGGTGATTTATTGAGCAGCCGCTGTGCAATTAGGAAAGGGAAGTAGGAGGGGAGACATAACATTCCTGGGTGCAGGTTTCAAGTTGGGCTTCGCTGAGGGTGTAATTACTGTGGCCGCTCCTTTGAGAGTGACGTTTGGCTCCTCAGTGGTAGAGTTGGCCAAAATGGGGTCCTTTGGCAAGGAGGCTTGGGGGTAAGGGAGTTGAAGAAGTCCCCGTGTGTGGGGCTGGGGTCATTGAGCATTTTCATAAAGCAGCAGGTGTGTGCTGTCCCCGTGGCTTACACTGTGCTGGCCCCCATGCCTTACCTGCCTGTGGCCCTGCCTCTACCTGCTTGTCCACTAGAGCTGAGCTCAGATGGCTTCACTGTGGCTCTCTGCGTGGGGTCCAAGGGAGGGAGACTGAGGCTTAGTCGGGGACTCAGAAGGGTGGGCGATCCGGCTCCCGGCTGGCTGGAGCCAAGGGGAGGGGCAGCCCTGCCCCACCGTGTGCAGGACAAGGGCTAAGCCGCAGCGAGCGCATCCTTGATGGCAGTGGTGAGAGGGAAGGGCAGACCCCGGCCACAGAAGGACCCCCGGAAGTCATCCAGATCCACAGCCCACACCATGGCACCAGCCAGCTGCCTGCTCCTCAGGTACTGAACCTGGAAAGGAAGACCCAGAGTGGGCGGAGCTGGGTTCCCTGGGCTAGAGTGTGTATGAAGGGAACGTGCCGCCTAGGCCCCTCCCCAGGGAAGAAAACAGCAGGTGCCTCAGACCTGACCGTCCCCCCCCCCCCCCACAACCCCCCCCCCCCCCCCAGTGCAGGTGACCTGACTCTGGCCGCTTGGAGAAGGGGTTCCCTCTCCCTCTTCATCCCGGGGCACGGCCTTGAGGACCTACCTTGTTTTTGACACTCTCCTGGTCATCGTACCCCACCCACTGGTTGCCCTTGGTGGCATAGGGGACCTTCTGGACAGAGAGTCTATGGACCGCGGCTCCCTTGAGGAAGTCACAGATCTGAGCAGAAAACGGGGCAGTGGTGGCATGGGGAGCTGTGTGAGACTTCACAGGTCACCGAGGAGATGCCATTCTCCAAATCTCTTTCAGCCTCTTGCTTCATCCTGCTGACTACATCTGTCCCCAGCACTGCCCCCTCCCCAGCTCAGATTGCAGTCTTCATGCAAATTTATGTAAAGCAGATGCAAATGCCCTATGGTTCTGTGGGTGCTGTAGCCTGAGGGCATTAAAGGGACTCTGGTTTGCTTCTGGTATTTTTTTAAATATACTTTATTGTCAAATTGGCGACCACACAGTGAGTACAGTGTGCTCTCGGTTTGGGGAGTAGATTCCCGTGATTCATCGCTTACATGCAACACCCAGTGCTCGTCCCAACAACTGCCCTCCTCGATGCCCATCACCCACTTTCCCCTCTGCTCCCCCCTCCGATCCACCCTCAGTTTGTTCTCTGTATTTGAGTCTCTTATGGTTTGCCTCCCTCCCTCTCTGTTTGTAACTACTTTTTTTCCCCCTTCCTTTCCCCCATGGGATGCAAACTGGTGGAGCCGCTCTGGAAAACAGTGTGGAGGTTCCTCAAAAAATTAAAAATAGATCTACCCTATGACCCAGCAATAGCACTGCTAGGAATTTATCCAAAGGATACAGAAGTGCTGATTCATAAGGGCACATGTACCCCAATGTTTATAGCAGCACTTTCAACAATAGTCAAATGATGGAAAGAGCCTGAATGTCCATCCACTGATGAATGGATAAAGAAGATGTGGTTTATAGATACGATGGGATACTGCTTGGCGATGAGAAAGAATGAAATCCGGCCATTTGCAGCAACGTGGATGGAACCGGAGGGTGTTATGCTGGGTGAAGTAAGTCAGTCAGAGAAAGACAGGTATCGTATGTTTTCATTCAGATGTGGAACTTGCTTCTGGTATATCTTAAACGGGGATGTGGGAAATGATGGGTTGACACTAAGGACTGGCTCGAGGCTGTACAGAGGGGCAGAGGCTGGGGCAAAACAAAGAACCCGGCTTCTAGCCACCGCTCTCTTCCGGGCTGGGAGGAAAACTCCGACTCGGTGGCCAGAGGAGTATCTGGGAGGTTAGCGGTGCAGACCCGCTGTGCCTTCAGGAGACGTAGTACCAAGAGGCCTGACTCCCCCCTTCCTCCTCCTCAGGGTGCAGTGTTCGCTGAAACGTGTTTTTATTCCCAAAGGAGCGAATGGGGGGGTGAGGTGGGAAGCTCACCTTCCCCAGGGCCTCTGGGAGTGTGGGGATCTTACCTTCTCCCTCGTGCATACCTCATAGTAGGCCAGGATCCCTTCCTCCTTGGTGAACTGGCCTGGTAATCCGGGCCCGGAGATTGGGGCTCCCACACCCGTCTTGGAGGAGGCCAGAGTGAAACTCCTCCCGAAGGCGGGGATGCCCATCACCAGCTTATTGGCTGGGGCCCCCAGCCTCAACATGTAGCCCACGGCGTAGTCCTGGCAGGGGGGAGGAGGGGAGGGCATGAGCAGTTAGGGGAACTGGCCGTGCAGGACAGGAAAGATCATACAATTGTTGGTGCCACCCTGACGGGCCGAGCTCCAGGTCTGCCTTGCATCTGGGATTCCCTTCCTTCCGGGAACTGATAATACCAGTCTAAAATGCATTTTGTAGGGACGCCTGGGTGGCTCGGTCTGCTGGGCACCTGACTCTTGGTTTCGGTTCAGTTCATGATCTCACGGTTCCCGGGAGGGAGCCCCCGGTCAGCACTGCCCTGACGTCGCGGAGCCTGCTTGGGATTCTCTCTCCCTCTCTCTGCCTCTCCCCTGCTCATTCTCTCTCTCTCTCTCTCTCTCTCACACACACACACACACACACACACACACACAATACATAAACATTGAAAAATGCATTCTGTAGTTTCATTCTCAAAAAAATTGTCTTAGGTATAGGAAGGGATTATTACTATTTGGCAGCCAATCAGATGATCGGCTCAGGTCACACAGCAAGTGAAAGGCTGTTCTAGATTAGACTCCTGCCTCCTCCGTTCCGGAGCCGTGGAGAACTCACAGACTTCGCGCCTTAGTTTCCTCATCTGCAGAGTGGGCCCCATAACGCCTCCCTTGCAGGAATTCCTGAGGTGCACAGGCTTGGTGTGTGAGCCCTGGCAGGTGACAGGTGTCTGTGGTCCCTTCCTGGCTGGCCACCCTCCTTCCAGGCACTCACGACATTGTTGAATCTGTCAGCACTTTTATCCTCCGGGCCTCGGAACAGGGGGCTATGATGTCCTGTGGTCTGACGCCAGGCTCCGTGAAAGTCATAGCTCATAACGCTGATGAAGTCCAGGTGTCTGGGGAAGAGAGGTCAGAGGGCGAGGCAGGAAATTAGAAAGGCATCCATCAGCCCAGCGCGTCGTGAACAAGGGGAGGCAGGAGACAGGCCGTAACCCAAAGCCCCGCAGGGAACCTGTGATCCACTGTCCAGGCCGCGTGACCACTTCCCCTGTGCCACGCCCCCGGGGGGTGGGCTCAGAGCCCCACAAGTGCATTTAAGGCAAGAATGGAACTCTTCTGTTATGCCCCCGGCACACATTTGGGAACTGGCTCTATCCTGCCTCCTGCCCTCCACGTCTGCCACGTTTATCTTAGTGAGAGCAGATTAAAAGCGGCATCGAGGGGCGCCTGGGTGGCTCAGTCGGTTAAAGCCTCCGACTTCAGCTCAGGTCATGATCTCGCGGTCCGTGAGTTTGAGCCCCGCGTCGGGCTCTGGGCTGATGGCTCAGAGCCTGGAGCCTGCTTCCGGTTCTGTGTCTCCCTCTCTCTCTGCCCCTCCCCCGTTCACGCTCTGTCTCTCTCTGTCTCAAAAATAAATAAAACGTTAAAAAAAAAAATTTTTTTTAAAGCGGCATCGACAGACAGCCTGGTGGGGACAGAGCTGGACCAAAGGATGCACTGGGGTGGGGAGGGAGGGTTACACGCACGTGGGTGAGAGGGACCACAGGTAGGTTGTGTGAATATGAGCCTCAGGTGTTCGGGGCAAATGGTTGAGAACCGCCTAGTTCCTACCTCCTAAACGATCAATGTAAACACTGTATCTACACCTCCCCAAATTCTACAGATTCTAAAAAGTCACAGTAAAGAACCTTCGTTCTTTATCCCCAGGTTTCTTAAGCTCCATGTCTTTGTTCCACTGCGACATCAGCCCCGCTGGGCAGTGAGCTGCTCATTCTCACATGCATCAGGGGGCAGGGGGAGGAGGAGGGATGCACAGAGTGGGGGTCGCCCGTGTGTGTGCAAGCACACGGAGGCGGTGCAGAAAGGCACAGTTTTCTTGCCGCAGTCCGGCATCTCCAGTGACCAGCACTCTGTGGAGAAAAGCCTGGTGTGGAGGAAACGTCCCTCGGTGGCTGGCCGGTTGGCATATCATTTCCTACTTCCTTTTCCACAAATACCTTCATAGAAACTCTCCCAACTGGTTAGCACAATCCCCCCAGGGACTACTATGCCCCCATTTGACAGATGGGAAGACCGAGGCGCAGAGAGGGGAAGTGACTTGCTCAAGAGCACACATCAAATGTGTGGAGGAACGGGGACTAGAAATCCAGTCTTCTGACTTTATGAGGAGCGCTGGGGCGGCGCGGGGGACTCACGGGGATATCTGGGCGATGTCATAGCCGTTGTCGATGGCAACCTTCCCTGCAGACACGGCTGCACTGAGCAGGAGCTGTCCTGCTCCCCTCTGGGCTTCCCTTGCAAACTCAGCCTTCATTTCCTGGTTGGGAGAGATGCAGGGGAGTGAAAGGGGCCCCGGCTGTGTGAGAGGGAGCCTGGTGAGAGAGACAGAGGTCCCTGAGCATGTCATTGGCTTTCCCCATCTGCTGGGCTCCCCAACCTGACAGGGCTTCGGTGGAAACGATAAAGCAACCAATTCACCTTGGGCTCCCCCATCCTTCTCCTAAAAAAACCTGTTTGGACCAATCACATCCCCACACCCCACACACACCCATCGACACTCAGTCGCTCCCTGTCCTAGAGGGACCATGAGGACAGACGGTGATCCTAGTTGGCCCACAGGTCAGGTTGGAAGAAATTTGCTTTGCGGTCTGTTTTGTTCAAGCCAGTACGTGAGATGACAAGATTGAAGTGGTCTTTAAATGTACATTTAGTGGTCTTTAAAATTAAAATTATATCGGTACTGTGGACAATTTATTTAAAAAAATTTTTTTGGTTAATGTTTATTCACTTTTTGAGAGACAGAGACAGAGTGTGAGCAGGGCACGGGGCAGAGAGAGAGGGAGACACAGAATCGGAAGCAGGCTCTGGGCTCCGAGCTGTCAGCACAGAGCCCGATGTGGGCCTTGAACCCATGAACTGTGAGATCATGACCCGAGCCGAAGTCGGACGCTTAACCGACTGAGACACCCAGGTGCCCGTTGTGGACAATTTATTTAGGTGATCACTCTGTCCCTGGGGTAGTGGAGATGCTTGGGCTGCTGTCAGATGTGGCCAAGTGTCCCCAGTGCGGGGCATGCTGGGTAACGGGCATCTGGGACCAAACAGTGGATGATGATGCTGCCCCACTAAGTGGGTGCCTGGCCTCCTGCCTCAGAGGACCCCAGCCCACCTCCCATCGTGTTAATAAGACGTCTTCCTTGCTGTGTAAGATCTTGGGGCACAGGCCAGTTCGTCTTTCCCATCCCAGGACCCCGTGGCCAGGAGGTGTCAGGCCCTCTCTGCCTGCCCTCAGGAGGCCAGCAGCTAAAGACCGCTCCCGCCCACCCCCCCCCACCCCCCGCCCCCTGGTGCCGGCTCAGGTCCCCAACGTCCCCACCCTTCTCCCCGACCCCACCAGTACCTTGACCAGGGTGGTGAAGTAGGGCTTGTCTCTCCGCCCAGGGTGGAGCCAGGCCAGGTCCAGCCCATCAAAGCCATGGGTTCGCAGAAATGGCGGCACCGACTTGATGAAAGTCCGACGACTCTGGGTCGTGGAGGCTATTTTGGAAAATCTAGGACCCAAATCACCCCAGTAGAGGGCTCAGTACCGACGTGCTGGGAGCCTTGGCCGTCGGGAGGGATTTCTGAGGCACGTGCAGCCGCGGGCCTGGGCCCCACAAGCTCTAGAAGGGCATGGCTGACACGGGACCCCACTCCAGGCATCTCAGAGACAGCTTCTGTAGTGTCATTTTTGAAAAAATTGTCATACGAGCCAAGCCACTTTGGAAAGGTCATAACCCGCACCTCAGTTTCCTCCTCCGTGAAGTGGGGATCCTGACCCTCTTTCACAGCGCTGCCGCGGGGATTTCCTGTGACCGTGGCTGGATGGGTTGCCTGACATGTAGCGATCACTCTTTATGTGGCAGCCAGTAGGGCCACGTCTCCCCTCCTTTTTAAGCCCTGCTCCAACCCTACCCACCCCAGGGAGTCCTCCCAGGCTGTCAGCACTCCGTGTGACCCTCTGCGGGGCCCTCTCCCTCTCTGGGCTCTGGTTTCTTGGCTATACATGGGGTGGGCGCCTGACAATCATTTAGGCCTAACCGGTCTGGAGCCCCCGTGACCCCGTAGAGTGGGTGGGGAGACCTACGCCTCCTCACCCCCATTCCATCAGCCTTTGGGGGATGGGTCTTACCTTTGAGAACCAAAGCTCCATCCACCCACAGACAGAAGGGTCTTCAGGTTGGGGTTCCTGTGGGGAGCAGGGAGACGGGGGGGCCGGCGTGGAGTGAGGCTGTCACGACACTGGCTGGCCCCTGTTTGGGAGGCTGTCACAGGCTTCTAGCTTAGGTGGGATGCCTTTCCGACCCTGAGAATCAGGATTCTAAGAGGCATAGACCTTGCGGCGGTCACTCTGAGGTACACTGCCCATTTTTGTTCCCCTGAGTGGGGAAGCCGGGATATGGCAAAATAGAGTCATGAGTATTTTCCGTGCTTCCTGGAGAAGCACCCCCAGTGGGGGAGAGGGCTCCCCTCAGCCCGCCTTCCAGAGCCTGCCTCTGTCGTCGCCAGATATGGCCCAACACGTGCCCTCATCACCTGCTCCCACGGAAGCCCAGGCCCTCCCACTCCCCACCCCAGGCCCCGGGGGCCCTCATCCATCCTCCCAAGCAGAGGCACCCTGCCCTGGGACCAGCCAGCCCTGCCCTACATCTCCCTCCTTTCCTGGCAGCCTGTGGCCCGACCTGTCCTTGAGCGTGTTCAGCGTGTCATAGAGCGTGACATCATTCCACTCCCAGGTGTCGATCTCATCGTTGCTGATGTTGGCAAAGCTGTAGATGACGTGGGTGCAGAGGAAGGGGTCGATGGCATCTGGGAAGCAGCTCCCATCACCCTCCCGGTACTGGGACCAGCTGGTGTAGTAGCAGACCAGTTTGTACGCAGAACCTGAAGACGGAGCCCGGGGTGGCGCCCGAGCCAGGACTGAGCCAGGGGGCCTCTGGCTGAGCCCCGCGCCAAGCACCGATGGGGCATTGGGCGCTGGGGCCGAGATGTGAGCAAACTTAGAATTCTAAATGCAAGGGGCTGGTTCGGTTCCCTCTGCCTCTGATGAAAATGAGGCTGATTCTGAAAATGCTTTGAACAGATTAAATGCCGTGGATGAATATCCTGTAGACTTAGGACACGGCGCTGCGTGCACTGAGGGTAGGGGCTGGTGAATAAAGGTAAAATGGGGCTCGGTGCAAGTAAAGAAGGCTTCATGGAGGCAGTGGCTTTGAAGGAGAGGAGGGACCCAGCCCAAGACGGTAGGTTCAGAAGACCCTGGCCCTCAGGGTGGAGCCTCGCAGATCCTGCAGCGTCGTTGATCGGGGCCGCTCTGGCCCGTTTCTTCTCTGCCTTCCTGCGGGAGTGTCCCTAACTTGTCACCCACCCAGAATGGAGGTCCCCAGGCCCCCTCAGCCTGTCCCCCAAACTGGGGCACAATCGCAATGGGCCAGGAAGTTCTTCTCCTCGTTCTAAGTCCTCCTGCTGCAGAGTAGGCCTTTTCTGCCCTCTTGGTTATGGAGGAAGAACCGTGGGCGCCACTCCCCCGTGCTGCTTACCGGGCCCATGGGTGGTGCTCACCAGGCCGTGAGTCCAGGCCTTCATCGGACCCGAGCCTTTGAAGGGTTTTTATTTTGAAAATTTTCCAATACACAGAAAAATACAGAAGAAGAGTGTAATAAACATCCATATGCTTATCACCTTGGTTTAACAAATGCTAATATTCCCGAGCCATTTGAATCACAGAAGACACTGGGAAGGGCTCCCCTCTGCCAAGACTTCATCCACATCACCCTCATCAGACCCCTGTCTCCCGTGACTTGAAAGAGGGGTTACTTACAGCTCTGGAGCAGCACCAGGACCGCAAAGCCTGAAGGGAAATCCAGAGTCAGACCCCCTGTGAGTACATCCTGCCCTTCCTTTCTGCTCACCGCCCCCCTTCCAGGCAATCTAGGGGTTAACACCATTTGCCCTGGTGCCTCCTCCTCCTCTTCTTCCTCCTCCTCCTCCTCCTCCCCCCCCCCCAGCAGGTAGGAGGCCAGCCTCTCTGTGCAGTGGCTCTGTGGGCTATCTCTGGCTCTCAGCCTGAAAACGCACAAGCAGAACAGCCTTGACCAGCCCAGAGACCTGTCTGAGCCGCCCTCAGAACCATCCTGGCTGCAGCAGAGAGGGGCACGGTGTGGCCAATTCCGGTGCCCTCAGCTCCTGATGTCCAGCTGCTTAGATAGGGCGTCTTCCCCACACCTCGCACTTCCTTTTTATATCTGTCCCACTCCACTCCCACGAGCTCCAAAACGTCTCATTTATGGGAACTGACCCGTGTGGAGGAAGAGGAACTACTGTGGCTGGGACTCGCAGGGGAGGAGCTCTGTGGGCTGCCAGAGGAAGATTGAGAAACCTTGGAGAGTTTTGAAAACTCAGGCCAGGTCTTCAGGAGGCATGTGCCACCCACTGGGGTGATGGTCTGGTGACTCCTGGGTCAGTGACCCAGCCTTATTCCCAGAGACCTGCCTCCCTTGCCTTCTGCCCACCCCACCCCACCCCACCCCCACCTTTCTGCCTGCAGTCTCCCAGCTTTCCTAGCAGCCTCTGCCCCTTTGCATCGCCAGCCCTCCGTCCAAGGCCCTGGCCGGGTGGAAACTGGGCACAGTGAGTTCTGTAACCCGCAGCACCCCAAACAAGGCTGTAATTTCTTTTCTCCCCAGGTCAGCAGTATCCTGCCTGACCTGCTCCCCACGCAGGCTTTCTGTCTCCAAGCCTGTTTCCCACAGCCTGGCCTGTGAGTCAGGTGAGGCTCAGACAGCCTTTTAGCGATTGATGGGCTAATTTTTTTTTTTTAACTTTTATTTTAGAAGAGAGAGAGAGAGAACTCCCAAGCTGGGGAGGGGACAGAAGGAGAGGCAGAGGAGAATTGCAGCAGGGAGCCCAACAACATGCTGATTATTTTCTAATGGAAAGCTGCAGAGGAGTGGGAAATTCCCTGGACTGCTCTCAGGCCTACTGCTGTTTTGCTTTCCTTTTTGAAATTCCAGTTATAGGATTTGTTGCCAACCTGGGGCTGCAGTGAATTGCCACAGAGTTAATTCCCACAGTTCTGGATTTCCCCCCAGGAGCAGATCATTCCAGAAGATCGATAACCTCCATGATCTCTCTCAGTGATGCTCCTGAAACCCACACCTAATGATGTCACGCCCCCCCCCCCCAAGTCCTCCTGTGACTCCTTATTACTCTCAGGGTAAGAACAAAAAACTTCCTTTAAAAATGTTTTTTAATGTTTATTTATTTTCAGAAAGAGCACAAGCAGGGGCAGAGAGACAAAGACACAGAATCCAAAGCAGACTCCAGACTCTGAGCTGTCAGCACAGAGCCTGACACGGGGCTTGAACTCACGAACCGTGAGATCATGACCTGAGCCGAAGTCCGATGCTTAACTGACTGAATCACCCAGGTGCCCCCGGAACAAAACTTCCTAAGGAGGCTCTGCATGGTTTGCCCCCTTTGTGGGGATACTTTTTTTGGCCAAAGATCCAGGGCAAGCCCATTCTTTGCAGGCTGTAACTTAATTAATAGGCAGTGAGTGAAATGTCCCAAATTCCAAGAGCCAGAGCAGCTCAGAGGGTTTCTTAACAAAGCCCTATTATTTTTACCACAAAATTAGGTAATAATCTGACGTTAGCCACCCTGGTTTCACAGCCTTCTCTTGGTGAGTGAGGTCTCTCCTTCTTTCCTCCCTTCTTCTCCTCTGTAAAACTGGGACAAGTCCCCTTTATTGTATGAGGAGTGGACAGAAAGGAGTTTGTCCAGGGTCACTCTGTGCATACTAAAAGGGTCACTGCTTTTCCTTTTAAGGCGACTGCCTCCTTTTGGACCCTGGATGGCAGACAGTGGTAACGCCAGTCAGTGATAGCTTTTCCTCCTTCATTCGGGCACTGAGAAGCGAACTTCTTCTAAACTTTAGCAGAACTGTTACAAAGTAGCATGCAAGAAAAAGTTTCATTACAGCGGGCAGGAGGTTAAGAAGACCCTTCCCATTTTCACTCTTCCTTTGTTAAAAGTTATCTCATAGGCTCAGATTTGCCTAAGCCTTGTTGTCCTCTGTCCCTCTCCAGACCAGTTTATTAATTCTACACGTTCTGCATGAAAGTGGCAGTGTCACAACAAATGGCAAAGATACTCCTGGGCCTGCCTCATCAGTGTGGCTAAGTGTTCCCTAGCTCAGCGCCTCCCAGCCTCCTCTCACCTCCTGCCCCCTGCATCCCCACCTCCACCCGTCTTTCATATCCTTATATTTGCTCTACTGTCTCCCACCACAGGGCTTTTGCACATGCCATCCACTAGCCTATCAATAACTGAAGGACCTGAGGTTTTATGCTGCTTGCCAGCTAATGAGATAGACAGCCACAGTTTCATGGATTCTGGCAGAAGACATGAGAATCCTAGGTCAGAAGCAAAGGACTTATTATTCATTGCGGGGCAAGAAGCATGGATTTCATATTTGTGTCCTTTCCTGTGATGAGAAAACAGCTATTTTGAATTGCAGCCTCAGCATTTTATAGTATGACAACTCTGCTCACCCTCAGAATCTGAACATTTAGATAAGGACCCGAACTTGGGATTCCTGCTACAAGTTCCTGCTTTTCTTTTCTTTTCCTTAAAAAAAAAAATTTTAATGTTTATTTATTTTTCACAGAGAGAGAGAGAGAGAGAGAGAGACAGAGCATGAGTGGGGGAGGGGCAGAGAGAGAGGGAGACACAGAATCGGAAGCAGGCTCCAGGCTCTGAGCTGTCAGCCCAGAGCCTGACACGAGGCTCGAACTCACAGACCGTGAGATCATGACCTGAGCTGAAGTCGGTCGCTCAACCGACTGAGCCACCCAGGTGCCCCTTTGCTTTTCTTGATACACCTTTTAAAATAATCACTTAGAGCTGAGCTGGTGAAAAGTTACTGACCTCTGCCCCAAGCAGCTTATAAGTAATTGGTGCTTTTTCTTTGTCTCTTGCCCGCTGGTGACCTGGGACAGAGGACCGTCCTTCTCTCTAATTACCATTTATCCTCATTTCTGAGATTTGTAAGTGAGAAATCTTGTGGCTTTACTACTCTTGTGTGACTGCACTGAAACTGTGTGGAGTTTCCCAAAAAAACAAAAACAGAACGACCCTACCAGCAATATAGCACTGCCAGGAATTTACCCAAGGGATACAGGGGTGCTGATGCATAGCCCCAATGTTTATAGTGGCGCTTTCAACAATAGCCAAATTATGGAAAGAGCCCAAATGTCCATCAACTGACGAATGGATAAAGAAGATGTGGTTTATAGACACAGTGGAATACTCCTTGGCGATGAGAAAGAATGAAATCTGGCCATTTGACGCAACATGGATGGAACTGGAAGGTATTACGCTAAGTGAAATAAGTCAGTCAGAGAAGGACAGATACCCTATGTTTTCACTCATATGTGGACCTTGAGAAACTTAACAGAAGACCCATGGGGGAAGGGAAGGGAAAAAATAGTTACAAACAGAGAATGAGGGAGGCGAACCATAAGAGACTCTTAAATACAGAGAACAAACTGAGGGTTGATAGGGGCTTGGGGGGGGGGGGGAGGACAAAGTGGGTGATGGGCACGGAGGAGGGCACCTGCTGGGATGGGCACTGGGGTGTTGTATGGAACCACAGGAATCTGCCCTAAAAACCAAGAGTGCACTTTACACGCTGTATGTTAGCCATTTTGACAATAAGTTCTATTTAAAAAAAATAAAAAATAAATATTTACTGAGTTAAAAAAAAAGGGGGGGCCCCAGGGCATTTACTTCCCCAAAGTGGGAGCTTTGATGCTGAGAGAGGTACCTAATGACCGCGTGTGGATGGCTTGTGCCTCTCCATCCAGCATGTCATAATCTGCATATCCTTTTCATTTTTTATTTTATTTTTTAAAATTAATTTATTTTTTTGTGAGAGAGAGAGAGAGAGAGAGTGCCTGCGCACGCACACGTGTGAGCTGGGGAGGGGCAGAGACAGAGGGAGAGAACCCCAAGCAGGCTCTACACCCAGTGCAGAGCCCGATGCGGGGCTGATCTGGAGCCATGAGATCATGACCTGAGAGGACATCAAGAGTCGGACGCTTAACTGATTGAGACACCCAGGTGCCCCAATCTGCATACTCTTAATATAACACACCAGCTGTGGGGCCCCCAACACACTTCCCTTGGCCCCAGGTTCCAGGGGTGATGTTGGAACAGCCCAGGTGGATCCTGTGTGTGCAATATCTTGTGTCACGGCGGAGGAACCGAGCTTGAGGGACCCAAATATTTTACAGTGAGCGGTAAGCCTGACTCTCCTTGGACCTTGGGGGAGACAGTATCTTTATTATACTGGACAGTACACAAAGCTGCCTTTTGCTCCAGGGGAAAACACTGTTTCTGTCTTCCAAGGCTGTTTGCTATACAAACATAATCAAAAAGGTAGCCTGGAACAAAGACGGCCTGTTCCTCTGTTCAGAGGCTGTGCAAAGGTGCCGTGGGGACTTGTCTCCCCACACTGCCCTTCTGTGGCCAGTTTACTCCTACTCGTCCTTCACACTGAGGCTCAGCAAGCACCTTCAGAAAAGGCAGATGCCCCGGGGAGGGATACCGCCCGAATGGAGCTGTCAGAGTACTTTGTATCCCTTTTCCTAGTACCTGACTCGGTTGCAAGTTTACATCTTGCGTGTGGATGTGGATGCCTTATTAAGGTCTGCCTCCCTTACTAGGCAACAGGTACAGTAGAGGCAAGGACTGGGCCAGTTATTTTTAAATTTTATTTTTTTCAAGTTCAAGTTCAATGAACATACAGTGTTATGTTGACAACCCTATACATTACTTAGTGCTCATCACAGTAAATGTATTCTTCATCCTCCTTACCTGTTTCGCTCATCCCCCTGGCCCACTTCTCTCCGGTAACCATCAGTTTGTTCTCTATATTTAAGAGTCTGTTCTTTGTTTCTCTCTTTTTTTCTTTGTTTGTTTGTTTGTTTTGTAAATTCCACCTATGAGCGAAGTCGTATGGTGTTTGTCTTTCTCTGACTTATTTCATTTAGCATTATACCTTCTAGATAGATCCATGTTGTTGCAAATGGCAAGATTTCTTTCTTCTTTATGGCTGAGTAATATTCCATTGTATATGTAAGTATAAACTTTATCCATTCATCTTTGAATGGACACTTGGGTTGCTTCCATATCTTGACTATTGTAAACAGTGCCGCAGTAAACATAGGGGTACATTGTATCTTTTCAAATGAGTGATTTTGTTTTCTTTCAGTAAATACACATTCCTAGGAATTATTAGGTCATATGGCAATTCTGTTTTGAATTTTTTGAGGAACCTCCATACTGTTCTCCACCGTGGCTGTACCGGTTTGCATTCCTGCCAACGGTGCGGTCCTTTTTCTCTACATCCTCGCCAACGCTTGCTGTTTCTTGTGTTTTTGACTTTAACCCATTCTGAGAGGGGTGAGGTGACATCTCACTGTGGTTCTGATTTGCGTTTCCGTGATGATGAGTGATGTTGAACATCTTTTCATGTCTGTGTTCGCCTTTTGGCGGCTGTCTTCTTTGGAGAAATGTCTGTTTATGTCTTCTGCCCACTATTAATTGGGTTACTTGGGTGTTTTTTGTTTTTTTTTTTTTTTTTTTTGGTGTTGAATTGTAGAAGTTCTCTATATATTTGAGTACTAGCCAAGATTGGGTCCATTTTATTCACCGTTGTATCTGTCCCCAGTGCTTGGGGACACATAGTAGATGCTTAGTAAATTTTTTTTTTTAAACGTTTATTTATTTTTGAGACAGAGAGAGACAGAGCATGAACGGGGGAGGGGCAGAGAGAGAGGGAGACACAGAATCGGAAGCAGGCTCCAGGCTCTGAGCCATCAGCCCAGAGCCCGACGCGGGGCTCGAACTCAAGGACTGTGAGATCGTGACCTGAGCTGAAGTCGGACGCTTAACCAACTGAGCCACCCAGGCGCCCCAGTAGATGCTTAGTAAAGAACTCACCGAATGACTGGATAAATGAATGAATGAGTGATCTCAAGATGGTACATAACTCCAAACTCTTCTATTTTGAGTTTGGAACCTGCTGTTTGTGAAATTTCATCTCACGCAATCATTCTTGTCACTCTGAATAAGACTCTATGCTACACTGGTTATCCATTTACTCATTCAACCAAGGCTTATTGAGCACTTTCGTTGCACCATAGGAGGTGTCAGAGACAGAAAGATGAGTAAAAACAAAGTCAGTCCCCATCCTCTTGAAGTATACAGTCTGGCCAAGAAGACAGACATGAAACAGAGAGTCACATAAAGAAGTAATTTATTACAATTGGGAGAAGTTTACCAAAACAGTTCTGAAGGTCGGGAGACTTTATACTGGGGCGGCGGTGGCAGTCTGGGTGTCAGGGAAAGCTTCCGTAGGAAGTGATGTGTAAACTGAGGTAGGAGGGAAGGCTAGGTGCCGGCCTGCCTAAAGAGCATGTGAGGCAGAAGAAGCAGAAAGAGCCGGTGTAGGAAGAGGCCGCCATGTTCCAGGAACTAAAAGAAGAACTCAAGAGCGTTTGAGGCAGGGAAGGGAGTGAGGGAGGCACAGGCGAGGCTGGGTCAGGATCCTGAATGTGGACAGAACTACCTCTCTGAGGACAAGTTCCTGGACCCCTAGGGTGGCCTCTTGTGTGTAGCCGTTTTGAGGATCCTTTCCTTTTGCGTAGGGTGTCAGAGCAAACAGATGCGGTGTGAACTTCCCACCAAACATTTGAAGGGAAGGGTGTTTTTTTTGGCGGATGAATTTTTCCTCCAGATAGGAACTTCGGCCAGGTGGGAGTTCAAATTCGTTTCCAAAACCTCAGCTCCAGCTCTGTGTTGCTGTTGGCACATAGCACACGCCACCAGAGACTCAGAAACATTTAGACAAGAAAACAATTACTTGGGGAAATGGAAAAGGAGTCAGACTTCAGAAAGAGAGACTGGCCTGTCAAATACAAAGCGCAAGTATTTAAAGGGAAAAACAGATGACCAAGGCTACCATATTCATGGTGGAAATCAGCTGCTTCTTACACGTTCATCATGTTTACAACCTTTCTTCACTTAGCCTCATCAAAATCAGGGATAAAATTGTTTTGGTCAGAGCATCCATACTTTTGAGAACGAGTCAAAGCTAATTATTTTGGAGGCCTGAACCAGTCAGGATAAGTTGTTTTTGGTTTACCTTCCCATGAACAATGTCCACACCCCACCAACTGCACCCCCAGTGGTAGGTACTCAGTCATGAATGGAGCAGGGTCGGTCTTTGCTTCTACAGTTTTTCTTTCCTCGTGGGCAAGTTCTTGCTGTTGAGAAAATTTAAATTTTTTTTTTTTTCAACATTTTTTAAATTTATTTTTGGGACAGAGAGAGACAGAGCATGAACGGGGGAGGGGCAGAGAGAGAGGGAGACACAGAATCGGAAGCAGGCTCCAGGCTCTGAGCCATCAGCCCAGAGCCTGACGCGGGGCTCGAACTCACGGACCGTGAGATCGTGACCCGAGCTGAAGTCGGAGGCTTAGCCGACTGAGCCACCCAGGCGCCCCTTCAAATTAATGTTTTATTTTACTTGATGAAAATTTACTTCCATAGGTATACCAAGCAGCATTGATTAATGCATAAACGCTTTCTTTTTGAATGGCTAACAAAACTTGAGCTGTGTGATACTGATGCTTTATGGTGAACTTCTGTTTGGAGGCTTTGTAAAGCTCCTCGGTTATAAGTGACTCTTATGTGTCAGAAGGATCTTTACTATCTTTATTAGCATGATTTTCTCTAAAATTCCCGTATGTGTTAATATTTCTGGACTGCCAGGAAGTGAATATTTTTACTACCTGTAAGGCTGGAATTTCTTGAGTCATAAGGGCTGTCCCAGAGAAGTTTTCCTGGGAGGACTTTATAGGTGTCATTCCCCCATGTAAATCGTAGTCTTTGTTCCTTATGGGTTTGTCACACCTAATTAAGTGGGATTTTTGGCATGGTCAATATCCAAGAAAAAGGACAGATTCTTATTGAACCTATGTAAATAACCTACATGGTCGTAAGTATCAATTCCCTCTAGAATTCCCTGATGTCGGTTAATGTAAGTATTAACCATAATGAAGCCAATTCATTTAGTCCTAGGTAACTAATATTTGTTTTTGCTGCTCTTGGGTTAGGTAGACTACATCTGCAAAGTTTTATGCTTTTAAATTGTTTGCATATGCGACCACTCAGCTCTGCTGTTGTAGTGATAACCCAATGAGCAGTTCTTTGTTGACATTTTTCTATTATTTCTTCCAGAAGACTCGTTCCCAATCTTGAGCTTGTAGCAGCGGCCTTTATTAGATGCAGGGAAAAAGGAAATATCATCTGTAATTATAAGATTAATTATCATCTGTACAAATGAGATTAAATGGTTCTAGTTAATCAACAAGAATGGAGGAACTTGGGAGTCTTTTATTAAGGTATAATATGCAATCAGTTTGTGAGACCGAGGGCATTAGCAAATCCCTAGCGCCTTTATTTTATGCCATAAAGTAAGAATGTTACCAATTGACGAGGATAATTAAACCTAGGGACAAAATTTAAAGTCAATGAATGTGTTGACAATTATCGTGTCAGTCTCTGTACACGAGTATCAGAATGTTCCTTTTCAAAGTGAAATGTGAACCTGATCGTTTTCACTAGAATCATGGAAATGTTTAAACCAATGCATTTTACTTATAAATACTTAGTAAAACTGAATGTTTCTTTTTGACGAGCAGGAATAAATAGGACGACTCTGACAATTGTGTCGGGCTAATCAACCATGTGGAGAATGGCAAACAGAACTCATTACTTTTCATATATCCCATTTCATAAAGTGAAAAAATAAGTCCATGCGTTAACGATGGCCGTCTCGAAAACCTATCAATGGTTTGGTGTGAAAGATGTCTTCACAGTTTTACTCTTCTGCATGAGGGGCCCGAATTTGGGCAAGGTCAAATTTGAAAGAGTTATGAATTTAAGTACGAGATATGAACTTAATTATTGGACGGCAGAAACTAGTTATAAACAATGCTTTGACAATATATTTTTAATTTTTTTTAAGTTGCTTTATTCCGACAGAGAGACAGAGAGAGTGAGTGGGGGGAGGGGCAGAGAGAGAAAGAGAGAGAGAACCCCAGGCAGGCTCTGTGCTCTCAGCACAGAGCATGACGTGGGGCTCAAACTCACGAACTGTGAGATCATGACCTGAGCCCAAACCAAGAGTCAGAGGCTTAACCGAATGAGCCACCCAGGTGCCCCAGCAATATTTTTTAAAAAAAACACACAGAAATAGGTAGTAATTATTTAGGAAAATTAATGTTTTCCAAAAGAAGGACTTTATGTTAAAATGTAAAAAAAATATGCCAAAACAACAAAGAATTAACAGAATCTGTTTATAAAAAGGGACTTGCATTTTTTTGGGAGTAGGTTATGTTAGAAAAACGGGCAGCAGATCTCAATGCTGGGTGTGTTCTTTGCATAGATCATTAATGTAACAATTTATAGTAAAGAATACAATACTCATGAATAATTTAATTAACATCAAGCCAACCCATTTAAACAATTAACACGTCATTTCTCCTTTCAAACTCATTATTTATAGCTACTTTATACATAAGAAAATGGATTTTACTTTCCCCTTGGACCATCCAAGCTTGTTGCATAACCTCAAATTTGTCTCTTACTATTTTCTTTTATGTTTTGCACACAGACATTTTTAGTTTATGATAAAAGTTTTCTTTTTTTTCTCCTGATTAAAAAATATATCTGTTATCTTGCATGTACATATTATTATAACTGATCTTTTTTTTAATCTTTCTTTTAAAACTCTGTATGTACATTAACATAACCCAAAGGCTTTCAACCTGTTACTGCTGGCTATGCTATGCTGTATTAAATAACAGCAGGGGTATTTTAAAATGATGCTGTTCGAGTATCCAAAAATTGCTTATTATTAACTCAAATTAATATTAGTTTAAGGTCTTATGGTTAACTAAGGCTCTGGAAGTTATAATCTGACACATTCACACGTGTGTCCTTTTAGCATTCTACAGAATAATCTTTTTCTATAAAGATACTACCCTTTATTATTAACTTACCTGAACTCTGTATTTTGCAATTTTGTAATCTTAGATAAATTGATGTTAGTTTATGACCAGGAAAAATGGTAGAGAAAAGTTAGGCAATTCAAAATAATTGCACTTTCTACAGGCAAATAAACCCACATTGTACAGACTAGAATATTGCATTCACATTGATTTTATGATGGTGGTAGAATCAGGGAGAAGGCATAGAGCTGCTTATAAACCCAAATTATTTTTTATTTATTTATTTGTTTGTTTATTTATTTATTTATTTCCAATATATGAAATTTATTGTCAAATTGGTTTCCATACAACACCCAGTGCTCATCCCAAAAGGTGCCCTCCTCAATACCCATCCCCCACCCTCCCCTCCCTCCCACCCCCATCAACCCTCAGTTTGTTCTCAGTTTTTAACAGTCTCTTATGCTTTGGCTCTCTCCCACTCTAACCTCTTTTTTTTTTTTTTTTCCTTCCCCTCCCCCATGGGTTCCTGTTAAGTTTCTCAGGATCCACATAAGAGTGAAACCATATGGTATCTGTCTTTCTCTGTATGGCTTATTTCACTTAGCATCACACTCTCCAGTTCCATCCACGTTGCTACAAAAGGCCATATTTCATTCTTTCTCATGGCCACGTAGTACTCCATTGTGTATATAAACCACAATTTCTTTATCCATTCATCAGTTGATGGACATTTAGGCTCTTTCCATAATTTGGCTATTGTTGAGAGTGCTGCTATAAACATTGGGGTACAAGTGCCCCTATGCATCAGTACTAAACCCAAATTATTAAACCAGTTTAATTTTTCCAAAGAATCGTCTTGATTATAATATTATACAAATTATTCTGCTTACACAATTATAGATGAGATATTAAAACTTTTAAGATGTTTTAACAGTCATGCTTTTGCTTATTTTATACCCTAGTAACCAAGATCACTAATTAAGCCATGTTTTCCCCCCCCTTTTTTTTTTTTTTTAATTTTTTTTTTTTCAACGTTTTTTATTTATTTTTGGGACAGAGAGAGACAGAGCATGAACGGGGGAGGGGCAGAGAGAGAGGGAGACACAGAACCGGAAACAGGCTCCAGGCTCCGAGCCATCAGCCCAGAGCCTGACGCGGGGCTCCAACTCACGGACCGCGAGATCGTGACCTGGCTGAAGTCGGACGCTTAACCGACTGCGCCACCCAGGCGCCCCCCCCTTTTTATAATTACATAGTTTAGCAACAAATTATAAATTTTGCAAGAAATTAGAAATCTTTGGATTCTTCACATTTATGTGAGTGCTTGATAGGGTAATATTTCTTTTAGGAAAAAGAAGTTTGCAATAGGTGCTTAGTCCATTAGATTTGAAAAGATCTTAACCATAATCTGACCTATTAACTTCCTCCAGGAGTGAATAAACTGTATCAGTTCGCTTGCTCAAAATGTTTTCCTTTATGTAAAATAGATCATTTTACCAACTCCTGTACAGGTTGGAGGAGCTAAGAGAATCTAAGATAGAAACAGGCACTACCAGTGTCTTTTAAGAAACTTGATCAATTAAGTCCTATAATCAAGCAACCATCAGGTCATTCGGAGGACGTGTTCTTGAAAGTCCGAGTAATTTGGGGATTTCCTTTTGAATTTAGCAGCACACGTTCTCTCTCTTATAATGCCCATATCCCTCACAATAATAACCTCCTTTTAACCTCATATATAAGTTTCCGAAGAGAGGTTAATTTTGAATCATTCATTACTTAGGGACATTCAAGAGAGCTTTTTGTTTCCTTTCATCTTTGGTATAGGGTGTTCACCTTTGTCACTATCAACAGCTATTGGGACCATAATGAGTACACGATACAAACCAGAACTTTGGGAGGCATCTGGGTGGCTCCGTTGGTTAAGCATCTGACTTCAGCTCAGATCGTGATCTCATGGTTCGTGAGCTCGATCGGGCCCTGCATCAGGCTCTCTGCTGTAGTGCAGAGCCTGCTTCGGATCCGCTGTCCCCCTCTCTCTCTCTGACTCTCCCCTCCTCACGTTCTCGCTCTCAAAAAAAAACATAAAAAAAAAAAAAAAAAAAAAAAAGCCAGAACTCCGGGATAAAGAAGAGCTTCTGAAATTAGAACAGAACTTCTACCGGTACCAACACGAAACATGCGAACACAGAACCCGATCAAGAGTTACAGAAACGCACACACAACCCTTTTTCAACCTCTGTATTCTCAAATGCCGGAAACCATCAGAATCCTCAACCACATTCCTCCCAGAATCCTCAAACACATTCCCCTCACCAAAGCAAAAGCATACCAGGGGAATCCGATTCCAGAACGCCCGTGGGTTGCCCCGGGACAGAAACCGCTCCGTGGCCAGGCTGATTGCACGGTGGTCGGCACTGTTCCTGCCACCAGTGTGGGCACAGCCGGCTGTAGCTCCCTCAGAACCAGAAACGAACTTGGCCGAGAACCCGATGCAGCTCCGTCAGCTCACAGGAGAGTCCCCGGAAGAGCCAGGGGAGGGTGAGGGCTCCACGGCCCTGGGTCTGGACGAGGTGTGCGTGACCTTGACGCCATCGGTGGGAATCCTAGGAGTAAGCTGTCAGGGGAGAACCAGAGACCAGTGCTTTTAGGAAAGGGAAGAAAACAATCACTTGTGAAAAGTGTGAGGGGGCTGCTTTTCTGACAGCCAGCAGGTCAAATACAAAACACGAGTATTTAAAGGGAAAAATCAAAAATGACCAAGATGACCGTGTTTACAGCGGTCTATTCGTGGTGGAAAATAGCAGCTTTCTCACATGGCTGTCATATTCAGAACATGCCCTCAGATTTCGGCACAGCAAAACTCAGGGATCAAGTGTTGTTTTTGTTAGAGAGTCCACATTTCTGGGAGGTATTCAAGGCTTATTGTTTGGGGAAACAGAGCCAGTTACGACAGCCCTGTCGGTTTTTTTCCTTTTTTTTTTTTCTTCCCTTGACTGTGGCATATGAAGTGCTTAGTCACTGGAAACAGGGAAGGAGGGGGGGTGGGACTTGGCTGGCTCAGTCGGTGGTGCCACTCTTGAGGTAGTGGGTTCGAGCCCCGTGTTGGGAGTAGACATTACTTAAAAAAATAAGATCTTAAAAATAAATAAACAAACAAACAAGGCACAGCTTCACCTTTTGTTCCTGCAGTGTTCACATACGTTTGGTACATTAACTAAAGTCAGAGGATCATGAAAACTGGTCTCTCTAGAGAAGCCACATGAAGATAATGGACACGTGATCTTACCGGTCCCTTCAGCTGACCTGTCATCAGTTTCTTGGTAAGTAGACAGGGTGGGGAATGATCCGGACACCATTTCTGCCTGGATGGGTGGGACAGCCATGTGGGGGGCCTTCTCTGTAAGGGAGCCAGGGACCCCTGCGGGTCTGCGTCCTCTGGGCAGCGGACTAGGAGGAGAAAGCTGGGTGAGGCACCACTCAAGAACTCGGGGCCTGGATTCCTCGCCCATCCCGGAGCCCCTAGATCAGAGACATGTGTGTTTATTTTTTTTTATAAAACCCCTGCCCTTGCCCGTCTTGTTAAAGAAGGGATGACCACTCTGGCTCATCCGGGCAGCTCCCTGCCGGTGGTCAGGCTTACTCACGCCCACCTCTCTTACCTCCACGGACCCCTCAGATGAGTGACTTCCTCTCCCTCCCCAGCGCTCTGCTCTCAACTCTCCACTTCACTTTTCCCTCCTGCTTCCAGACTCACCTCCTCCTGGAACCTTCCTCTTTCGCCAAGCTCACTTCTAAGGGTTCTTTCCTCTGGCTCTGGCTTTACAACCATTGCATTGTGGGGATTTGGGAACACCTGCCTGTGTGGAGATGTGCTTGGTTCCTGTGTGTTCCAGCTTTCCTTCTAAACTGAGCACTCTCTTTTCCATCTGCCGCACATGGATCTCCCCGAGGATAGGATCTCTTTCCTCCTTTCCTCTTCGGATCTGGTGCCTCCTGGGAGCAGAGTCTGTGTCTCTTTCCACTGAACTTCTCCACCGCCATATTTGTGCAGGGGTCCGCCTCTCCACAGATCTCGTCAGCCCAAGGACAAAGGTCTCTGGTAAATGTCTTTGGATGATGATGATGGTGATTTCAAGCCACCGTGTCGAGGAATGTTTTGAATACAGACAGTGTTTTTAGTGACCTTTACTGGGCCTCCCTTCCTGTCCGGCTAACAATCATACACTCCCATCCACTAGGACAGTCTTCCCCTTCTCCTCTCCATTCAAAGTACGAGTTAATGTGGGGCGCTTGGGTGGCTCAGTCGGCTGAGCAACCGACTTTGGCTCAGGTCATGAGCTCACGGTTCATGAGTTCGGACCCCACATCAGACTTTGCGCTGACATCGTGGAGCCTGCTTTGAATGCTGTGTCTCCCTCTCTCTCTGCCCCTGCCCCGCTTGTACTCTCTCTCTCTCAAAAATAAAAAAAAAAAAATTAAAAAAAAAAGTACAAGTTAACGGAATGCACACGCACACACACACACACACACACCCTCTCACTTCCAGAAGCTCTAAACCTCAGCTACTAGTGTGTGGCTCTGACCTGTCTAAACAGCCCTTGTCACCATAAGCGATGGTCCCCTCTCTGGGGTTGTTTCTAATGCCAGGAGAAAAGCAACGCTGGTAATGTACCAAGCCAGGGCCCCAGTGAGCTGAACCCTGCACCACACTGTGGCGGGTGCAGAAAGAAACCTCTCATTCCCATTCAGCTCTGCCACTTGCTGACCTTGGGAACATTATTCCAACCCTGCGAGCCTCAGTATCTCCCCAGGATTGTCGTAAGTGTTAAAGGAGACGTCGTATGTAAGGCTTTGGCACACTAAGCAGAGGTACAGCAAGTGTTAGTTCCCTTCCTCCTCCACCCCCAACCTCAACTTCTGGCTCTTCCGTGGGCTTTCCATCTTCTGCACTTGAGACGCTCCCGTGGCCCCTCCATTATGCACTGAACTTGAGGAACACTTGGGCAGAGCTACATGGATCTCTTTCACCATAGCCAGGAGATGATTCAGAGAACAGTGAGAACTTCCTTTAAGGGCCTTCAACACTAAAAGAAGCAGCTGGAGGTTTCTGCAGACCCTCTGTCTTAGGAATTTTAAGCCCGGGCCCTTTGGCTTGAGATGACATAAGGTCCCTTCTGGAGCCTGGGAAATGCATGCATGAGGTTTGGAAGAGAACAGCTTTACATGGTAAGAAGATTGTGGTCAACAGAATAATGGCTCCCCAAAGACACCCCTGTCCCACTCCCCCAGCACCTGGGAACGTATCACCTTACATGGCAAAGGGGGCTTGGAGGATGTGTCTAAGTTAAGGAGAGCTGAGAGAGGGGAGATTATTTTGGATTACCCACGGGGCCCAAGGTAATCACAAGAGTCTTTCAGACACAGAAGAGGGATGTGGTGATGGAAGGCAAGGAATGCAGGAAGCTTCTAGAAGGTGAAAAAAAGGAAAGAAAATGGATTCTGCCCTGGGGCCAGAAGGAACGAGCCGGGCTGACTCCTTGACTTTAGCCTCGTAAGCTTATTTTGGATTTCTGACTGTCAGATAACAGATACGTGTTGTGTTCGGCCACGAAGGTTTGTGGGATTTGTTTCAGCAGCCCCAGGAAAAGAGTACAGAGGTGGTTTTCTCTGTCGAACAAGAAAGCCAAGAGTAGGTGACTTTGTTTCCAGGTCTCCCAGCTGCCCGCCCCAGGGCCCGGCCTGCGGTTTTGTTTCAACAGACGTGGCCCGAAGCACAAAGTGCCCTTTTTCCTGCTAAGGGGGCCCCTCCGGGAGGTGATGTGAACATGGTGTGCACCTGGTGCCCCTGACACGTTGAAAGGAAGTGCCAGCTTCCTTAATAAGAACAAACTCCAGGCAGGACCACGTGGGTTAGCCCCGGGAATAGAATTGCCACGTGGGCAGGGGCAACTGGGCTGCATGATCCCTCCTCTGTCCCCAGGAATCACCTGCATGCACCTTCCCCTTGAAAGGTTGTCACAAGGGGGCCTTGGAGACACTGGTCATCCCTTCACACTCTGGCCTAGGAGGTGGCACACTGTCCGTATGCAGAACTGAATCTGAACCAGGTGTTCAGACAGCCTTCAGGGGAGGCTCCAGGGTACCAAGGGGACGTGCACACTGAGTGACCGGTGCCATCTTCTCTCCTTGTTCCACGTGGAGAGGCCACCTTTCATCCCCTGTTTGGGGATGCACCGTGGCTCGCAAGCTGGGGCCCAGGAGAACCAGGCCCGAGAGACGAACACTTTCTGGTCTGCCTAAGGCCAGTCTTCTGAGCTCTGGTTTCCAATAAATACTTGTCCTTTCCCTGGTGGCTGCAACTGATCACTTTTCCTCATCAGGAAGCCTGTGCTCCCCACCTATGGACATGACCTGGCTCCCCAGTCAGGCCGCAGGAGAACTGAGAGAAAGCACCCGTCACTCAACAGCATGTTAATTATCCACCTACACTTTTGGTTAAAGCACTAAATTGCTCACCGGGCCCCAAGAGTCTTTTGGTTGAAAATTTCATGCCATTTATCCATCCTGAGAGGGAAGGGGGGCTTTCTATGAGTGCCAAATGCTCAACACATTGTATGCCAGTCATCCCCTGCCAAATCCTGGGAGGAAGGTACTAGTCTATTCCTACTTTACAGCTGAGCAAACTGAGTCTCGGAGAGGATACTTTCCCCAAAGTCACACAGACTTTAATGTGGTGGATCAAGGGCTTGAACTTGGAACCTATGGCCTTTCACCTCTTGAGTGTGCGGGTCGTTTAAGAAAGGCCACCCTGGTTGTGGGGAGAGCAGGTGGAGAGGGGGTAGAGGGACCATATTGTAAGAAAACTCATGATACATAGTCAGACAATGGAACGGAACAGTTGAAACGGGGACTGCCCTAGATAACCGGTAAGATCTTGCCAAGAGAGGAAGTCAGGAGCTAACTATAGAGCATGGCCATGACTGTCAGAACTCGGCTGGTCTCCGGACTCCGTCACTTCTCCCTGTTGGTGATTTTCCATTCTCCCACTGTTCCCCTGCAGGACTAGCTTTTAAACCCTGAAACCGAAAGAGACAGCCAGGAAGCTAGCAGCCAAGGAGTCTTTGTCCAGTTATGCAGCTAATTTTGGAGGAGAAAGAAACCCTACAATATGGTGTTTGTGTGGGTAGTTTCGAGAAATGTAAAAATAAAGGGAGCGGGCGCTGAATCCTGGGTAGCCGAGAAGGAGGAAGACAGGAGCTTGCAGGAGATGGCCTGGGATGGAGACTGTACCTACCTTTTCTTTCTGGAATAGTTACTGAGCCCCCATGAGGTGCCAGGTCCAGGGCTAAGCTGGGTGGGGTGTGGAGTGGGGTTTAGTTTGGATGGTCGGAGAGTCGTCTCGGGGGAGGTGGCCTTAAGCTGGAATCTGAGGGATGAGAGGGGAGTTGGCCATGTCCAGAAGCAGGGAGAATGATCTAGATAGAGAACACCATATGCAAGGTCCCAGGGGTGAGAGAAAAAAAAGAGAGAGAGAAAATGGTGATGAGAGAGAAGGGTCTGGTCAGGGACCCTTGTAAACCATGAAGGGGTTTGGCCCTCAGTGTTGTCAGATGCCACTGAATGTTTAAGCAGGGGGTACGCCACATGATTTGTGTTTTGAAAAGTCACTCTTGCTGTCTGCTGAGACCAGCTTTGGAGGGGGACTGGAATGGAAGAAGTGAGAGCGTGAACAGCCATCAGAGAGGTCCAGGCAAGACGCGTGGCCACCTGGACTAGGCTGGTGGGGGGGGACATGGGGAGAAGAGGGCCGACTCTAGACATTTATTGGAGGGGAAAATCAACCTTACTGAGGAGGTGAATGTAAGAGCTGAGGGAAAAGGAAGAAACAGGAATCACCTTGGGGTTCCACCTCAGCACATGGAGAGGCGCTGGGTAATTTTCTAAAGTGAGGCACCCTTGAGGTGCAGACAGGTTTTATAATAAGGGATTCTATTTCAGGCAAAGATGAGCTGTTTACACCTCATCGGAGTGGAGAGAGCAAGTAGGCCGGTGGATGTACGCTTCTGGAGCTCAGAGGGGAGGTCTGGGCTGGAGATACGCAAGTGTGGGAACCATTAGCATAACCATGCTATTTAAAGCCCTGGAAATGGAAGAGATGATCTAAGGAGAGAAGGGCAGAAAGCCCTGGGCAAGCCCTGAGGCATTCAGATGGGTAGAGGTCCCGCAGAGGTGGAATAGACCCAGAAGATGTAGGGGGCAACCACCCCATTCACCCAGTTAGCAAACCCACAGGTGGTGGCCTGGGGCATGTGCAGCAGAGGCTGGGGACGCCAAGGCATTAGGACAAGGCCCTTGCCCTCAAGGGGCTCACAGTTTATGCAGGAGCAGCCTTAAGAGCCAATATTTACATTACAGTGTGGTATAGTATTTATAGAGATGGGCCCAGAAGAAGGCACTGGAAGATCCGTCTGTAGTCTCAGGTGCCAGAAACAGGTATGGCTGAGTCTATGGAAGGGGCCGTGGACCTCAGGAAGATGGAGAGAAACGATGCAGGGACTGAGAATTCTTTGGGATCCGGCGTCCTTCCTTGAGACTCCCTAAATCCCCTGGACCCACCGGCCTCTTCCTTCCAGAGCCCCCACAGGCCATGAGCGACGCTAGGGAGCCCTGCTCCTTCCTCATTTCCACCCCACCTCCAGCCCTCTAGGTCCCCTCCTCTGTCCTGACCGGCTCGCTCCCTTAGGAGGAGAACTGTGTTCTGAAACAGGATTAGCTGGACAGCAGAATGGCTGTAGCCTGGAGCCTTGCCCCCCATTATAGCGGGATATCATCCCAAAAACTGCTACAAAGAAGCAGCAGGAAATGAATCCTGCTGTTGAGAAATCATGCATGTTGACCAGCTTGTATTTCACACTGCTTGAGGAAAAGAGAAATCTGTCTCACTGAGCTTTTCAGAGAGAAACGAGGTCAGTAACCACCCCCCGCCCCCCGTCACTGCAGGCCAGAGCCCTCCACCAACAAACCCCCACTCCTGGCAGCTGCTGAATGCCACGGACTGGGCGCCTCTTGGGTACTTGGCTGCCTGGCTCACGGTGCCCGCGTGGCTCACTCTCCTGTGGTTATGTTGAGTCCACAAACCCGCATAGCCTGGCTCCAACCTCTTCCTCCATCCTTACCTCGCGCTGCCTCCTTCCTGTGCCCCGTACCCGGTCCAGTCTGGACAAGCCCTGGGGATCCTGGCTCTCAACACTTGCCTGGTTAATACTCTGCCTTGGAGACTGAGGAGGCTCTGAACCTGCCTTCAGGCTCAGTCTCTGTGTTGGTGCCTCTATTTGTTAAAGCTCTCACTGCTCCGTCGTTCAGAGAGGATTTCTTCTTCCTTTGAACATGTTTAGTGTGTTCCTATTTCATTGTTTATGGCTCATTTAATCTTTAATTATAATGCTTTGTGGGCATGCTTTATCTCCCCTCATGGACTCTGTAAACTACAGAAGATCAAGCCTCGTGTCTGGGGTCAAGTCTCATTTATCTCCATCCACAGCTTCAGCAAAGAGCTTGGACATGCTTGTGGAGTGGATGAGGTCTGGTTAAAGTTGCAGAGGGGATGTGTGCTGATGTGGGAAATACAGTCTAGGGCTTGATGTAATTGGCTCCCTGGGAAAACGCACCTCTGCTAAGAGAATCTATGAAGGGATAGAGAGTAGTTTGTCCATCCATCCACCCATCCATCCACCCATCCATCCATTCAACAAATACTTATTAAGCATCTATGCCAGAAGTAATGTTAGATACTGGAGATCTAGTCCTAAGTCTGGATCAGTTCTTGCTCAGGCAGAGATTCTGTCCTAGCCCAGGGACATAGATAATAAACAAAGAAAACATCACGTAGTGGTAAGCGTCACTGATAAAAATAAGTCAGAGTGATGTGCTCGTGTGACAGTCAAGTGGTTGGGGAGGGGGTCTCTGAAGAAGCGACGCTAAGGAGAGACCTGAAGTGGGGTTGAGGTGGCAGGGGGAGGTGGGGGCATGAGCTGTCCCAGAGAGGGGAACAGATGGGACAAAGCTTTGAGGTCGGGGAAGGTGGGGACCGAGATGGGATGAGTTTAATGGGTACCAGGAACAGAAGGAAAGCAAGAGTGGCCGGATCCTGGGGAACAGGAGGTGATGGACACAAGTGACCCACAGTTCAGTAGGGAGATGGTGGTGACACAGTCATATGTGCTGACAGAGTGCATACATACAGCATGAGCTTCTGGCCAAGGTATGGATTTGGTCCTCACTCTAATTATTACCGATGTGTGAACTTGGGCAACTTTTCTGAGTCTTAGCTTCTTCCTTTGTAACATATCTAATTTGTGGAATTTTTGTGAAGCAGATGGTATAATGGAAATAAGCACCCACGCTGTTGACTACAAATGGTAACCTGAAATCCAGGTAGTAACCTAAACACCAGGCATTGCAGGATGAGGGACGACCGGGAGCCCAGAGCTAAGCAGGGACAAGTTAGCCCTTGTCCCACAGAGGCTTCCTGGCTCTGTCCTCCTTCTCTTCCTCTCCACCACCCGACCTCTCTCCATCTTTTTCTTACCTGATTACATTTCTTTTTATTCTCACCACAGTTTCTTACTCTCAACTTTCCTTCACATTATTTCAAATCCCGTCAGCTCGACTGCCCCAAATTTAGAATCAAGACGTATTTTTAAATACCGATTGTTGAGTATGGTTTTGTCTTCCTTTAGAAATCAGGTGTGTTGGTATGGAGGTTCCTCAAAAAATTAAAAATAGAACTACCTTATGGCCCAGAAATTGCACTGCTAGGTATTTATCCACGGGATACAGGTGTGCTGTTTCAAAGGGACACATGCACCCCCATGTTTATAGCAACACTATCCACAATAGCCAAAGTATGGAAAGAGCCCAAATGTCCATCGATGGATGAATGGATAAAGAAGATGTGGTATATATATATACAATGGAGTATTACTCGGCAATCAAAAAGAATGAAATCTTGCCATTTGCAGCTATGTGGCTGGAACTAGAGGGTATTATGCTAAGCGAAATTAGTCAGAGAAAGACAAATATCATATGATTTCACTCATAAGAGAACTTTAAGATACCAAACAGATGAACATAAGGGAAGGGAAGCAAAAATGATATAAAAACAGGGAGGGGGACAAAACACAAGAGACTCTTAAATATGGAGAACAAACAGAGGGTTACTGGAGGGGGTGTGGGAGGGGGGATGGGCCCAATGGATCAGGGGCATTAAGGAATCTACTCCTGAAATCATTATTGCACTATACACTAACTTGGATGTAAATTAAAAAAAAAAAAAAGTCAGGTGTGTTGAATGCTGTTACGTCCCTGTTAATGGAAAACTAGCAGCAGCCTCCGCACCTAAATTAAGTAATTTTCTGTGATCCTATGGCCCTCGGGTGATTATTTTTTTCCACTGAGATCACTGTCTCTTAATAGAAAATGGCTCCTACCACTGGATTAAAGGATTAGAAAGAGATTGTCTCAAGGCATTCGGGGACTGGTGCGCCAGGAGAAGGTCTCTCCACTGGCTGAAGAGTGGAGATCTGGACACCCTCCACAGGCCAGTAACCCCTGAGTCACTCCAGGGATGCTCTGGAACATAGCCTGGACATCATGTTCAGCCACTGGCTGGCTTCAGATCTGTGGCTTCCCTGCAGATGTGGAACAGGGCAGAAGGGAGGGCAAGGGCAGCCTGGCTGGGGTCTGCAGGGGAGATGTGCAAAGACAGGATCTGGCATAAAGGGTAATGTGAGATGTCCTTTTCCCATTCTTGCGGCTGCCTGTAAACAAAGGTCAGGAAAGGACAGGTTTCGTGGGTGTGAGTGTGTGTGTGTGTGTGTGTGTGTGTGTGCGTGCGTCAGGTGGAAGAGGGAGCCACAGAGAGAGACCCCCACATGCTGTTCAAGGCTTGTACTGAAAGGGGCCTTGTGGTTGGGAGAATAAGGTGAGGGGCCAATACGTAAGCCAAATGGAGGCTCTAGCTCTCCCTTGTTTTTCTACTTTCTGGGAAGGGACAATCCAGTAGCTGGTGGTGGCTCGCTGTGGCTGGTAGGTCATCTAGTCCAACTGCCCACTGTTCGGTGGGACACTGAGGACCCAAGCTAAGTGACTTGCCCAAGTCCTCTCTCACACAGAGAGGCAGAGATAAAGGCCTAGTGTACTTTCCTCCATACCAAGTCATCTTTGAGTCTGGGTGATGGCGGTAGGAACATGGTAGAGGGACAGTCTCTCTGTACTCTGACTTTAGGGATCCCAGATGTCTAGCTTCAAGTCCTGCCCTGGCTCATGTTCCAGAGTCTGAGCCCCTTATGCTCAAGGTCTGCCTTTCAGTGGGGCAGGGCTGAGGGGAGCCCTGGGTTGTGCACTGGAAGGTGGCCCAAGACTTATCCATGGACACAGAGAAGCCACGTGGGACAAACAGAGAGTTAACTTTAAAAATGAATAAGGTAGAGATTTTCATCCTCACAGAGGCCGAAATAAGGTCACATGAACTATCACTACAGCTCAAGGATCTCAAATTACACTTGATCTTGCCCAAAAGGCCGAGAAGTGATCAAGGATCTCAAATTAGATGCCAGGAAGGTGCTTAGGGAAAACAAGACCCCCCAGCCCGTGGGGCTGGTCTGATTTGGAGGGGTCTGGCTCCTTGGTGCCTTAGAGGCTCTGCTCCAGAAGGTCAAGGGCAAGTTGTAGTGATGGCAGAAGTTATAGGCACTGGGTCCTCCTGCCATTTTCCTTTGATGCCTCCCGTTCTCAGGTGGCCCCTTCAGTGTCCCTTCTTGGAATGAAGGGCCCAAGGGGGTGGGAGGACTGGGAGGGTGTCCTTAGCTAAGCCTGGCCTCCTGGCTGCCTGGTCTCATCAGTTTATCACTGGCCTGGGCAACAGCTGGAATGGCAAGGGCACACTGAGGAGGGAGCGGGTGGTGCCGGGGCCAGATCTCACATGCCATATGGTAGGGGCCGAGGGGCTGGGGCCTGGCAGGAATGTCTGTTCCCTTCTCCCCACTCCCATGCTAAATAGAATGGCAACGCCCAAAAGGAATTCAACTATGGGTCTTTGGAAGCCATCTTTCTCTCCCTGTGACAAGTTTTTAAACACATTTTTTTTTTTTTTTGCCCAAATCGCTAAATTAATGAAGAAGAATCTGGCTGTTTTCTCTTTGCACCAAGCTCTGAACACGACAGCAGACAGTGGGATGAGCATAAGGAGTGCTCCACGGTGGTAATTCCGCACTGGACCAGGGCCTGGCCTTGGAGCAGGTGCGTGACCTGGCAAGGGGGTGCCCGGGCGGCCTCTAGCTGCTCCCCGTCAAGGGCCACTTGGGAGGGACAGATGGAAGGGAGAGACAACCAGCAACCTCCCTGACTTTATCTCAGATTAGGGCTTTTTAACCAGGGGACTGCAGGCCTCTCGACCCTTAGTGAGTTCAGCTCTCGGCCTGCTCAAGACAAAATCAGAAATGCGACGGTTCTGCGACCACTATAGGACATCGAATCAGCACTTACAAATGAGCCTCAAGAAAGCATGGAGCTGAGATGGCTTTCCTGGTGACAGCTACCATTCAAGGAACAGAGAAGTCCTGGGACACAACTCATCCAGAGAGTGGAAAGAGGGAAGCTCCCCAACTCGTTTAATGAGGCCAGCAAAACATTGATACCCTAAGTTGGTTTATTATTAACCTGGCCGGTAGCGGTGATGGCAAGGGCATCCTAGCGTGTGAGAAAGAAAACACGCAGGCCCATCTTGCTATTAATATATAAACACAAAAATGTGAAACACAGTATTGGCCAGATCTGGCGATGCATGGGAAAGATAACCCATCAGGGCCATGTTGGATTACTCCTAGGAATGCAAGATGAATGTAACAGGGGGAAAACTGATGAATGTAATTTGCTTTATGAACAGAATAAAAGCAAAAATCTATTGAAAATAAAATCTTCCTGAAAAAATTCACAGCCCTTCTTATGGAAACTCTCAGGAAACCAAGAGTAGAAGCAAACTTCCTTAGTCTCATAGAAGACGTTTGTGAAAAACCTACGATAAATCGCATACTTAACGGTGAGATGTTGCAAATATCCCCTTTCAGGCCAGGAACAAGGTAAGATGACCATTATCACTGCTTTTATTCACCACTGTATTGGAGGCCTCAGCTAGCACAGTCAACTAGAAAAATAAACAAAGGCATAAGGCTTGGAATGGAAGAAACAAAACTTATTCGTGTAGATAATACGATTGTCTATATAGAACACTCTGCAGAATGATCATTAAAGTTAGTAAGAGGGTTTGAAAAGTTTCCTGGACACAGCATCAGTTTCCAAATGTCAGTGATGTTATTATAGGCTAGCAACAATTAGCCAGAAAATTTAATTTAATTTATTTTTTAAAGTTTATTTATTTTGAGAGAGACAGAGACAGTACAAGTGGAGGAGGGGCAGAGAGAGAATCCTAAGCAGGCTCTGCACTGTCAGCATAGAGCCTGAGGTGGGGCTGGAACCGATGAATCGTGAGATTTCTTTCTTTCTTTTTTTTTAAGTTTACTTATTTATTTGGGGGGGGGCACAAGGGGGGCAGGGACAGGTGGAGAGAGAGAATCCCAAGCAGGCTCTGTGCTGTCAGTGTAGAGCCTGATGTGGGATTTGATCCCACGAATCAGAGGATCATGACCTGAGCTGAAAAATCAAGATTCAGATTCAGACACTTAACCAACGACTAAGCCACCCAGGTGCCCTGTTTTGTTTTGTTTTGTTTTTTAAATTTAAGTAATCTCTGCAACCAGAGTGGGGCTTGAACTCACAACCCTATGATCAAGAGTCACATGCTTTTCTGTCTGAGCCAGCCAGACGCCCCTAGAAGAAGACTTCTTAAACAAAATGCAGGAAGCACAAACCATAAGGGATAGGACTGGCAAAGGTAACTACATTAAACAATACTCAAAAAATGAAAAGCCACACCTCAAACTGGGAGAAGATATGGTCAAACCTACATCAAAGATCTGTGTTCAGAATATGTAAAGAACTGTTACATTTCAATAAGAAAGCGACAACACAATAGAAACATGGGCAAGCGACACAACAGATTATTCACAAAAGAACAAACACAAATAGCTTGTAGACGTAAGAAGATGCTGAAATGTAAGTAATTAAGGCAATGCGAGTTTAAACTCGAGTGAGATGCCATTTTTACACCTCACAGATCAGCATAAAGTAGGGCGTAGGAATGGTGAGGAAGGGGTTCACTAGGTGCAATGGTAGGGAGTAGCTGTATGTCCACTTTGGGAAAACCTCTGCCCACACCTAGGAAAGTTGAACTCGCATGTGTCCCAAATTGTACACATGGGTACCAACAGACAGGCTCAAAAGTGTTTGTAGCAATGTGGTCCACGTTAGCCCCAAACTGGAAACAACACCCGCGTGTCCTGATAGCAGAAAGAAGAGATTGTGGCATGGCATGTGGTAGAAAATTATACAGCAGTGAATAGGGTGAGCTCTGGCTAAGTGAAGATAAGAAGTGAGCCAGAGAAAGCACCACACAGTACGTTTCTATTTCTATAAGGTTCAAAATAGTCTAGAATAAACAACTTCTAGTCTAGGAATAGACGCACAGTTGATAAAGCTATAAGAAGACGAGGGAATGAATAATCGAAATCGAGATAGAAGGGTGTAGGATTAGGGAGAAGCGCATCAGTAGTTTTGAAGGTACTGGTAATGTTCTGTTTCCTTACCTGGGTGACAGACTCATGGGAGATACTGAGCATACATATTTGAAACACTCTTTGGTCTATATGCTAGATTTCAAAATTAAACCACAATAAAAACAATAGAGTTTCACTTCTCACGTAGGGTGTGGTACATTTGGAAGTGGATACCTGTGGAGGTGTACCAGGAGAGCTTGGTCCCAGTTGGGAGAAGGGATGGGGCTTAACTGTTTGCCTGGGTTCCGGCAGGTGTGTTAGACATGGTGGTGAACGCTATGAACGTCCTCAGAGAGAAGGTCGGAGGGACCTGTCCTTCTTGGGGCTGAGAGTGGTCATCGCTGTTAGGGAGAGTGGCCAGACATTCGTGGGTTAAGCCACCAAGACATGAGTGACACAAAAATCCTTTTCAAACGCTATTACTCAAAGCTGATCCCCCCAACAACTCAAGCAGCATTTGCACCTGACTCAAAAGGCCGGCTCTGTACAAGGGTGCGTCCCCTAGTCTACAAGTGGATTGTGTGGGGCTGGTGGGGCGGTCTGATAGGTCAAGGGAGGAAGTTTAGTTTAAAAGTAGTATTTGCTTTGGGGCTGGGGCTCAAACCTCACAGGGGTGATGACAGACTATGGGAGGTTTCTCATGAGAAGCCAGCATGGCTGAGCAAGGTGGTCTGGGGACCCGGCCACCAAACTGGGGTGGGATGAAAGGAAATGAGACCAAGGGATGAGGCTGGGGCCTAATGCAGGGCTTTGACTCTATGCTGATGATGGAGACTTGACTCTCTGTTCGCCAGAAGCTGTTGGCAGCTCTTAAGTAAGGGAAGTGTTAGGATTTGATCCAAAATTTAGAAACGTTGAGCTGGGGGCTAGATGGAGGTTGGCCTGGACAAGGGAGGGGCAGGAGGCAGGGTGACAAGTGGCACTGGCCTGAGCCGACACAGGGACCCTGGGTTTGGAGAAGATCAGAGAGAAGCCCTGCTTAAAACTGTCCTCAACATGAAGGTAGCACCAATGTCACAGTGACGATGTAGGGGGACTTGGGCTGTTTGGGGACCCATAAATTCTGCTACAAGGAGACTCTCTGCTAGATTCTTGACTTACCCAGCCTGCAGAAGGTAAAGAAAGGACAGAGATGGGAAGAGGGAGGGAAGAGTGAGTGCTGATCATGATGACGAGGCTTAACTCCACCCAACAGATGAGGTGATGAGGTTCTGTTTCTTGGCCTCAAGTCACACCGCTAGCAGGTGACAGAGCCAGAAGCCAGCTCTGCACCCCCTAAAAAGAAACCGCCACCCTGGACGCCATTCTGATCAGTTAGGAGGCTCTTGTCAGGCCTGGATGTGGCGCGTCCCCTTCGAGTTGAGACCTCAAAGGAAGGGCATGTGTGGTGAGCAGACCTGTGCTCGGGGCCGAAGAAGAACAGATTTGTAAAGGCCCAAGGACAGGTGGGGCGTAGAAGCGGGGAGGTCATTTTTATGGGGATCTGGTACTGGCTGTACTAGGGTGAAGGGCCAGGTCACCTCCTCTCTCCTACATGTCCCCATCTCCTGCTGCCTGCTTGAGTCCCACCCCAAAACCCAGCTTGGGTGAGTGCATGGCAAGATGGACCATTAGGTTACATGCAGATTTTCTTCCAATGGAACGACCAGGCTTCACCCCAAAGCTGCAGGGACCATTTGTATTGCTCGGTTATCCGGGATACTGTGTGTGCAACGTGGCCCATTTAGGACTCAGTTCTGGACTCGCAACTGGGTTAGTTAGCCTTCTGTTTAAATACCTGTAAAATGAGGATAATAATTGTCCCTCCTTTGTCTGGCATATAGGAGCAGTAGGTGATAGAAGGCCTAAAACAGGATTTATCTCAAAGGGAGCCCTGAATACCTACCTGGGGTTTGGATTCTTATTTTAATGCTGGGTGGCCATTGCAGAGCCCTAAGGCAAGGAAAAGCTCTTTTCTGCTGCCATCTAGTGTGAATCTTGGGAATAACACCTGAGTGGAGGCCAGCAGGAAAAGCTCTCCAGCGAGGTCACCAGTGCCTTGAGAGCTGCCCACTGGAATGTGGGCACCCCGAAGGGCCTGCCTTCCCGCCTGGCTCAGACCTATGCATGCCTTAGGCCACCCTTGCCTCTTGGCTTCCCCACCTTCCCAGTTTTGAACTGACAGTGTGCTTAGAGAGGTTCTGTAAGTCACCACACCCGGGGACCGTGGGGAGCAAACCATAGATTTATTTTGCAAGTAAAAGGTCCAGAAGGACCATAGGAAAAGGAACTCAAGGCTGAGAGCAGAAAGCTTGGATACAGAAAAGCCACAGGGAGGTCTCTAGGATTGGAGCCCCCAGGGAGAGCTGCAGAGGCAGACTGTGGAGTGACCCCAGCGCCTGGCCCGGTGGCTGGGGCTGCAGGGGCCCTGGGCACTCAACCCCAAGTGCAGCATTTGCAGGAGGAGCTGAACACCAGGCTCGCTGGGCAGCTTTGCTGGAATAGCCGCCCCCCTGCACAGCTATAGTAGCTGGACTGGTCCCCAGGGTTGGGGTAGAGCCCGTCAGCTTTGCCCCGGCAGAAGGTGTCTTGTTCGAGGCTGGGGACACGCTCAGGTTCAGAAGGCTGGTCTGGTGCGGGGACTTCAGGTCCTGGCGGGCCTAAAGGAAGACCTGGGGAGACAGCGAACATTCAGCCAAGCCTCCCCCAAGAGATCCCAAACCTACAGGCCAAGCACACGGGCAACCACCACAGGCAGGCCATGGCTCAATACCTCACCACTCCCCCCACCCAAAGGCAGAGCACAGCCAGGTGCCCCACAGCCACACTTAGGCTGCAGCGCAGCTCAACAGAAAACACAGGGGTGCCAGTGGCCATCTATCATCTGCAAAGACCAGCCACACACTGGCGAGGGCCTCCGGGGGTCTTGCGCTGCAGGTGAGCGCAGGCTTTCTCTTTGAAAAGAGAGGAGCAAAGCTGCAGCTCCCTGGCTGAGGGCCGCCAGAGGCAAGCCCTGGACAGGCGTTGCTGCCGTCAGAAAGGGGAAGAAGGGCCTGAAAAGAGAATGGCTTCCAAAGTTTCCTTGGCCCCTGGGGGTGCATGAAATTTGGGAAATCATAGGATTGGAATAAGCGTATTTCCCCAGAAGGAGCCAGGACCTGTAGTTCAGGGAGGGGGTGTTCCTACTCTACCCGCGAATTCCGCCTCTGGTCCCTGGCCCCTTACTCACTCAGCTCCAGCTGCAGTGCCTTGATGAGGGGATATGGGCCCTGGTTACAGAAGAAGCCAGCGAAGTCGTCCATGTCCAGCGCCCACACCATGGCGCCACCCAGTCCCTTCTGCTTCAGGTAGCTGGCCTGTGCACAAGGAGCAAGGCGCAGGTGGAGGGACCCGGGGGAACCCGGCCCGGCCTGTCCCAGAACCCGCTTCCTCATCTAGATAGGGCTCTTTTTCCAGCACCTCCAGGTCGTGAGTGGTCAAGGCTTCTGGACACAGCCCGGGGCGGGAAGCCTAAGCGACTGAGTCCTGATCCCTCTGGAATCCGCCCGTCTCAACAGGAGCATGGCCTGGGTGAGGGTGAGGGAGGGGGTTTGGGGAGTGGATGGGCGTGTGAAATTCCCTAGGTCGCAAGCTTTGACAACTCCGTCTTTTCTGTGCTGGGCTGCTGTATTTGGGGGCACGGCCTGCGGGTTGTGATGAGTCCAGTTCCCCTAGGGATGACAAAGCTTCCCCAGAGATCTGAACAATTTCTTGTCTTTAAGTCTTTGTCCTCCCCGAGGGCCTTCTTTCCTCCACCAGATCCCTGAGGTTTCCCCAGTGAATGGCTGTGTGTTCCCGCAAGTGGGTTTCCCCGTCCCCTAAGCCTAACACGCCATGCGGGGAGTTGGAGAGTAGGGCTGGTCTGGAGCCCTTGCTGGCCCCAGTCTCCCATTCTGGCTACTTCCCCTCCAGCGGTGAGGGCCGACAGCTTGTTTTCGGAGTCCAGCCTGGCCTCTCCTCCCCACATGTCTTTGCTTCTCAGTTTCCTCGCCCTTCTGTTTTCAGACCTTCTCGAAGACCCTTCCACCGTGATCCCTTCTCCCATCTCCCCGCCGCCAGGATCACACTCCCTTCGCAATTCTCCCAGAGTGCTTTGTCTACACCTCTAGAGGGACCGGCCACTGTCTGCCCTGCATCACAGCTGACGTGAGATGTCCGGATAGACAAACCAGAGCAGGTGCCTCTGCAGGAGTTCGTGATCTCATGGGGGAGAGAGGCATGGAAACACACAAATACACTTGTTTTGAGCCGCTGATACTGGGCAGGAGTGGGGAGTCATATAAGTAAATCAAAAGGTCTGTAATCTGAGCATGCACAAATGTTGTCATTGAGCTGAATAAAATGATATATCTCACTGTATGTATTTCTCCTCTTCATATGTCTGTAGAATTTGTATTTTATTAAATGCAAACATATATATATATGTAATAAAATAAAAATTCTTTCAAGAGTGGTACTTAACGTAGGGCAATTTTTTGTGATCATGCCTTTTCTTAATCAATAGTTGGTAAAAATACAAAATGCTATCACACGAAGACTTGTGAAATATTTCAGAGGAGATTCCTCTTTGGAGAGGGTCTGGATGCCATCATTCAATGTTATTGACCTGGACCCATCCAGGACCACCCCCCTCCCAGCAGGGCTGGGCCTCACCTTGGTTTTGAAGCTCTCCACATCATCAAAGCCCACCCACTGGTTGCCCTTGAAGGCATAGGGCACCTTCTGGTCCATGATTCTGGGCTTAGTGGCCCCCTTCCAGGAGCAGACCTGTTAGGAGCAGAGGGCAGAGCTGGGGCAGAGGCAGGGGGCACCACAGACATCTGTGCCTCTTTGCCCAGAGGAGACTAGAGATTGGAAAATTCCTATCTGAGGAAGTCTGGAGAACGTAGGAGGTTCTAGACTGAGTGACCTAGAACCCTGGATTCAATGAGGCACTGGGGTTTAAGGATAATCCAAGATGGCATAAAGGGGTTGGGCTTCACTTGGCCAGAATTTGCTGCTCTTGGCATCCTCACTCAGAAACTATGGGAGTAGGAGCACCCCCCACCCCAGCCCATACTCGGGGCCCCGTGGGGTTTTCCCACCTCATAATAAGCCAGCAGCCCTCCCTCTTTGGTGAAGGGGCCAGGGGTTCCAGGCCCTGTGGCTGGGGCCCCCACTCCAGTGTTTGATGGGGAGGCCATGGTGAAGGATCGTCCATAGGCAGGCATGCCAAGGATCAGTTTGTTGGCAGGGGTCCCCTTCTGCACCCAGAGTTGCACGGCAAAGTCCTGGTGATGGAGAAGGAGGGGCAGGGTTAATTTACTTTGCCTTCGGCCTGGTTCTGGTCATCTAAGGCTGCGGGCTTCCGATGGGCTTTAGTGTTCCAAGACCGTCCTGTCTTCTTTAGGTCTTGTCTTAGACCCTCGACCCCAGACAACCATTGGAGTCAGACAACCATTCACGGGGCAAATATTTATTGATGGCCCATTGTGGCCAGGCTCTCTATGCTTGGGATACCTCAGTGAGCAAAGCGCCCGAGATCCCTTCCTTACTCAACAACTTAACCTTGCTGAGCCTCGGGCTTCCTGTGTGTAAAATGGAAATGGCAAGAACTAATGGATAGAAATGGCAAGAACTAAAAGATGTAATGCATGTGGAAGGCCCAGCATAGTGCAGTAAAGGAAAGCTGAGATCATGCTCATCATACGCATTATTGTTGTTCTAGGTCTCACCCAGAGTACAAGAGCAGGGGATGGGGTCCGTTTTATTTATCTCTGTATCCCTCGTGCCTCGAACAATGCCTGACACTTAGATGCTCAAATAGAAAGAATAAATGACTACATGGCTGCCTCATTTGCCTCTGAACGGGACCGACCCCATCGTGTATTACTTCACGTAACACCCCCAGCCTGTGACATGAGGAGGTACCCAGCACACGTATGTGAAATAAATGAATAATGAAGATTCTCCCCTTAAGCCAGGATTACAGGCTCACTTCCCCCAGGAAGCCACTCTGTTCAAGTACAAGTCCTCCTGTTACTCCGCACCCTCTTAGCACTTAAGTCAGGAACATTTTTCACTACGTGTATTCGTATTTATTTCTTTTTGTTGGTCTACATGATTTATCTCTGATCAGATGGGAGCTTATTCAAAGGCAGAGGTCAAGGCCCCCTGCTCAGCTCTATGGCACCTTGTGTAAGTTCAGAAAAGTCCCCCTCTGGCCGGAGGCAGTCCCGGGCACACAGTATAGAGAGTAGAAGGTCTCCTTGTAAGAAGAGAAAGGCCTCCCTCCCCCTGCGTGGATCCAGAGCATACAGCTGGGGGAACAGGGTGCTGGTGGGATTTCGGGGCCCTCACCTGTCAGCTGAATGTCTTTGGGTGTCGAGCTGCTGAGCTGGGCTGGCTTCCCCCAGGACCCATACAGTTTTCCTGATGGGGGTGGAGGGGTCTGGGCTCAGTGTGAATTATGGATTCCCGACTCAAGCACTCAGAGATGGCTCCCTTATTTGCGAAAGAGCCACAGAAGCTTAGATTGTTCTACCCTAGCCGATGCACCAAGACGTGGGCTCCCCCAAATTAAAAAGCACTTTAATTTAGGGCTGTTTTGGTTTGTTTTAAAAGAAGAAATAATATGGTTGTTCTTAACTTTCAAAGTGTCGAGTGGGCCTATAAAAACCCTCCAGGCTGCTTGGCGAGGGCGAGTTGGGCAGGAAACCACCACTCACCCCAGTCTGAAACCCAACCTGCCCTTTCCACGTGCTGGGGTAGGGGGTGGAGGCGGCTCGTCACTGAAGGTGAATCAGTGACAAGGAGTGAATGGTCACCCATTGTTTTGAAGGAAATGGGGTAGAGGAGGTGAAGGAAGCAAGAGGTCATTTTTGCCGGACATTCAAGCTCAAAGACGGCTTCCCAAGTAGCCACTGCATTATTTGATGTCATTCAGTTGGTTTGCTGTGTCGAACATCAGCCAGGAGGCTACAGAGAAGTAAGGCTTCCCCTCAGCACTGGCACAGGACAGGAAATAAACAAGCAAAGAAAGGAAAAGTCCGGGCTCCTCTGTGCCCTGCTGGGTTATCCTGCCTTTCTTTTCCACTAGGGCCTCGAGGCTCAAAAGAGGCCACCTGACAGGACCTGCGGATGGGGGGGGTCCCGCCTCACCTCTGCAGCCACTCACCACGTTGAGTTCGGCCGCTGCCCCGCTCTCTCCCTGCCTCTTGTAGAGGGGGCTGTTATGTCCTGTGGTCTTCTCATAAGAGCCATAGAAGTCGTAGGCCATAAGGCTGATGAAATCCAGGCTCCTGCAGGAGGCATGGAGAGAGGGGTGACGGGCTAGTGAGCAGTCCCTCCCAGCTCCCGCCTGTCCTCAGTGTGTGGCCTGGGAAGGGCCCTCGAGGTAAGAGGCAGCAGTGCAGGCTCCCACCTGGTCCTGGGAGAGGGGATTAGACAGCACTCCCTAGTTCCCCCCTCATACTCTTACCGTTTGGGAGGGAAATCTAGCTCAGTGTTGTTAAAACTTTCGTGTGCATGTGAATCACCCGGGAAAGCCATTAAAGCGCGGGCTCTAATTTTAGGAGGCCTGGGGTAGGGCCGGAGATTCCGCATTTCTAACGCTCAACACCTTGGGGTGCAGAGAGCCAGACGACTTGTCCTCTTGGTTTCACTCTTGCGCTCCCAGGGTGCTTGATGTTAAGACCGAGTTCCCAAGGAAAAGGGCAAGGATTCCAAAAGAGAGACTCCAGGACACTGGAGTTAAGCAGACAGCATGAGCAAATCCTTCCTGGATCTGCTGGTGGAGGGGTAGGGCTTTCCCCAGACGGTACCTTGCAGGTGACCATCTGCTCTAGTCCTGAGGCGACTCAGCCCGACCTCGGTCTCTCCCACTTCAGAGAACACACGTTCCACGCCATCGGCCTGAGACTCACTGAGCAATTTTGTCCACCTCGTATCCAGCCTCTATGTTCTTTCTCCCGGCCGGGACGGCTGCGCTCAGAAGGAGGCGTTCCTTCCCTGACGTCTGAGCTTCCCGCTGGAAGGCAGCGGCCAGGTCCTGCAGAGGTGGCTCACAGTGAATACAAAGGCAGGGGCCAGGCTGGCCCCTGTGGGCCCCAAGCAGATGTTCACTCTCAGGAGTCTGAAAACTGACCACAGGGCTCGTCTGGGCTCTGCACATACCCAAAGCAACAGACCTTGGGGACAGAACAGCACCGGCCTGTCCGGTGAGGCCACCAATCTGGGTCCCCCCGCCCCAGGCCAACTGGGTGACCTCCAACCATACCTGCACCAGGGCTGTGAAGCGCTGCTTGTCCGAAGGAGGGCTCCCCCGGCTCCCTGGGTACTCCCAGTCAAGGTCAAGGCCATCAAAATCATATTTGCGCAGAAACTTAACGGCTGAGTTGACGAAGGTCTGACGGTTGTTGGCTGTAGCCACCATATCTGTGAATCTGCGAGGTGATGAAGGGCAGTATGGGCCTGTCTTGCTGACAGGAGGCCACTCTCTCTCTCACAGGCAGACGAGAAACTACGCAGGATATTTGTGGCTGGCTGTTCAGGCCAGGAGGATGCTGGGAGGGCTGCTTCAGATGCTGCTGGGATATTTGCTGTTGACTTACCAGCCAGGCCTAAGGAAAGGGACCGTCTAGAAGGGTGTCCGGCCCCCAGGGCTCAGTGACTTGCCAGGAGCTCTGCCTCCCCAAACTCCCTCCACACGCCTACTGCCTTGTCCCTGCTCAGGGAATTGTGGTCCCCTGAATCAGAGCCGGCTGTCACCCGAGGGTAGAGGTTTAGAAAGGAGGGAACAGTTTCTAATATGAGCACAAAGGGAAGTAGAAGGAGCTGAGTAACCTGGAAACCTGCTGCTTTCGTTCTCTGGTGGGTCAATGTGGTCATTTTCTTCAAACTCACACTTGTAAAATGCTTTGTGCCATCACTATGACTAGTCTGGAGCCCCTTAAAATCCCAAGCTGCCCAAGGAACCCCCTCCCCACATCTCCTGATTCCCAAGATCCCTATAAGTGTCTCGAGGTATTTATAGACAGATCCTACTTTAATTGGTTTTCTCTTCATTTACTGATTTAATTAATAGCAGCACTTAAGTGGGGTCCATGTGCCTGGGAACCCCAGGCTAAGAATCCCCTCATTCCAATAAAAGATTGGGGAAGGTGGGTCATAAATTGTATCAGGTTTTCAAAAGGTCTCATGATCCAAAAAGTTTTAGAAAGAGTAGTTTAGAAGTTTGGGAACCATATATTGTGGACTTTCTAGAAAAAGTCTAGTTTCATACGTCCCATTCCATCATCTGCTGAATTCCTCAAAAACGTCCTATTCCTCAAAAATGCCCACAGTTTGGCATCCGAGCTCGTTCTCACAGACTGCCTTTGACACCCAGGAGTGGAACAAAAATTCTCAAACAAGATATCCTGTCTCAGAGCTCAGGAAATATCGTCACTGTATGTTGTCTGAGGTTAGTTGGGACTCTCCCTGTACCCATTTCATGGAGGAAGACACTGAGGCCTGGAAAGAGGCCAGGATCTCTCCTGTGCTCCCGGCAAGACCGGATGTGTAACAGTCAGAGCTAAGCCCCCTCCACAGCCCTCCCGATGAGGCACCACGAGCCCAGGAGGAAGGTCAACCCCCAGAGTCCAGGCCGCCCTCCTGATCCCCCACCCTGACTATATTCCACCTGGCCTGATTCCCAGAACCCACTGGCCAGGTTCTCTCTTGCCAGTGAGTCAGGTCACCACCCAGTGGCTCTGCCATACAGGTGCCGTGGCCAACTCACTTCTGAGTGCCAAAGTTCCAGCCCCCGATGGAAAGCAGTGTCTTCAGCTTGGGATTCCTGGGAAAGATAAGACAAATGCCAGAATTTGCAGGTTTTAATGCCCAGCCAGTTCCCCAGGCTCACCTCACTGACTGGGAAAGCAAGGGGTTATGGGTGCCCTGATGGGCACTGATGGGGTGGGGGGGAAGGTGTAAGTCCCTATGCATAGATCCTGGGTGAGGGGAGCTCTAGATTGGGAAAGAAACAGCATGCTCTTGTCTTCAGGGGCCTCCTATCTGGCTGGGGAGACATACACATGAAGAACTCAGGAAGAGAGATCAGGGCGTATCCGCAGAGAGGCTTTGTCAAGAGGGTGATAACACGGGAGCTGAAAAAACGCATAGATTGTAGGAGGAAGAAGGGCATACATTCCCAGCAGAGAAAACAGTTTCCCAAGCCAGATCCCACCTAGACCTAAATGGAAGGGCCCTTCAGGAGTCCCTATCTACCCCTACTCCTCCCGTATAAGCACAGGAAAGCCCAGAGAGGTGATGTGACTTGCCCAAAGCCACACAGCAGGTCTGTAGCTGGATTGCAGTGCTGGGGAAGGTTTTTGGCTCTGGAAAGAGGTTCCTGCCTCCACCAACCCCCATCCCCGTCCAGTGCAACTCACATCTTCTTCAGGCCGTTGAACTCCTGGTAGAAAACCTCATCATCCCACTCTATGGAGCTGAGCTGGTGATTGGTCATGCCCGCAAAGGCATAGATGAGGTGGGTGCACAGATTGGGGTTCACATCCTTGGGCAAGAAGCGAGCAGCTCCCTGTCTGTACTGGGCCCAGTTGGTGAAGTAGCAGACCAGCTTTGCAGCAGAGCCTGGCCATTCGGGACCAAGGAAAGAAATGGTGGTCAGAAGGGTCTGCTGAGGACTGACCCCCTCTACCTAATGCCAGAGGGTGTTAAACATGACACTTGATCGGCTGACAGCGGAGAGGCAGGACTTTCAACATGTTGCTTGGAATACTTCAGAATGTTCATTAAAATGCAAATACAGGGGCACCTGGCTGGCTCAGTCGGTTAAGCGTCCGACTTCAGCTCAGGTCGTGATCTCGCAGTTTGTGAGTTCGAGCCCCGCATCGGGCTCTCTGCTGACAGCTCAGAGCCTGGAGCCTGCTTCCGATTCTGTGTCTCCCTCTCTCTCTGCCCCTCCCCTGCTCATGCTCTGTCTCTCTCTGTCTCACAAATAAATAAAAACATTAAAAAAATTTTTTTAAAAATTAAATGCAAATACTTAAGAGGCCCCAGTTATAAGCCTGAGTTTGTGGTTTAGTCTTGCTTTAAATATTTTACATTTTCTTGTTATCTCTTTTTTTTTTTAATTTTTTTTAAATGTTTATTTATTTTTGAGACAGAGAGAGAGACAGAGCAGGAACGGGGGAGGGTCAGAGAGAGGGAGACACAGAATCTGAAACAGGCTCCAGGCTCTGAGCTGTCAGCACAGAGCCTGACGCGGGGCTCGAACTCACGGACCGTGAGATCATGACCCGAGCCGAAGTCGGACGCCCAACCGACTGAGCCACCCAGGCGCCCCTCTTGTTATCTCTTATAGAGAATCTATGTTTATGAATATTGCTGATAAGGTCCTAATAAAGAGCTTGTTTTAGCTAGGAAAAGGCAGCTTGTTTCTGGAGTCCTCAGAAAGTTTAGAGACTTTCGTTGGGTGGGTGGGTGGGGATGTCTGTTCCCAGGGGGTTGATCTAGCGGCAAGGGCCTCCACTGAGGTCGGTGCTATGTTAGGTTGACAAGATAACCAGAAAGCAAGAATGCTGGTTTTTACTCCTGTATCTGCCAGAAATGTACTTTGGGCCAATTGCCCCTTCAGCCCTGGCCCAGGGTCCCCATCTGAAAATGATTGTGTGGGCTCTGAAGGCTCTTCTAGAACTTGTCATCTGTGAGGGTATGGTTTGCACAAGCCAACATTTTATGCCAAGGACTTGGCAGAATGGGGAGTTTGTACTGGAGGACATCTATGGCCAGTGTCTAGACTCTAGGACTTCTTTTTGTCCCAACAGGGTCTCTCCACAGTCCCCCCCAGCCTCCATTTGGCCACTGAGAGATCAGGGGAGGGGAAGAAGGTGCAAAATGGCCACAGGAGGCTGTGTGGGAGCCCAGCACATGAAGGACTATCTGGGACCCCCCTGGGCAGATCGGTGGCTCCCGAAGGGGAAGCTGGAGTTCTTGGGTCATCACTGGCTCTAGCCAGAGGCCACTTAGGAGTAGAACTTGCCAGAACTTGCCAGTGGGGGCTGAGAGTACAGCCTGTAGTGATACAGGAGGAGGGTTGGTGAACTCCCCAAAGCAAAGGGTTAACCCAGGGAACACATCGTAGGACCATCTAGGAAGAAGCCCAGAGTCTCTTCTTACATCATATCCTGTCGTATCATATCAAATATCCTGCGGTGCCCGGGTGCCTCATTCGGTTGGGCCACTGACTTGATTTTGGCTCAGGTCATGATCTCATGGTTCGTGAGGTCGAGCCTCACATTTGGCTCTGTGCTGACAACAGAGAGCCTACTTGGGATTCTCTCTCTCCCTCTTTCTCTGCCCCTCCCCTGCTTGTGCTCTCTCTCTCTCTCTCTCTCAAATAAATTAAAAAAATAAAACGTTAAAAAAAACGTTATGCATGGATTTTTGTACTATAGGGGCAATGAAGTACGGTGGTTAAGAACAGGGTCTCTGGAATTTTCATGCCTGGCTTGAAATCCCAACTCTGCTGCTCTGTAGCCAAGCAATTCAGCTTCCTCCTCCATACCATGACAACGACCATCATTCCTACCTCAAAGGACTGTTGTCCTTCCCCCAGGGAAGGGGCCGAGGGAATCCACGGCTACCCTCAAGAAAGGCACCCCTTATGGGGGTGCCTGGGTGGCTTAGTCGGTTAGGAGTCCAGCTTTTGATTTCGGCTCCGGTCACGATCTCACAGTTCGTGGGTTCGAGCCCCACGTCAGGCTCTGCGCCGACAGCAAGGAGCCGGCGGGATTCTCCATCTCCCTCTCTCTCTGCCTCTCTCTCTCTTTCAAAAATAAAATCAACATTTAAATGACAAAGGAAAGGCACCACTTACCCCATTGGATCATCAGTAGAACTATCAAACCTGTAACAGCACAGGAGAGAAGGCAGAGGTTACGAAGTTATTTGCATTTTTCTGGGCCCTGTATGCCTATTGAAACACAGTGGGTAGAGATGGTCAGAGGGGGGTAGACCCAGGATGGCTTCCCGCAAATCAACCTTCCTCTGTCCAAAAGGGACCCAGGAGGGCACTGTGTCCATCCCTTCACCCCCAAGCCAGATGTCAGGGGCCCCTCCCTGGCCTAGACTAGTCCTAGAGCTGATGGAAGTTTCCATGAGTTGAGGTTGTCCCTCCCTAGAGCGCCAGTGGAGGACGGTGTGTATTGAGAAAGATCTAGGAAAACCACTAACTTGTGAGGTTTTCAGAGAGAAAGTTTCCCTTTTCGAGCAGGCAGGAAACCTGGGGCTGTCCTGGGGCTGGAAAGAGCCAATTTGGAAGGGTTAGGCCAGAGATCCCATCTCTCAGGGAGGCCTCTGTGCCTCTGCTCACAGCCAGTATTTACCACATTCTGTGGCTTTCCCGCCACGCCTCTCAGGAGGTTAGCTGAGTTCCCAACATGCTTGGAGACCTAGGCTCAGCAGGACTCCTTTAAAAAGATTTATTTCACCTTTCTGATGACCTTGAATTTTCCCATTCACCTAATAAAGCCTTGCAAGGGCTTGCAAGGGCAAGAGAACTTGCAAGGGCACCCAAGGTCGTGGCCCCCAGGCTGCCTGCTTTCTTGCAAGACAACCAGCACGGGGCTGGGGAAGCTGCTGGCAGGGGGCATCTCTTGCATGAGGACCAAAAGCAGAAGCCTAAGAACGTGGGAAAGACAAAACCACCCACCGCAGTGGTGTTCACCGACTCTGGGCTTCCAGGACCCGGAGGGGGCGAGGGGGCACAGGAAAAGTCCATTTCAGCCTGTTGAGAAAAGCCTTTCCTTGCAACACAAAGGCTCTTGAATTGAAAGAGCCAAAGGGGGCCCACAAGAATAGAGGCAGAGGAAGGAATAGGATGGCTCTCTGAGGTTCTCCTGATGCTTCGGTACCCTCCCAAACAGCGCCACGAGGCAGAAGCCACCTCCTTGCCTTACAGCCCCCAGGGCCCCGCCCACTGTCCCTGACGGCCTACTCACCTGCCCGGGCCACGGACCGTGCCATGGCGCTGGCTCGGCACCAGTCTCCAGCCTGTGCAACCGACTCTCTAGACCCTGCTCTCCTTTTATCAGGCTGCCTCGTTCCATCCTAGCCCGGAGTGGTGAAATCAGGGGGTGGCAGAGGCGGGCGAGAGGGGTTGAGGTGGGGTGCGCAGGGCTAGGTCACACAGCGTGGGTTGGGCAAACCTGACACAATGGCCTTTAGCAATTCTTGGTTTTCTGGAACAATGGCGGTGGGTAAACCGGGCCCTTAACATGACCAAACCGGGAGGCAAAGAGAGGGAAGCAGGAAGTGTTTCTAAGCCTCCTGCTGGACAAGGAGGGTTCTGATTTCCTTGGAGTCAGTTGGTGAAGACCTATGAGTGATCTATAATTTACTGGGCTCTGGAGGAAGAGGGATGACTCACAAGTCAGGGGAACTGGACTCCAGACCAGCCTGCTCGCTTGTTTCTTCACCGCCCCCTCTGGAATCCACATGCCCTCTCTGTAAGACGATGGGGTTGCAAATGTAATATATATTTCATAAAAGTCAAATTTCATCACTATCCACATGACGCATATGGACACAATGGATGTATTTTATATCCATCGATTGAGAAAAGTACATAACGGCAAATAGCAAGGATGAGCTTAGTAGTAGTTTTAAATGCCTTTGGTTTTTTGCCTTTTTTTTTTTTTTTAACTAAGTTCCACGCCCAACCTGGGGCTTGAACACATGACCTGGAGATCAAGAGTCATACGCTCCACCAACTGAGTCAGATGGGTGCCCCTTAAATGCCCTGTTTCTTACAAGTCATAGGGAGCTGTATTAGTTTCCTACGGCTGTTGTAACATATTCCCACAAACTGGGGGGCTTAAAATGACAGAAATTCATTCTCTCTCAGTTCTGGAGGCCAGAAGTCTGAAATCAAGGTGTTGGCAAGGCCATCTGTCCTCTGAAGTTTCTAAGGAGGAATCTTTCCTTGTGCCTTCCAGCCTCCGAAGGCTCCTGGTATTCTTTGGCTTGTGGTGACACTAAGTCAATCTCTGTCTCATGGTCTTTCCCCTGTGTCTCAGTGTGTTTTCTGTTGCCTCTTTGTAAGACACTTGTTACTGGATTTAGGGCCCACCTTAATCCAGGATGATCTCATCTTGAGATTCTTACCTCAGTTACATCTGCAAAGACCCTTATGCCAAATAAGGTCACATTCTGAGATTCTGGGTGGAGATATCTTGTGGGGGGGCGGGGTGGGGAGGAGTACCATACAACCCACTCTGGGACCTAACCATGTTCACATTACTTATTCTGTCTGCAGACAAAGTCTGGTGTGTGCATGAACTCCAGGGTCCCAGGCAAAACTTGGCAGCTTTTAGATGATCTGATCTTTGGTCCTTGACCTTAGCACGAGTGGCCTGGATGGCTGAGTGCGAACATTCTGGGGCAACAGGCTCTGGGGTCAGTTTGCCTGGATTTGAATCCCAGCTCTGCCATTTACTATCTGTGCAACGTCGAGCAAGTTCCTTAACTTCTCTGAGTTCCAGTTTCTTCATCTGTAAAATGAAATGCCCAGAGAATTGTTGTAAAGGTGCTACATGTTGGTAGTTATTATTCCTGGTTCTGCCCAGTCTCTGTGTGTGTCAGAGATCTGAGGGTGGGACCCCCATGCCCAGTGCCCCCAGGCCCTGTGTCCTTGCTTTCTCTGTGGCAGCCCCGGCCCCTTGTTTTGGTCATTTCTGTTCCCTTCATATGGGGGTCCTGCAAAGGAGTCTGCTCAGGGTCACCTGAGATCTACAGAGGTGCCTCAGCTCCGGGGATGTGAACGAGAAGGGGAGGGGGAATGTGGGAGTAAAGATTGCTTCACCAGAGAGGCCGGTTGCCTCCTTCACTTGCCTGCCACCCCCATACACGTACACATGTCAGCTTTGAGATTTTCTGACTCAGCTTCCTGTCCCCAAGAGGACCCTGCACTGCAGAGGCCCAGGGTTCTGAGTTGCTCCAAATACTGACCTGTCCCAACTCATCTGGGGTCTCTAGGACACCCAATAGCCCAACATTAACATCACTACCTTGATTAATGCAGCTGATTCTCCTCTCCTTCCCCCTCCCCTTCTTCCTCCCCCTCCTCCTCCTCCTCCTTCTCTTTTTCTTTTCTTCTCCTCCTTCTCCTTTTGATTATTATTATATTGTTTTCTTTTAATTTTTGTCCCAGACCATTTCTCCAAAGGAAAATAAGTAGAAACCTAACATGAAATAAGATCCTCTAATTTGCTCTGCTAAAAAATCTTGTGATGGTCAGGAGCTCTGACTTGTCTTTTCGATGCTAAAATCAACACCTCGTCAACATCAGCTCCCATGGGCACCCCTGTGGGGGAGAGATTTCAGTCGGGTACCCTGGCAAGCGCACATATATGCCCTATTTCCTAAAAACCAACCATAAACACCATAAACTTTGAAATGCTAAAGGTGTTGCCATTAAAATAAGTAATAAAAAAAAAAGCATGAAGGGTACCACCATGCTGCTCGGCATTGTCTTAAAAATTTTGGCTATTATACTAAGAAAAGGGGAAAAATACGTGTGTGTGTGTGTGTGTGTGTGTGTGTGTGTGTGTATGATTATGATATAACTGCCAATAGTTGTAGATATGTTTGGATATCTACAAAAACCTTCAGTTTTCTAGACTCTAAAAAAAAAATAGACCAGGAATAAAATAGAATTTGCTGGATTTAAGGTGAATATACAAAAATTAATAGCTTTTCTCTACGTTAGCAGAAACCAATTAGAAATAGAAGCAGGGGCAAATGAATCCACAGGAGTGTCAAAAGCTATAAAATACTTAGGACTAAATTGAATCACAATAAATTAGATAGTAAAATCTACAAAACCTAGTGCAGGATATAAACAAGATCCGAACATGTTCCCGTATACGGAAGCAGTATCATAAAACATGTCAGTTCTCCTCGAGTTCAAACAAAAAGATAGCAATGACCAGGGGCATACTATTCAAAACTTACTATAAACTCGTTGAGATCAAAGCATGGAACAGGCACCAGGACAGACAGACAGAGGTAGATTTGAGCATACGTGGAAAACACGTTCAACAAAAGCAATGTTTCAACTGAGTAGGAAAAGGATGTTTCATCAATGTCAATGACTTAATTGTCTACCGAAATGGGAAAAAAAATCAAGGTTGTACCACTTGCACCGTATATAGTAGCAAAGACAAGGGGCAGGATGAAGGGGTGCCCTGGGAGTAAAGGGGGGGTGGTGGCCAGAACCCAGCCCGAGTGGGGGAGAAGACGGGGGAGGTGGTGCTCGAGGAGAGCTTTGAGAACTAGTAGTTTTGCAGACAGAGGGAGAACAGCAGGATGGTTCTGGCCAGATATTCACTCACAGATCATTTCAGACAAAACCTCCCATCAGACTGCAGGGACAGCGAGATGGTTAAAAACCCTGCATGCATCCCATCAGTTGAGAACCACTGATTGAGGACAGCAGGGTGGGGTGATCTCTGCTAAGGGGGTCTGGGTGGGAGGGCACTGGACATGCCGGCAGGAGAGGAGAGGGGTGCGTTGCTTTACTATCTTGGACTTCAACAATTATGTCTCAGGCCAGGTAGGGCACATTCGAGTCTGACCTGATAGGCAGATCAAAACTGCAAAATATCAAGGAATACAAAGCTGCTGCCTGGAGGTGGGGGCCTGGGGAGGAGAAGGCAGGCCCATGTCCTGTGAAGCTAAGGTTGAACCTTTCGCGGGCACCGACCCAGAACACCCGCGCCCCAATTTCTAACTCAAGTACGAAAGTCTCAGCCCCCCAGTGCAGGTGGCCCATGTCTAGAGCTGAAAGGTCCTGGTATCTTCTAATTGATAGCACACCAGCCCTTTGCTCCTTGACCCCCTCCCTCCTGGGGCAGCCTTCTCGGCCCCTCAAATCTTACAGGGATCCATCTGAGTCAGGCTTTGCCTCCTCCCCAGCCATGCTGGTCCACACCATCTCCTGTGATCTGGGAACAATTCCTTCCATCCAGAACAGGAAAGCACTCCCTGCTTGGGTGTGCTCAAGACAGAGCTGGGTGTGCCTCAGTGGATCTCCCAACCAATGACCTGAGGGGCTTTATACCCTTCGTTCCATGCCCATTGGTTTCTCCCACCCTCTCCCAGTGCCCCCCACCCAAAAACACAAATTCAAGTAAGACTGGTGCGACTGATATACAATGAAACTTCAAGATAAAGCCCCAGCCCAGCCCACCCCAGAGCAGACTCCTATACAGACATTTTAGAGCCTCCTCCGGTTCACATCCATCCCGGTTGTCCGAGTTGGGGTTAGTGACAACCTCGCCAAGTCTCAGTTTCCTCATCTGCAGAATGGAGATAACACTACCTATCTTACTTGCGATGTGGATCGAGTAGATAGTGTGTGAAAGGGCTTAAAAGTGACAGAGCACCAACCAGGTCTTATGAGGAGACCACGATCACAGTGGCTGGCGTGACGCCCCTCTTCCCTTGCTGCACACAGGCACCACATCCCTGGAGCTGCCTGGGCCTCTCCCCACACGCCTCTCCATGCCTCCCAGGGCTGAGCCTGTGCTGAGCCTTCAGATGCGTCCGTTAACTGCTCCTTCCCACATTCCAGCCAGTTCTTCCCCATCACGGTAAAAGGCATCACCGTCCACCCTGTTCCTGCAGTCACATGACGCTTTCCCCCACCCTCACGTGACCAGATGCTACAAGAAGTCCTCCCTCCTCTTCCACCTCCTCCGCCACCAGCAACCACCATTAGCTCTCGCCCCATCCACTGAGGGAGCCTCATAACTGCCCTTCCTTCGTCCTTCTCTTGCCCCCTGCTCGTCATTCTCCCCACAGCAGCCCGGCCGGTCTTTGAGAAACTTAGATCAGATCCTCCTGCTAAGACCCCTCTGAACTCAGAATAAGAGAAGGGACCGTGTCTGTTTGCCTGCTACTATGCACCGACAGCCCCAGGGGCTGGTACATACAACAGGAGGCCTCAGTTAATATCTGTTGAGTGAGCTGATTGTTGGACGTTATTCCTCAGTATCCTTCAATACTCAATCAATGTCAAGTGCTCAGGAAGTAGCTGCTTGATGTGAGACATGCAAACCTCCCCTAAATATACAAATATACTTGTATGATCTAAATAGACAAATCAAATCTCCTTAATATATTAGCAGAAGCCATTCTCTCCCAAGAGTAGGTGGGGAAGGAGAAGCCAGAGAATTTGCAAACCTGACCAAAGCCGGATACAAGAGGAGGCAGAGCCAAGTTGGAGACTCCTGGGCTCTTCCCTTTCCTATCCAGGCACCTTCGGATGAGCCTGAGTCTCAGGCGACGGTAGAGCTCATGATGGCTGGCTGATGTTCCTTGAGTCATGCTGACACTCAGGTCTGGGAGTCAGGGCATCCTTTGGGGACAAAAGGCACACAGAGTCCACTCTGGCCATGAAGATTGTGGCCTTGTCCGTCCAAGCGTCAGCTTGTTTCCAGATCCTGGTGGACCATGACCCAAGGGGAAGTTGCTTCTCTTACCAGTAACAGGTTTGAGCCTGAGGCGGTGGGGAGGCCATGGGTACCAGAACTGAGAGGGAAGGATGCGGTCCAGGCAGAGTGGGTCAGGATGGGAAACACAGCGTACTCAGCCCCCAAGGCTCTCCCCCCACCTGTCGGGTTCAGACGCCTGACATTCCACACAGACTCCTTTCCTCCTCTTTCCTTTTCTCTTTCTTTCTCTCTCTCCCTCTCTTCTTCCATCCCTTATATATTTCTACACATAATTATTGATGTACGACAATGTCCATTACGCTCCTTGCAACATTCAAGAATGTAACATAAACCTAAAACAGGCTTAGGTGTTCCCTCTTGAGCCTGGAATTTTATATCCCATTAAAAAGGAATAAAGTGGGGCGGGGGGGGGATCCTGGGTGGCTCAGTCGGTTGGGCATCCAACTCCTGATTTCAGTTCAGGTCATGATCTCACAGTTTGTGAGTTCAAGCCCCACATCAGGCTCTTTGCTGATGGTGCAGAGCTCTCTTGCCCTCTCTCTCTCTCTCAAAATAAATAAATAAACATTAAAAAAAAAGAATACAGGGAATGGTTGTCTTGCTCAGTTGGTGGTATATGTGACTCTTGACTCTTGAGCCCTATGTTGGGTGTAGAGATTACTTAAAAATAAAATCTTCCACAAAAGAAATAAAGGGCGGGGAGGGGGGGGTCGCCTGGGTGGCTCAGTCAGTTAAGCATTTGACTCTTGATTTTGGCTCAGGTCATGATCTCATGTTCGTGAATTTGAGCCCCAAATCACACTTCGGGCTGAAATTGCAGAGCCCGCTTGAGATTCTCTCTCTCACCTTCTCTCTGCCCCTCCCCTGCTCTCCGTCTCTCTCAAAATAAATAAACTTTAAAAAAGAAATAAGAAAGAAAGAAAGAAAGAAAGAAAGAAAGAAAGACCTTCCTTAATACCTTGTTTAAGGGGAAAAGCAAGGTGTACCCATAGCACCTGACAGATTGAACTAAGGTATTTATCTCCACTCTTCTGAAGCTCCCCCAAAATAGCAGTTAAAGGAATAAAATGACATAAGACGGAGCAAATGGGAGGGGGGACCAAAATAGATGAGAGAGATCAACAAATGTTCGACCATGTGTTCAAATGTTCACCTTTGATGATGAACACAGAGTGAACAAGTGGACCTAACTCAGCAGACCTGGAGAAGCTGAGACCTCAGACTGCAGGTGACGAGCCCACAGGAAGCAGGGGACTCATGCCAAGGCACCCTGGAAAGCCGCAGGAGTTGGCAGAATGTCATGAAGTGGGGCGAGGCTGACAATTATAGTTCTGGGTGAACTGTTAGACCCCCAGATCCACTTTTTCCAGTGGCCTTGCCTGTCCAAATGGGTTCTGCCCAGCGTCTCGGGAGCCAGCCAGAAAATGCAGGGAAGGACCAGAGCGACTGTAGACTTGGGAGCACCTTGCTCAGCACAGAGGGGAGTGAGGATGGGGGTGTGGACGCCAGACTGAAGACAGAGACGGATGACCGGAGAATTACGTGACAGTCTGCATGTGGGGTGTTCAGACCCCAGCCCTTCGCTCCACTACAGCCCCAAGCCGGGCATTGAAAAGTTATTCTCAGGGAAAACTGCCAAGGGAAAGTGACTGAAGCTCTGACCACCAACACTCCAACGCCGTGTGGGGGCCCCCAGAGGAATACCCGTGTCCTGGTCCCATCACCCCAAGATGGGGCCTCAGATGAGAAACCTCCCAAGCCCCAGAGCTTCTGATGGTGATGATTCACGATCGCATGCGCAAGAAAAGCCAGGATCACCAGATGCTTGATGAAAGAGTCCCCACGTGAAGGATGGACCAAAACAGAAAAAAAAAGGAACTTCAAGAAACCAGAGCAGGTGTCAGACAGGGCTTCGGATTTTCTTTTTTTTTTTTTTTATTTGTTTTTTTAACGTTTATTTATTTTTGAGACAGAGAGAGACAGAGCATGAACGGGGGAGGGTCAGAGAGAGGGAGACACAGAATCGGAAACAGGCTCCAGGCTCTGAGCCATCAGCCCAGAGCCTGACACGGGGCTCGAACTCACGGACCGCGAGATGGTGACCTGAGCCGAAGTCGGACGCTTAATCGACTGAGCCAACCAGGCGCCCCAGGGCTTTGGATTTTCAACCTCGGGCAATTACGTTCTGACTATTCACAATGAGCAAACATCGCTTTCATTATTTACAAAAAAAAAAAAAAATGGTTGATGAGCCTGTTGGCTGTATACCTTCTAGCTCGCAACTACTGTGCCAGGCGTTGGGCACCCCGAGATCCATTCACAGCCGCTGTCTCTGTGGAGCTAATAGCCTGCAGGGTTAGCACTGCTCTGGGCTGAGGTCATTCCTCAACGCAAATCCCTCGGGGAGGCGCAGACTTCTGCGTAACTCACGCTTCGGCCCCTTGGAGGGAGCACTTTTGGTCCCAACCACAGGCTTTGAAGCTTTTCTTATCTTCCCCCAAACTTGAAGCTGAGACTCCTTATCACTCAAGGTTTTAAACGCGTGCAGCGGTGGTGGCCTTTAGCTCGGGACCTTGGACCGGGACTCCCCCTGAGATGGGTTCCACTCAGCCTCTGGGGAGCCAGGCAGACAGGATCGGCCAAAACACACACACACACACACACACACACACACACACACACAAAACCCCGCCCCTTGTGGGAACATCTCAGCCCTAGAAGGGTTCCCTCAGCTCCCACTCAGAGGTTGTGCACAGGCTTCTATTTCAGGCACTTCCATCCACACTCCCCGCCTGCTGAGTGACTCCGAGGACGTGCTTCCTCTCCTGTGGGCCCCCCAAGGCCATCATGGGGTGCTTTGTCACATGCCCTGGGCTGGGCCCGGGCAGGGCCCGGCGGGACACGTCATACATCGTGCCCTCGTACACTCGTGTATGATTCTCACTCTCAATTCTGGGCCTTTGAGTTTTTCCTTTTTTTTATTTTTTATTTTTTTTATTTATTTTTGGGACAGAGAGAGACAGAGCATGAACGGGGGAGGGGCAGAGAGAGAGGGAGACACAGAATCGGAAACAGGCTCCAGGCTCCGAACCATCAGCCCAGAGCCTGATGCGGGGCTCGAACTCACGGACCGCGAGATCGTGACCTGGCTGAAGTCGGACGCTTAACCGACTGCGCCACCCAGGCGCCCCGAGTTTTTCCTTTTTAAAAAAAAAAAAAACTAGCGTGCCCAAGCTTTGTGTATTTCACTCATCTTTTGAAGGAAAACACTCTCATATGTTTACTCATTGATTCTACAAGTTTAATAAGCTGGGAGGAGCCCTTAAATAGTGATTGTGATGAATTGCTGGAGGCTGAGGGCGGGCTAGCTTGAGAATGAAAAGCCGCTGGGGGTCCAGTCTGAGGAGCGGTGTCAGGCGTTATAGATCTTCCCTCCGGAAGCCCCACTTCCTCCTCACGTTACAGTTTAGAGAAAGATCTCTTCAGGGGCGCCCGGGTGGTTCAGTCGGTTAAGTGTCCGAGTCTTGACTTCGGCTCAGGTCACGATCTCACGGTTCGTGGGATCGAGCCCCAAGTCGAGTTTGGGATTCTCTCTCTCGCTCTCTCTTCCTCTCTCTCCGCCCCACCCCCACTTGCATGACCTCGCGGTTTGTGAGATCAAGCCCCGCATTGGGCTCTGCGCTGACAGTGGGGAGCCTGTTCGGGACTCCCTCTCTCCCTCCCTCCCTGCCCCTCCCCCTGCTTCTACGCTCTCTCTCTCTCTCTCTCTCTCAAAATAAATAAACTTTAAAAAAAGTGTTACAGAAATTCTTCAGAGAGAAGGGACATGGCACAGGTCACAAACTCAGATCTGTATAACAAAGAGCACCAGAGAAGGAATAAATAAAGATACAATAAAATCTTTCATGTTTCTTATTCTTAATGGATCTGATAGATAAGTCTTCAAAGTAATAATAGCAACAACGTGTTGGGGGATTATAGCATATGGATAAGTGAAATGAATGACAGCAATGTTATGAGGGACAGAGGGAGGAATCGGGAATATTCTGTTGTAAGGTTAGCTGCACACTCGTGAAATGGTATAGAAGCTGGAGTAGGGGGCGCCTGGGTGGCTCAGTCGGTTAAGCGTCCGACTTCAGCTCAGGTCACGATCTCACGGTCCGTGAGTTCGAGCCCCACGTCGGGCTCTGGGCCGATGGCTCAGAGCCTGGAGCCTGCTTCCGATTCTGTGTCTCCCTCTCTCTCTGCCCCTCCCCCGTTCATGCTCTGTCTCTGTCTCAAAAATAAATAAATGTTAAAAAAAAATTAAAAAAAAAAAAGAAGCTGGAGTAATGTTAGTTGTAAACGTATATTGCAAATACTAGGACAACCACTAAGAACGGTTTAAAAGAAGTACACGGTATGCCGATATGCTGAAAAAAAAAAGAGGAAGTGCAATCTTGTGAAATGTTGAATTAAAACTAGAGAAGGCAGGAGCACCTGAGTGGCTCAGGAGGTTGAGGGCCTGAGTTCCACTCAGGTCATGATCTCGTGGTTTGTGAGTTTGAGCCCTGTTGACAGTGCAGGTCCTGCCTGGGATTCTCTCTCTCCCTCTGTCTCTGCCCTCCCCCCATTCTCTTTCTCTCAAAATAAATAAATAAACTTTAAAAAAATAATAAATATAAAGACACAGATTAAAAGTAAAAGGACGGAGGGGCACCCGGGTGGCTCAGTTGTTTGAGCGTCCAACTCTTGATTTCGGCTCAGGCCGTGATCCCAGGATCATGTGATCGAGCCCCATGTTAACTCCACACCGAGCACGGAGACTGCTTCAGATTCTTTCTCTCTCAGGCTTCCATTCTGAATGCTTCGTTCCTTTCTCTGATCTTGTTAGTTTCCACTCGGAGTATCCTCTTTCTTGAAGAGAAGGTCCTTCATGATGAGAGATTTTGAGATGCTTCTGTCTCCTCTGCGTAGTTGGTAAGTTTTGGGTGGTGAAGAGATGGCTGACAGGTGTCAAACCTTTTCCTAGGACTTTGCCAGGGAAATCAAAGACTCCCTGTAGGGAATTTGTGCCATCTCAAAGCTACATGCTCAGATTCAGCAAAAGAGAGAGGAGCAGCGTCAAAGAAGGGCAAGCAGGTGTGCTGACGCCGAGGACAGCCCAACGTACAGAAAGGAAGCAGGAGACTGAGCCGCATAGCCTTAGTGGAATTTTCCAGTGCTGCACTTGGGGTGGTGGGGCATTCTGGTTGAGTCTCCTCTTGTTTTATCAGGTGTTCATTTCTGTACTCCACTCCGTAACAGCCCAAATTGTCGGCGATCCATCACTACGTGGAGATGTTTCTTCCTTCCGTCCATTTTCAGTGCTCTTTGCATGCTTCCTCTGTCTGTGCTCAGCAAAGTTGTCAACACCATTTGTTTTCAAGACATAGCTGATCTAGCATCTGAGGTATCAGGGAGGAAGCCCCACCCATTCCCTAGTCTCAGCCAAATAATTACTGACATGCTCTTCAACCTTTTGCGGCAGGCTCTTTTTCTCACCCGGGGGATGTTTGTGAGTCTCCTTCTCAACCACCTTGTTGGTCAGCTCGTTAGTCTTCTGCGTATGTCCCTCCTCTACTCACTGTACTGCTTTGAATATCATTGGTTCAATAGAGGAATTGAAAGGCACCAGCAGTTGTCAAGCACAGAAAGGAACTGGCCTCACCACTTTGGATTTGGGTTGCCCTTGGCTTTCCTCACAGCAACGCCGTCCTGGTATATTCTCAGTGGATGCCTCCTCCCCATCCTTGTTCCTCTGTTCATTATGGGCAGCAATGAAGCAAAGACCCCTGGCACGGCATGCCTTTTCCAGTGGCGCCTCTTCTCCTTGGTGGTTTTCTTAAGCAACAGACTTTTCCACAAGACGGTCTACCTATGGTCTGCCCTGAGTAGCTCAATCTCTGCAGAGAAATTCCCTTCACCGCCATCGCTCTCCTGCCAAACTGAAGGCTGCTGCCAGCCACTGAGTCACCTGCCATCCAAAGGGGATGGGTGGGATCGGAAGGAGGCTGTAGGATCTCTTTTCTTTGTCCCTTCCTCCACCTGGGAAGGCAAGACCCACTCTGCCAAGGGCCCGCTGCATATTCCCTTCTCTCTGAGGAATTGGGATCTTTGTCACTGGTGCACATAAGGCAGAATCTTCCCGACCCCAGGATGTGGATTTTTGACACCGGTGATTCTGAATGGACCACAGGTTTTTCTGCAGCTCTTTTCTAGCACTTGTCGGCCCCCGTGCCTGGAGCGATTTGAATACTTTTTTCTTTTTTCTCCCTGTGCTATTTATCCTTGCAACTCCCCTTCCTGCCTTCCACCATCGTTGGATGAATGGATTTTGTAATTTTAGCTGTTGTATTTTGTGGACCGTTATTTTTTGTTGTTTTTCTGCGAGGCACATATATTGGATGTGGGAGGTGAAGGAATATCTCATTTGCTCCTGGTCACTCCCTTTATAGCCATCACTGTCTTGTTTCTTGTAAGTCAGGTTAGATTTTAGTCTCTCTTGCTCTACTGCAAAACGCAAACTTGAAGAGATGGGACAGGAGGAAAGACCTCACAGCCAGGTCTGCGGGTTTTGAGGAGTGATTTTCCTTCTTCCCCTTAATGGGGAAAAAAGCCTTTTTTTCACCGGTACATTTAAAGTTATCCAGCTGTAGGGAGGTACCAGTTTTGGGCAAGTGCCACTGCAACACCAAATGCTCAGAGAACCTGAACTTTTAACTCGAGATCTGAAGAGTACTGTTGGCTACTGCTGGGTCTGTGTGGCATTTCAAAGAAATACTGGTTGCTGCAAATAGGACCTGAAGGGGTAAACTTATTTTTTTAATGTTTATTTGAGAGAGAGAGAGAGAGAAGAGAGAGAGAGAGAATGAGCAGGGGAGGGTGAGAGAGAGAGGGAGCCACAGAATCTGAAGCAAGCTCCAGGCTCTGAGCTGTCAGCACAGAGGCCAACACAGGGCTTGAACCCAGGAACCATGAGATCATGACCTGAGCTGAAGTTGGATACTTAACCGACTTAGCCACCCGGGAGCCCCTGAAGGGGTAAACTTATTAAACCCATTAAGGCTGTGGGGGGAAAAAAAAGAGTCTCTCTCTCTCTCTCTCTCAAAATAAATACATAAACTTTAAAAAAGAAAAAGTAAAAGGATGGAGAAAGATATCCTATGCCGATACTAATCAAAATGAATCTGAAGCAGATGTTAACTTCAGACAAAGCAGACTTCAGGACAAGAAAACAAGAACAAGAAAAATGATCAGAGATAAAGAGGGACATTACATAAACATAAAAGTGTTAATTCTCCAAGAATACATGGTAATTCTTAATGTGTGTATACAATAGGACATCAAAATATTGAGGAAAAAGCTGAGAACTTCAAGGAGAAACAGACAAATCTATTATATTTGGAGACTTCAACACCCATCCAGGAACTAACAGATCCAGTGGGTATAAGATCAGTTAGAATCTAATTGAACTGAGCAACACTATTAATCATCTGGATCTAATTGACATTTATAGAACACTTCACCCAACAACAGCATAATCCACATTCCCCACAAGCTTACATGGAACAGTCACCAAGATGGAACACATTCTGGGCCATAAAACATATCTTAACCTATTTAAAAGAATAATAGTCATGCAAAGTATGCTCTTAGGTCACAATGGACTTAAACTAGAAATCAGTAGCAGAAAGATGGCTGGAAAATCATAAGATATATGAAGGTTAAACAACACACTTCTAAGTAATACAAGGGTCAAAAAAGTCTCAAGAGAAATGAAAAAATACTTCAAGCCAGATGAAAGTGAAAATACAACACCAAGATTTGTGTGATGCTTTGTTCTGGATATTTCCTTTGGATCTCTCATTCAGTTTACTAATTCTCTCTTTAACTGCATCTAGTCTGCTGTAAAATTCCTTTTTTGAGTTCTTATGTTCAGTTTAAATTTTTTTTTTCAGTTTTATAATTTATATTTGGATCTTTTTCAAGTCGGTTATGTCACATTATTTAGTCTCCAGTTCTCTGCAAATATTCATCTATTTTCTATCTCCTTGAACATAGTAAGCACAGTTATTTTAAAGTATGTGTCCGATAACTCCAACATCCCTTTTGGGTCTGTGTCTATTTCTTAGTTGTTTCTACTGGTTTTCATTCATGTAGTTTTGCCTTCTCCTTTGCCCAGTTAAATTTTATACCTATTTATCTTATTTACTTTTCCTTTGTGTTGAAGTATAACGTATGTACACTACAATGTATACATCTTACATGTACAGTTAAATGAATTATTATAATGTGCACACCTGTATAACGTATATTTCTATTATGGTGGAGAACAACTTTATCACTCCAGAAAGTTCTCTCGTGCCTTTCCCAGTCAATGTGTAACTCCTCACACCAAAACCACTGACTTTATTCTATGGTCATAGATTTAGTTTTGTCTGTGTTAGAATGTCATATAAATAGAATCACAAAGTATATACCCTTTAGCATCTGGCATATTTCAGTCAGCATAACGTTTTGAGACTCATCCATAGTATTGTGTTTATCAATATTTGTTTCCTTCAATTGCTGAGAAGTATTTCATTGTATAATTATACTACAGTTTGTGTATACATTCCTCCTGTTAATTGACTTTGGGTTGTTTCTATTTTGGGGTTGTTATGAATGTAAATCTTCTATGAATATTCATGTATAAGTCTCTTTGTGGACATATGTTTTTATTTTCTTTGGTGCGTTCATCAGTTCGGGCTGCTATAACAAAATACCATAGACTGGCTGGCTAAGACAATTAGCATTTACTTCTCACAATTCTGGAGCCTGGAAGTCCAAGCTCAGGATCCCAGCATGGTTGGGTTTTTGGTGACAGCACTTTTCCTGGTTTACATCTGACCATCTTCTCATGGTACCCTAACATGGAAGAGAGACTGATGTCTCTCTTGTCTCCTTTTATAAAGATACTAATCCTATTCATGAGGGCTCCACTCTCCTTCCCAAAGGCTTCATTAATTACTCCCCAAAGTCTCCATCACATTGGAGGTGAGGTTTTCATGAATTGGGGGGGGGGGGGGGAGAGAAGACACACACATTCAGTCCGTAACATCTGGATAAATATATAGGTGTGGAATTACAGGATCATTGAGTAGATGTGTTTTTAACTTTATAAGAACCTCCAAGCAGCTTTGCAAAGTAGTTGTACCATTTGACACATCCAAAAGCAATGTGTGAGAGTTCCAGTTATGCCAAATACTTGCCAACATGTGTTGTTGCTGGTTTCAGAAATTTTAAATATTCTGGTGGGCGTGTAGTGACAGCTCACTGTGGTTTTTATATTTTCCTGCTGACTAATGATGTTGAGCACTCTTTCCTGTGTTTACTGTCCATTTGTTTGTCTTCTTATGTAAAGTGTCTGAGTCTGTCATCCATATTTTTCTTGAGTTGTTTGGTTTTGTTACTGTGTTATGCAAGTTTTTTAAATATATTCTGGACGGAAGTGCATGTTCAGATACATGTATTGTGACTGTTTTCTACCAATCTCTGGTTTTGTCTATTTCTTTTCTCAGTTGAGTCTTTTGATGAACAGCAGTCTTTAATTTTGAGTAAATCATATTCTAAGACTTCATAAAAGAAGTATTTCTTTTATGGTTAGCTTTTTTTTTTTTTTTTAATTCTGTGTAGGACATCACTTGACCATATGTGTGTGGGTCTATTTCAGAACTCTGTTCTGCTCCACTGGATGACTTCTTTTGACCTGTCTTCAAATTCATATGCTCCCATACCTATTTTTTTTTAATTTTTTTAAACGTTTATTTATTTTTGAGACAGAGAGAGACAGAGCATGAATGGGGGAGGGTCAGAGAGAGGGAGACACAGAATCCGAAACAGGCTCCAGGCTCTGAGCTGTCAGCACAGAGCCCGACGCGGGGCTCGAACCCACAGACCGCGAGATCATGACCTGAGCCGAAGTCGGCCGCTCAACCGACTGAGCCATCCAGGCACCCCGCTCCCATACCTATTGATGTCTCCTTTGCTAGATGAAAATTTTAACTTTGCTACTTCCAGTTTTTGTCAAAGTGAATTGTATTCTAAAATCCCAGTTCATAATGATGAAATCTTTATTATACCATATATAATTGTAAGAATTATCTTTATCTCATTTTTTTCTGGACTTTTGCATCATGTGAATCACAATTATTTAGTTTGTGCAGTTTTATTTGGTTCTACTGATTTAATTGTTCTTTGCCTTTTGTTTTAGAACTTCATTTTTTGAGTTCTTCATTTTGATTCACTTCTTAGCTGGCAGGGATATTTCCTAATGTAGTATTTTTCAAAAAGGTTTTATGTAAGAGCCCTCCCACTACGCCCTCGCCCCCAAAGGAACCCACTAACATCTGTAGCAATTAACAATTTATTGCCTTTCAGCTCTAAATCCACCCTTCATATAAGCCTGGAACAGTTCTCCCTTGCCTGTTGGTACATGTTAAACTTTGTCGGTAGAGAGCGCTAGAGGAACAAGGTAGCGGGGAGAGGAAATTTCTGTTCAGGGTTCCAGGACCCCGGGGGGGAACCCTGGGGGCGTTCATACCCAGCTAGTTTCGGCATCACTCCTTGCTGGCATCTTCGTGGCTAGTTCTGTGGGTGCCCCACCTGTTTTCCAAGATTCTGCTGCACCTTCACAAGGGTGATTCCCAAAGGAGAGGTGACTGGGCCAGTTTCCGGTAAAGTGCAGCACTCAGTGCTCTCCCAGGAGCAGCTTCCCAAAGGTTTCTGAGTGAGCCCTAGATGGCTTTGCCATGAGTTCATCAGCATCCCCCAAAAGCAACTTCCTGGGGAAATTACTTGGGCACCCAACAGAAGGCTTCCAGCCAACAGCCCCAACCTGCCATTCTCTGCTCATCAATCTTGGCTCTCTGAGTATGCACCAGCTTTGTCCAGAAACAACCCAGACAATTTTTCTGCCACCCAGGGAGCTGTAACCATGCTTCCTCCAACAAGAGCTGAACCCCAGCCTTGGGTGCTCCCTCCCTTTCCAAGTGTGTTTCTTCTTTGTGTGTTCTCTGTCAGTCCTAGGAGATTCTTTAATCTTCCCTTCTATTCCCACTATGTAGTTAATTCCCTACACAAAATAGTTGATATTTCTTCTATCAAACCTTCCCTGTTCAAATTACTGTATGATTCCTCTCTCCTAGAGCAGAGGTTAGGGAAAACTGTGGGTCATTTTTTGTCTTCTCTACTCTGAATAGAAAGAAGCAATGGAATCCTAATGCTATTAACATCTCTGAATATTGCACTGGTTTCTAGAATCTTCACAGAGCAGGAATCCTGCAGAATTATGGCTTGCTGGAAAGGTGCTATGTAGGGTGAGGTCATTGTACACGCCATAACAAGGCAGTCAGACCAGTTGGAGAAAGTGTTGTCAGTGTTCCATAAAAACTGTCCTTCCTGACTTCTGCTCCTAGGTCACTGAGCCTATTGTTCTCTTATAATCTGTTGGTTGGAATCATAGTCCTGTTTCCCTCTTTGAGGTCCTTCACACCTGCCCTTAGCCATCCTCCCTGCCATTGCCCTGCCCAGGCCCTGATCACCTAGCCTAGGCTGATGGCTTCCTCTGGGGATGTGATGTCCCATCACCCCATTCGTTCCTGAGGGCCCAGCTTAAGCTTCACCTCCTGGGAAGCTTCCCCACCAGCTTCACCCATTGTTTCTCCCTGTTCTTTCCTCTCCAATGATCTGTGCTGGTCTTAAAGATATTTTCCTAAATCTGCTTTGCCATGTAACTGATCATCCCTACCAACCTGAGCTGCCTTGATGAAACCTAGTTCAGATTAGCCCAGGAAATGCACTTATTTGTGTGGAAATGGCGCCCTCTGTTGGCAAATGTATGTAATGACTGAAATTTTTTCATCCGCTGCTGATCTTCATTGACTGCCCAAAGCAGAGAGAACCAGTGATAGCCAAGAAAAATTCAGCCGCCCCTCTCCACTCATCCCATTGCCTTAGCAGGTGAAATTCAATCCACTGACCAACCCACCAGATTTCTATCCCTTACTATGACACTAGAAGGTTTCTGATGCTCTGGTCTCCTGGGTAACAATGTCTAACATTTTTTTGAACACTTGCTGTACATCAGGTATGGGACTAACTTCTTTATCTATATTATATCATTGTATCTTCAGAGCAATTTTATGAGGTAAACACTTGGGTCAGGTTCCCTAAAAGCAGATTTCAGCACATGTGGTCTACTGAAGAACTTTCAGGAGAAAGAAAAAGAAGCAGGATAGGGCAGGGGATGGAGCTAAGTGAGGCTGTGGTCTCAGCTGTGGACCAGCATCAGCCTGATCCTGCAGGGGAGCTCCAGAGCAGGGATTGTACCAGAGATAATCCTACCTTAAGGTAAGGGGGTTGGCCTTTCCTGCCCCTGAGTCAGCCAGTCACTGACTGCAGGCCCCCAGGCAAGGCAGCTTCCATTCAGCCAAGGGAACTCACTGGAAAGGAAGACCTGTGAACTGTTAGCACCAGTCTTCACACAACTGCGGGTCAACTAGCCCAGGAAAGAGGATCTGGCTGGGCACAAAGTGTCAGCAACAGTGTTTTTATTTCTACTATGCAAATGTGGAATTGGTAATCTTTCACATCGGTAAGTGCTTTGCAGAATTTAGCGTGTTTTCATCAATTCAATTTCATCTCATTCAATGTTGCAGTAACCTTGAGAGGTAGTGATTATAATGCCCCTTATAGGAACCAGGGAAGTGACAAGGTAGGAGAGTTCCTCCAGATCACCCAGCCAGATAACTGTCTTCTCTGTTTGTGAATAGCATCTTCTCAGATATAGAGCCAGCCGTTGTGGCTCCTACTTCAGATTCTCCTCGGTGATGTGAAGGTTCTAGTGGTCTACAGTACGATCGTAAAGCCCTTTTAACTCAGACTAAGTTCTAATGAAGCTGCCAACCACCCCTTCTGAGATTGGGTAAAAGAAAACATACTTCCTTCCCCAAACGGGGCCATGCCTTGCCTACGTGAGATTGTTCTGGGCTCACAAAACTCCTACAACACTCCCCAATGGAAAGAGCATTGCTCACCTGTTTTAGCAGGCTTCCTTGGCAAAGTTTCCTTAGAGGCGTCCCAAGTGGCCACAGTCTGTCAGAGGAGACTGGGGTGGGGTTTGGGGGCTACCTGAATATAGCCTTCACCTACCCCAAGAGGTTGGCCGTGTAGCAAGTCCAATGGCAGAAAGATGGAGTTTCCTGGATCTTAGGGGGAATATTGCCTCCATGACCCTCTCAGTGGCCTGGACTTTGGCCTCAAGGTGCCTCTGGATCCATCAAAGACCCCTGGGCTGCCTCGAATAAATGAGCATGAAGAGTTGCATTAGATAAGCTTCCCCCTCCACCTCGTCCCATGCCATCATGGTTCCAAGGAATGCTTCACACCCAAGACCTTACAGCAGTACAGCTGGAATACACATGGGTGCCCCAGAAACATCATATTGTGGTAGAAGAATGTGGGTTTAAGATCTCATTGACTCAGGTCCAAACTCCCACTCCATCACTTACTAGGTATCTCAGTCAGGGTGAGGTACAAATGAAGGTAACAGAAAACCTACACCAACATGGCCTTAACACGGTGGTTTATGTTTCTCCCGCGTAAAAGCCTAGAGGTAGTCTTCTTCCAGATCACTGTTCTGCTGTTCTTAGTGGGTGGCCCTTGTCCTCACGGTTCAAGGTGGCACCTAGCTGCCAAACAGCAAAATAGAAGTAGGAACCAAGAGGAAGGGGCAGAGGGCACAAAACAAACCGCTTTAAGGAAGGTTCCTAGAAACTGCCACAAGACTTTTACTTCTCACTGGTCAGAACTCAGTCACATGACCGTGCCTAGCCACACAGGAGGCTGGGAAATGTAGTCTCCTTTCTAGGCAGCTCTAACTGCCTAGACAAGTAGTAGACAATTATTGGGGAACTACTAATAGCTTCTACCACGGAAGGTGTGTGACCTTGGACAAGTCTCACGACCTCTCTGGGCACGGAGATAATGCTACCTTACCTTATACAAGCTGTTGTTAGTAACTGAAACCTCACGTGCAAACCATCCAGCCCAGAGCCCCGAGCATGCTGCGCACAACCTCCCTTTTTTCTCCTCTCTGATTCCAGGGTTCTGGAATGTGCAGTTTCCGTAATTCCTCTCAAATGTGGCCAGGGCTCCTGTAACCACTTTCTGAGTGTTATCCCCAACCTGACTCCCAGGGTCAGCCCAAAAATTTCCCAGGGCTTCTGCGGTTGGGCCTCAGAGTACTAGAATAAGCCAATAGTGACTTGCCTCATCCCCACGCCTACCCCCCCGGAATCTGTGAAAAGAGATTCTCCCCACCCACCTTTCTTAATCAGCTAGCGATTTTGCACAAGAGAACACTGGTCGGTCGCAGCTCCTTCACTGGAGCCTCAGATTCGTGTCCTGGTGCTGGTGGCTGAAGCCCGGGAGAGTCAGGATTATTCAAGGAAAGATCTCAGAGGTGCAAAAGCCTGTACAAAGTCTGGGGCAGCTCCCCTGACGAGGTCTCGCTGTGCACAAGAAGGGACCCGCTCCTCACACACATCAGACTCTTCTATCAAAAGACTCCCAAAGGCTGAGAGCGTGACCCTTAACCAGATGCTCCCCCGACCCCCAAGTTTAGAGCATAACCCAAAGCAAGTGACCATAAGTAAAAGCATTTCTTCCAGCCTCCTCTCGCTTCTTTGAAATGCACTCGAGGTGTACATTTTGCTGGGTTCCTTCAGAATATATTTCCCTAATTTTTTTCCGGTTAAATTAACTCTCCGGCAAAATATACCATGTTTTTCCTTCAGATTCATCTGGCCTTGGCCCAGTGTACATATTTCTTGGAGTCGCTGCATTATCCCCTTCCCTTCCTGCACAGCCTCATGCCATACAACCATGGCATCTTGGTCTTTGAACAACATGGGTTTTGCATTGCACCCGTCCGCCTCTATACAGATTTCTTTTGACAAATACACTCTAGAGCTGTAAATGTAGCTTCTCTTCCTTATGACTTGCGTAATAATATTTTCTTTTTTCTAGCTTTCTTGTAAGAATCTGGTATGTAACGCATATAGGATACAGAATAATGGCTAGTCGAGTGTTTATGTTTTCGGTAAGACTTTTGGCTAACAGTAGGCTCTTAATAATTAAGTTTTGGGGAGTCAAACGTTACCCTCGAATTTTTGACTGTGTGGAGGGTTGGCGCCTAATCGTCCCCCCTATGCTGTCCAGTCAACTGTGTTATCCTCGCTGCCAGATTTGCAAACTGAGATTCTGAGAGGTTACGCAGATTGCCCAAGGTAACACAGAGAGTAACAGGTTGAACTGGGATTCAGATCCCAGTCTATCTGGTTCCAAATCCTGGTCCTGTAATTATCATGCTACAGTAAACAGGGGTAACCCACGGCCCATACTGGAACTTGTTGCTAAGGGATCTTGGCCACACAGCAGAATGGGTAAGTAGGGTGTGCCGTGAAGGGAGTCTTCTCGCAGGTGAGGAGATCGAGCTTGGGGGACTGTGGGGTCATCGACCCCAGTGGTTACCACCAAATCAACCAAGCAAGAAGTCCGGAGGCTGGAGAGGTGCTGTGACTAATAACATGGGATCAGCTTGGGGCTCACCCATACACTCTTCATATCACCCTGGCCTCAAGGGCAGAGAGCCAGGACCAGGTAGAAGTGAGAAAGCCCTGGATCCCTAGGCAGAAACTCTGAAAAGAAAAAGCTTCTTTGGGAGCTGTAGTCAGTCATGAGGAATTTATTTCAGCCTGAAATCTGGGGGTGTCCAGGAGAAGGGACACCAAAGTGGTCCCGGCCCAAGAAAAGCAGAAAGAACGTGGACGCTGTCTCAACCTGTAGGTTCTCTAGAAGGCAGAAGAGGGGCCCCTCACTACAAGGACTAGTAAGTGGCCCTTGTAATCCTGGAGAGGCTGGGTGTCGAGGAGAGGACGACACAGGAGACTCCTGACATGGAGGGAACGATCCAGGCCTGGCTCCCCGCCAGAGACACCATCCTGGCCTCAGCCTCAGGAGTCCCCCAACCTTCACCTTTGGGGCCATTTCACCTTCGCGTGTAAATTCAGTGTGGCTCCCTGCCTGAGGATGCGATCTCTTGGTAGGTCCATCTGGCCTGCTTTTCCCATGATTGAGAGCTCCCCCCTTAGGAGGGCCATGGCAGGCTCCTTCTCCTGGACCCCTGGTTCCTACCACAGGACCCTCTACCTTCTAGGCACTGATTCCACAGTGATGGGTGCCCGCCTTGTCCCACCGCCCCTGTCTGACCACGTACCTGTTGAACATCAGTAATTCCTTTGGCCTAGATGCTCACGAGTGGGCCTAGGATGTAGAAATGGCTCCTCAGCCTCCTTCAAAGTAGCTTTCCGTGTCACACAGCCACCTCGGGCGTGTTCACACCACTGAGTACGAGGAGCTGCTGTTCAGGCAGGTCACGTGGAGCCCGATGGTGTCAGCGGTGTGGCGTTGGCCACTGTGCAGCCAGGGAGAACATGGCAAGGGGGAGGCCTTGGCCAATGGAGACGAGAAGACACTGCAGACTCACCAGCAGGGGGAGCCGGGCCTCCGTGTTGGTCTATGCCGCCCGGCTGGGAGCTGGGCACGTCTCCGCAGGTGTTGCTCCTGGAAGGCGTGTCAGGCCAGGAAAACGCACCCGGTCCCAGGGGCCTAAAATAGCTGACGGTGTTTATTTAAAGCCAGTCACCCTATCTCACCAGCTGACTCCCCTGGGTGTGTGCGTAGATAGAAGTACTTGAGTGCACAGAGTGTGCGACAAGCCGAATGCGGGGGCAGTGGCTCCGTGTGGCCCTGGGTTTGTCCTGAGTGGAGGGAAGGGGCTTCTCCCGTCAGCCCATGTCCCGGGTTCCAAGCAGTGGCCAGACAGCCTGTTTCCTGGGCTTGGAGAGGGGGTCCCTGGTGCTGGGCAAGGGTCTGGAACACCTTGCCTCTGTGTTCAGTCCAGAAAGGAGTCACTCTGTAGGTCCTACGATGGGAAGGACCCGCTCAGGTGTCCTCTAGAGAAAGCCCCTGGAGGCAGCCCGGCGGGTGACCCCTGTGGCACACACACACACACACACACCCCTTCGCTCCCGCTCCCCAGTCAGTGTAAATGGGCCCAGGATGGAAGAAGTCTCCCTTCCTTCTCTTGCCAGAGGAAAGGGACTAAAGGTTGCAAAAGAGCTCTCAGGTTCTTGGACAAGAAGGCAAAACAAAACAAAACAAAACAAAACAATACAAAACACAAAACGAAAAGCTCAGCGAGATCACGGTCTTGCCCTGAGGCCAGAAATTGCTCAAGTCAAATCAGCCAGCCTGGGCTCTGTCAGTGGTGAGCCCTGGGAATGGACCCGGCCTGCGTGGTCCTGACGGGGACAGGTTCAGAAGCATGGCCTGGGTCCCAGGGCTCTGGCCTGAGGGGGAAATGCTGTCCGCTCCACAGGAAATGCAGGAGAGAACAGCTTGCAGGATGCAATTCTCCCAAAGACGAGTCAGACTGTTTCGAGAAAGGCCTGAGGCCCCACGGGGGCAGAGAAGGCGAACTCGGCCTGCCAAGTAGACAAAGTGTTCAGGGCCTTTCCACCGCCCAGTCAGCGGCCGGCTCTCTTCTTGCTTTCCCGACTCCTCAGAGTGCCCCCTTTTAAACACTTCCTGAAAGGCCACTGTGTGACCATCCTTCCCAAGTTGGGGACACAAAGAGCTTACAGAACAGGGCTGGCGCTGGACAATCACCACAGAGTGACAGGCCCTGAGGAAGCCCCTTGATGGGAAAGGTACCAGGGAGGACCAGCTACAAGGACACCTGAAGGAAGCAGAGAAGTTGTCGAGGCCGGTGACAGGAACGAGGCCCAACTGCGATTCCTGTCCTGGAGGGACTTAGGACCAGTGGGTCAGGCAGGCACAGCTGGTGGCGCTGGCGACCAGGCACACCTACCTTTATTCTGTGAGGTAGATCAGAAAGTGGAGCTCAGATAAGTTAACTAACTTACCTCAGGACACACAGCAAGGAGCTCTGACTGCACGTCCCAAGCCTTGACTGGTTCTTTCGATAGCTTCTGCCCCTGCCACCGCCCCAACCGCCCGAGGCAGAACCTGGGTGGGAACAACAGGGCCTGACTTAGCTTGACGGGCCTAGAACTCGTTTTCCTTTGATTTTTCAGGTTCCAGGGTCGGTTAACTTCTGGGGGGCCTGGCTTACAGCACCAAACACACAGGAGGTGGAGGGGCCAATCATATGCCCTCCCTGGAGAGGTCATTACCCAAGAACGTAGGCTTCCGAGGCTGGGACTTGGATGATGCTACTGGGCGTGACCTCGGCCACGTGACTTCTCCTTGTGGGACCCGGCTTCCCGACCTCTCAGTTGGGGCCCCAACTCAGTTGAGGCTGTGCAGAGGATTAGACTTGAGCTGTGTTAGGTGACTGACGCCTTGCCCGGCGTGCAGACGGGACTCCGTAAATGGTAACTGTTTTGTTATCATAGTGATGTGGATTTTAGAAGTGTCAAATTCAGGGGCCTCATTCATGTAACTATGGCGCAGCGAGGGTGTAGGATGACGAGACCTCATAAATGGATGGCTGTTATAGCCCAGGGGCGGCAAAGACCAACTTCACAAAGAGGCCGAGGCGGGAGGCTTCCCACAGACGCTGGAAACAGGTCCTCGTGCGCCTCTGCCCTCCTGGGTCCTCCCTCAAATCCCGCTGGTCCCCCTTTCCAGCTCGAGTGCACAGAGCTTTTCCAAGGGTCCACTCTGGGCACTCCGGGTATGGGAGCTGGGCAACGCAGAGTGGTCTGCTCCCCGACACTCCCCGGAGTGCTTCTTGCCTGGAGAGTGCTCCTTCCCGGAGTGCTCCTTCCCGGAAGATCTGAGGGCCCCTGAGGAGTCTGGAGATTTGGGGTAGCTGGGTAGGAAAGAGGCTGTGGGTAGCTTGGTTGAGCACGAAAAGAAAAAGGTCTTTTCTTGTCCTCTGATGGCCCCCTCCCGACGGTGATCCCTACCCCACATTCTGTACACAAACCCCTGAGGGAGACAGGCAGTCCCCAAACAGGTCTTCCTGGGGAGCCCCGATTCAGACACACCCTCTAAGAAAGCACACTCAGGCTGGGTCTCCATCCTGCTGCGGTTAGGAGCCCGGGGGGGCCGTGGAAGCATGCATCAGCCTGGAGCACACGGGCCAGTCATGTGCAGCTTACAAAATCCCCGCAATGCTACCACCTTAATCCCTGCTCACAGCAGGCCTGCGGGGAAAGCAGAGCAGGTGCTTGGTTTGGGGTTTTGTTTGTTTGTTCGTTTGTGTTGGGCATTTCAGAAACTTTTATTAGTAGTCCCTAAACCTCAAGAATCAGGGGGTTTTTTGAAAAGTGCTCGATGCGTAATGATTCAGCTCCTGAGCATTTCGTTAAAATCCTGCCATGTTCTAGATCGTGTTCAACCATCTCAATTTGCTAAGGCTGGGAGTTTTACTGCCTCCTTCGTTTTCTCAGGTGCGGGGAAGGGGAGGTCGTACCGTGGTATAGACCCTGCAACCTGCAGATTTGCCCCACACCAGCCTCGACACAGAGGCCACCACCGTCGTTCAACCCGAAGTCAGTGCGGATGTAGGAATTGGGATTCAAGCTTAGAGTCAAAGTGGATGATCTTATGCAGATATCGTAGCCTCACACGCTTGAACAAATCTCTCTCACCGTGCTGCGGCGGGCCTCCCGCGATGCTGGTGACGCAGACAGGCAGCGAAGACATGCGACGAAAGGCACAGGATCTAGAGCCAGACTGCCTGGCCCAAATCCTGGGGAAGATAGTGCCATGGGCCCGTTACCCAACCTCTTTGTGTCTCAGCTGCATCATCTGTAAAATGGGAGAGCAGATTTTTTTTTTTTTTTGATTAAAAATGTTTTATGGGGACGCCAGGGTGGCTCACTCGGTTGAGTGTTGGACTTCGGCTCAGGTCATGATCTCGTGGTTTGTGAGTTGGAGCCCCGCATCAGGCTCACCGCTGTCAGCGCGGAGCTCACTTCTGATCCTCTGTCCCCCTCTCTCTCCGCCCCTCCCCTGCTTGTGCTCTCTCTCAAAAATAAATAAGAATAAATTTTATTGAGGTGCAATTGACATACAACGTATTAGTTTCAGGTGTACAACGTAATGATTTTGATATTTGTCTATATCCCAAAATGATCACCACGATAAGAGTAGTTAACATCGTCACCGTATGTAGTTGCAATAAAATTATTGTTCTTAGAACGAAGGCTCTTAAATCCACTCTCCTAGCGGCTTTCAAATATACAATGCAGTAGCATTCACGGCAGCCCCATACTGTACATCACATCCCCATAACTTATCTCTTTTATAACTGGAAGTACCTTTTGGCTCCCTTCGCCCATTTTGCCCACTCCCCCCGGCCCCCGTCCTCCTCTCTGGCGACCACCAGTCTGTTCTCTGTATTCACAGGCTTGGTGTTTTGTTGTTGTTCCACGTATAAGGGAGATCACACGGTAGCAGGTGTTTTATTCCCATTTTCCAGATGAGGAGACTGAGGCCCAAGAGGGAAAGGACGATATCTCTCACCCGGAAGTCATGTGAAGAGCAGGACTCTGCTGTCTCCCAAGGTCCCTGCAGCTCCTGATGAATTGGGTGGCTCAGGAGGGCGGCCTGGCTGACACTGGGCTCCACTTGGCTGCCTGGTGAGACATGCCAGGTCCTGGTGCTCCAGAGGAGAGGCGGGTGCCCAGTGCCCTCCCCGATCCGGGCCCCGACCTCTGGGACAGGGCTCAGCCTCACAAAGAACTGCCAAGAACGTGGGCTCCCCCTCAGCCTGGAGCAGAAGGGGTTAGTAAGCCCTTGGGGGGCGGGGGGCTTCACTCTGCGAATCCCTGTGAGTCTGGGTTTTCTCTGTTTTGCTGTCCTCCTGCTTTTTGCTTTTTTTTTCCCCCCAGAGTTGACAAGAGAGGGAGAAACTGATGTAAATTTCTGAGCTGGGGATGTGGAAGGGGAACTAGGCTGGACTCTGTGGCACCTCAGCATCGATTCTGCCCTATTTTATTTTATTTTTTATTTTTCTATTTTTTTCAACGTTTATTTATTTTGGGACAGAGAGAGACAGAGCATGAATGGGGGAGGGGCAGAGAGAGAGGGAGACACAGAATCGGAAGCAGGCTCCAGGCTCCGAGCCATCAGCCCAGAGCCCGACCTGGGGCTCGAACTCACGGACCGCGAGATCGTGACCTGGCTGAAGTTGGACGCTTAACCGACTGCGCCACCCAGGCACCCCGATTCTGCCCTATCTTAGCAGGTCTGCTCTAGCTGGGGCTTTGAAGATCGCCATGGTTAAAACCCACGTTGGTTGCCCCATCTCTCTGTCTCTAGCTGTCCGTCTGTCTGTCTCTGTCCCTGTTTCCTGTGCCTTTTTTGTCTTTCTCTCCATATATACACATATGTGGGTATACATGTATATATTTATATACATATACTTGTATATACCGTATCTACATATTCACGTGTGTATCTCTAGATATGCATATACATATACATATATATTGTCTTTCTCTGCCTCTGTTTCCTCTCTCCTCATTAATCTAACATAAAGGTCATAGAGCTTCCCATGGATGGGACGAGGGTCATCGTATCCACTCACTACCTCTGACCAGGGTGGTCCCTGAACCACTGGAGGAGGGGGGGGGTTAGGTTTTCAAACCCACTTCTCCTTTTCACCCTTGTCACGGGGGAGTCACACAGTCTCCATATCTCCCCCTTTGGCCAAACTCACATCCTTTACTCGGTAGTTCAGACACTGGCCTTGGAGTCCTAGGGGGAACATGGTAAGATAGGTCAGATCCCGGCCCTGCCCTCTGGGTGATGAAAGGTGGTGCTTGATGGGACTGAGCCTTGCCAGGGGAGGGGAGGAAGCAGCAGAGGCAGTTCAGGGAGTGTGGCAAGACGCTGCCATGGCCCTGCGTGAGACTCGAGCCAAGCACCGTGTCGGAGTCTATTTATAGGCACCACACGCAGAGATACACATGCACGGGAGAGTACTGTTTGTTTCCTGGAAACACGTACTGGTTCTCATGGTCTTACCAGATATGGCGAGCAGAGTCATCCCGAAGCAGGGAAAACCACGTCCTCCTGCCCCGGGCATCCACTGCCCCCCCCCCCCCCCCAACCATCTTTGGAAAACAGATCTGACCGAATCTCTGCCCCTGGGAACCCTGCGGTGATTTCCCCTGGTTCTCAGGAGGAGCTCTTTCTTGGGCAGGCCTGAGGCCTGGCAAAGTGCCACGGCTCCACTCCAGCCTCCCGGGCCTCTCTACACTCTTCCCAAACCAAAGCACCTTTCGTGCCCTTCTCTGGGTGTGCCAGACCACTTTCTACCTCTGTGCCTCGGCACACACAGGGCCCTCAGCCAGGAATGCTTTTCCGTCCCCGATTCTTCTGGTCCCCTCTTCTGCCCCTACTCCAGCCCCGGCCCCACACCTTCCCCTCTGAGGTGTCTTACCCCCCGTATGGCAGCCCGGTCCTCTGAGGGCTTAGGACTCTGCACACGCATCTCTTATAACTCTAGTTATTTCCACGCCTATCTGTCTCCTCCTCCAAACCATGCATTCTCCAAGGTCAAGCACTGTCTCTTACTCATCTTTGCATCCCCGACATCGAGTCCACTGCCCGACGCAGGGTAGAGGTGCAGCAGAGAGTTGCAGGGGGACGAGTGGATAAGACGGTCACAGCGGAGCTGCTAAGGGCTCAGGGTTTGCTTTCGGGGGAAGATGGGGCTTAAAGACCAGCAACAGCACTTGAGGGTTTTCAAGGTACTGAGCCTCTCTGTCAGTTTCCTGGTCTGTAAAGTGCATATAACAATCAAACCTCACTTCAACGATCATTGCAAAATCTGAATGATTGGCACACGAAGGATTTCACGTGGCACCCGGTATGTGCGAACGTAGAATTTTTCTTACAACCCTCGTTTTGTCTGTCAGCAAATCCGGTAGGCCCTTCCCTTAAAATATCCAGCCACTTCTTATCTTCTGATTGCTAACAGCCCATCCCAAGCTAGCATATTCTCTCACGGACGTGATGGCCTCCTCCTTGGTCTTGCTTCCACTCTTGTCCCACATCATCTGTTTTCAACACGGCTGCCAGAGGAGATCCCTTAAATATGTAAGTCACATCTGGTCACTCCTCTGCCAAAATTCTCCTTTGGTCTTCCTGCCTCACTGGGAGTGAAAACCCAAGTCCTTGATAGGGCCTGTGGGGCCCTCTGTGATTAGTCAATGCGATCTCTGATTCCACCTCCTTGCCTTCCCTCTTTTGCTGCTAGCTCCGGTCACACTGGCCAACGTGCTGTAACTCAACCCTGCCACACACAGCTCGGCCCCAGTGCCTTTGAACTTGTCATTTCGTCGACCTGGAATTCTACTCCTGCGACTCCCTTGCTTACTTGGAGCCTTCACTCAAATCACCTTCCCCGTGCAGCCCTGGTTGGGGTGGGGTGGGGGGAGGGGAGGGGGGACATTGTCACCCCATTCCCTTGAACCTCTCAATCATATACTTGCTACCAACACCTTCTAACTCCCTTCTCTCTTTGTTAGCCTTTATCATGACCAGAAATCTAGATTTCATTTATCATCTTGTTCAGGGTCTGTCTCCCTCAACGGAATGTAAGCTCGAAGAGAGCAGGGACTCTGCCTGTTTTGCTCTCTGCTGTGTGCTCAGCCCCTAGAGCGGGATCTGGCACAAAGTCAGTATTCAGAAAGTGCTCTCTGGAATAAACAGATCATCCCAGGAAGTTTTGCTAGAGGGGAAGTTTCCCCCCTCTGTCGCCAGAGCTTGGGGCCCCCAGACTGCCCCGGTGAGGGCTGGTATTGCTGTAAAATACTGGGACAGCGGCATCGGGGCTGGGCCGGGGCCCCTCCTCACTGCCCCTGGGCGGCAGAACTGACTCAGGAGGCAGAACCCCGAACGAGGCTTCTGTCCTCAAACTGGATTTTCCCCTTCTTCCAGCCCAACCCAGCTGCATCTGGTAGAGGCTCTGGCCGGGAACTCCAAACTCATCCTTTTCCCTGGAGAGGCTGGGCATTGGGCCTGGGCTCCAGGAAGAGGAAATGGCATGTGAAGATCCCCCACAGCTCGAAACCTGGGGGGCACTGCCATAGCCACCCCTGTCCAGTTTTCCTGGGGTTCCCACAGGGCCTTCGTAGGGGAAAAACCAGGGCCATCTTTCTTAGTTAGACTCGGTTTCCTAAGAAAGCACCACACTCATGGCTTCACATGTCTGGGCCCAACCCCAACCCCAGGCCTGCTAAATGAGAGTCCCGGAGGTGACACTCCCCCCAGCCCCCCACTCCCGCATCTGCCTTCTATAGCTCCCCCTGGAGGTTCAAGCGAGACATGAAGGTGACCTCCTGGAGCCGAGATGGTGACCTTCTCACATTCCAGCCACCCTATCTCGCATCTCACCCCCTCCCCTGCTTCATTTTCCTCCTCAGCACTTCTCACAATGCAATCTGATACAGTATGTGTGTATTTCCTTACTTATCCTGTGTAGTATCTGACCTTCCCCCGCCCACCCCCACCCCTCACGCTAGGAATGGCTGTTTTGTCTGTTTTAGTCACTGTTGTATCTCCAGTGCCTACCACAATGCCCAACACACAGTGAGTGCTTTAGCAAATAGTTGTTGAATGAACAAAGCCTTCCTTGATGAGATCTCGCGGTGAAGGAGGGGGAGCGCAGGGAGGGAGACAGCGATCCTTTGAAGATCAGTAAGATTGTCCCTGCCCTCCCGGGATTCTCCGAGGCCCCAGGCAGAGCAAGACCCAACAATCTCACATGAGCTTGGGTTGAGTCAGCTTCCACCTGCTACCTGAATATTGAGCCACCCTGCACAGAGTAGGGATAATGGAGCCGGGGACGAGCTGCACGTTTTTCGCCTCCCAAGACTCCCTCCCTTTTGCCTTTACCACTCCCGCCCCTCCTTAGGCCCTCTTCTAGCCAGCAGACCTCCCTGGGCTACTCTCCCCCTCCCCCTGGCTCTAAGGAGCACAGCGGCCAGCGCTCGACGGTCGGCGGCCAGCGGGGCTGCAGTATCGTCACTGGGCCCCTCCCAGGATCCTTCCTGCCTCCCTGAATAGACTTCGGGTTTGCCAACAGCACAGACCCTATCTTATTCACCTTCGTTGGCCAGAACCTACAACCCAGAAGGTTCCCAGTAAGTCATGAGTCTGTGGCTCTGGGGGGAAAGAAAAAGCCCATGGAACACAGTCATGTCCGGGGCTTTGTGTATGCTAGGGCCCAGCGGGCACCCACCAGAGGGGTTTCCTCCATCGACAGCAGCTCTATCATACAGGGGGTTAACTGTGAAGCAGGGGAGTCACAGCGACGTGCCTTGATGTTGGGGCTAAGGCACCTGCCTATTTCCTCTGACCACTACCTCTGGCAATAATGGCCAACGTTTATTGAGTGTTGACTGTGGGCTAAGTGCTGTTCTAAGCATTCCATAAGGATTATCTCATTTAATTCTCATACCATTTTGGGGCAGTGACTATTATTATACACATCACACGCCAGTCAGGACCTGAGCCATGGTGGGGATGGAGGGTATGGAGTGGTTGGTGGGGTTGGGGGAAGCCCCAGCACGGATGCCGAGGGGGCAAAGGAAGAGATGGGGGGAGAGGAGGGGACTCCACCAGCAGGGAAACCCCTGGTTCACACGAAGTCCCATGAGTTTTTCCGCGCAGAGAGACCTAGCCCCATGTCTATCATGCCTCCGATCCTGATGCCACAGGGTCTCTGGCGCGTCCTTTGAGATTCCCCAGTCTCTACAAGCTCAACCTTCAAACACGGAACCCGGGAAGCAAGGATCTAGGCTTGTGAATATCCACATGATACGCTGGCCGTTTCTTGGTCCGTTCAACCACTCGGCTTCTCGCTTGAATTAGAAGCAAAATAATAATGCGATCTCCCTTCCCTGTCCCTGTTCCCCACAGCCTCCCACAGAGGTCTCCCCTAGAGGGCAGGGCCAGGTCAATTTCACTCTGGGAGACCTCTCCACCCTCCCTGCCAACCCCAAGACTAGGAACCTCTCTTGGGCCTCTGGCCTTTGCTCTGCTCCCAGACCTCTGCCTCTGTCCTGAGACCACTCTGTCCAGGCTCCCAGCTGTGAGTGACGCATCACATACAGGGGCACCGGGTGCTCCTGGCTACAAAAGAAGGTGGGAAGGTGAGGACTGTGACAGAGAAAATCAGAGAGCAGGAGAAATCGGAGATGGCAGCAAGGCCATGCCCTCCCTCCCAGCCTGGAGGCCGGGTCATTAGACAGGGTCTGTAAATAACATCTGAGTGGCCTGTGGTGCGATGTCTGAACCATGACGTTCTACTCCCCAAATAGACCTTGACTGTGTGCTCCAGGCATTCCGTGGGCCCTGGGGGGAGGCACTGGAACCTGTTCCTCCCCCTCAGGGTACTCTAGAGGGCATGGGGGCATGGGGACCCCCAGCTCATGGGTTTACGGCAGGGTTCTGCCGAAGGTAGGGTAAGAGCGACCTCTGCAACATGCCTGTGTCCCTGGAGCACTCAAAGTCCTGTTTTCAACAGTTCGTAAGAGTGACCAATACTGTTGTGTTTTCCCCCTGAAAAGGACCGGATCCAGATGCTCTGGGGTCACTACAGTGGTCCCAAAGGAAGTCCCTGTGTAAGCCCTACAGATATTCATTCACTCCTGCCCCTGGGTTCTGGGCCTCCCAGGAAGGCTCTGAGAGAGTTCAGTGGGCAGACCCCGAGTGCTCACTGCTGGGGGTGGCTGAGAAGAGGCAGGGTGGAGGAAGACACGGCCAGGGCCACGTACAAGTGCAGCCGAATGTTCTGTTCCCATTACAGTATCTCCCCCACCATCCTCCACACCTCCTGCCTTCCTGCCCTTCTCGCTCCAATAATCCCTCCTCCTCCCTCTGCAGGGCAGAATCTGCCATCTGCCGCCTCCCCCGATGCCCAGGGCCCTGCCGGGGTAATCTAAACGACTTGGGTAACCAAGATAAGAGTCTTGCTGCAATTAAACATTGACAGGCCTGAACGTGGTGCTCGGTTGCAGAGAAACTCCCGGGTCAGTCCACAGGGAGGCAGAGAGACCACAGCAGCTGGGCCATTAAAAATGGATGGAAACCAGCCCCTTGCGAAGGGGCTGTGTCTCTTAAAGTGGCAGTTCTCCAGCTGGCCGAGAGGGAGGGACCAGGAAGACCCAGAGAGGCCAGCAGGACCCAGATCCACGGCTCACTGCTCCTACCCTTCCCGTTCTATTAGTTGGGTGGAAAGAGCATTGGCTCTGACATCAGGCATCCTTGTTTGGGTCTTAGTTTGACCCCATAGCACGGCTTTCAGCACCCTGAATCTTACTTTGTTCATCTGTAAAATAGGCCTACTTCTTATCTAAAGCTCTTTATAAGAATGGACTGCAGTAGCATATATGAGTTATCCGGCACAGTGTCTGGCCAACAGAGATGATTACTGAAAGTGAGCCCCCTCTCTCCTTTCTCCGGGAAGGGGCTGACTTTCTCCCCAGGCTGAGGTGTCCTCAGGGAGCTGCTCTCGGAGTGGGTGGGACCTTCCAGAGACCCTGGTCTCATTACACGTGTGCTTGTCTATCTCCCCCGCCGAACAGGAAGAACCTTGAAAAACAGCTATCTCGACCACTGCTGATTTCCCAGTAATGTCTGGCATAGACTAGTTGCTTGAAGAATGTTAAATTGAATGCAACTGAAAAAAATTGAAAAAAAAAAAAAAAAAAGCCTTTAAAAGGACTCAAATCAGGCCAACAAACGGAAGGTTTGTTGACAAAATGTCCAAAGACGGAAGGAACAGAGATCCTATGGCACAGGGAAGGTCATCACAGGCTGCCCAAGTTCACGGATGGTCTGACACCCCTACTTCATAATGGAGGGGACTGAGGCCCCGCGAGTCAGCCGTGGAGCCCAACATTTCACTGGGCTCCCGACTCCTGGCTCTGGGCTGGAGAGCTGGGGCTGGGACCAGGAGGCACTCAGCCCTCGCCTGTGAATAGGGCAGGACTCTCTTCCCTGCCCCGGTGCCTGGAGGGGTGATATGACTGACCTCACAGAGTCACACAGAGTCAGCTGAGCGTGATCCTGGAGCCAGGTAGCTCTCTCTGGATGTCCAGGCCAGCACTGTGCCCTCTGCGCCCCCTCCCCGGGGCACCCAGAGTTTCCTGTTTGCAGGATAAAAAGGTCCTCAGCTCATTTTCAGTCTTGGTTCTAGAAATTGCACCCGGTACTTCTGAACTCTGGGAGGTCAGGCTTTAGGAGGGAGTCTTTGAAGAAGGTAGAGGATGAGCCCTTTCCCTACACGCTGCCCCAAATCACCCACTGAATCAATCTGTTATTAAGTCGCCCTGTCACTGTGGGACCTTGAACTCTACCCCCATGGAGCCACCTGGTAGCAGTGGGGTGGCCCAGGGGCCAAGCCGGATGGGCCCCTCCTCAGCCCTGAGTGGCCTGCCAGAGCAGGGGTCAGGAGTGGGAGATCCAGGCCCAGCCAGCCTTTCTGAGGAGTCCAGCCTATTCTGTGGGATCATCGTGAAGATTAAATCACGTATCATGAAGGTTAAATGCGAAAGTTCTGGCTGATAAACACTATCAGTATAAAACATATTTGGCTGGTAAGGGACTGAATGAGTCAGGTCAGAGACACTTGGCCAGGCAGGTTTCCCACACTGAAGAAATTCTCAGACCTTCCACCTTCCAGGCCCCCAGACCAGCTGTTATCCCCCCCTTGGTGGTGGACCCTCCTGTGGCCTTCACTGTCCACAGGGGACGGGCCTTCTCCTCTTGCTAGACCTGGAGTTCAGAGGCCAGAAGAAATACCTGTATATATGCTGGCCTGATTTCAGTGGCATCAGAATCAGGGAGAGAGCCTCATTTCATAATAGCAGAGAAATAGATTAGAAGGCCTCTTGAGTGAGGTCCTATAATGACACTATCTATTGAGCCCGAAGTGTTGTTGAGACCCGTGGCCTCATTAGTCACAAACAATCGTGTGTGATATGTGTAATTCCCGCCTTACAGATGAGGAAACGGAGGCGCAGAGACTATTAGGGAACTTGTTCAAGCTAAGAATTGAACCCGGGCAGCTTGACTCAGCAGCCCAAAGCCCTGGCTCCTCCTTACACGATGCTATCTCCATTTGACTACTCTGGGGAGCCTGCTGCCTGAGGGGGAGCTCTTGTTACAATGATCAGGCCCGAGGAAACTTCTCTGGACCTCTGGAGGGAGATTCAAATCTCTCTCCCATCCAGTTCCGGGTCTGCTTGATAAGCTAGGCATAGAGATATGTTGTGTCTTCTAGAACCTTCTGCTCCCCGGGGCGGTTAGGGTGTTTATTGGAATAGGGCTTCCCGCCTCAAGGGCTCATCTGCCCCAGCAACACGGGCAGCGCATTGATACAGCAGTGACAGCTTTCAGACAGGGAGCCACCGGGTGCTGGGGCTGCTTGCCTTTTGCCACACCTCCGAGAGAAGAGACCAGCTGGGCAGGACAGCCACTGAGAGCTGAAAACCTGAGACCCTTGTCCTTCTCTAAAAGGAGAGATTTCCGCAGCCCCTCTCCTGAGGGCCCGGCTCTGCTTGGTTTTCTGGGCTCCTCGGGCAGGCAGCTGCCCTCTCGAAAGCCCCGTGAATCCCAGATTCGCTCGATTCATGACGAAGATACACAAAACCCTTCTATAGCCAGAGCGGGATTTGTCCATCAAGTCCTAAGCGGTAGAAATAAAGTTTTGCCCCAAGGAGCTGTCTGGCTGTGTGTCCTCTCCAAACTACACACTTTGATTCCCTACACTTATTGTTGCCCTGTGCTGCGGGGCAACAAAGAGGCACCAGCCGGCCGTGGATCAACAAGGAACAAGCTTTTATTCTCATGACACTAGGAGCGGGCAGGAGCAGTTAAGGCAGGCGCACAAACCACAGAAAACACTTGAGGATACGTGCCGTACCCCACAAGAAACAGGTGTACCTCTCTGTGGCACAGCCTGAGTAAATGGGCCCTGAGTGAGATGCACTCAGCCACCCAAGGAGGGAAGACTATTTGGGTTTGAGGAAAGGATGGCCCCTTGTAGAGTCGGCAGTTCAGGTCGTAGTGACCTGGGCTCGGTGGGGCTGGCAGGTGGAAATAACGCGTGAGCTGGCACTGTTCATAACGCGCCTTCGCAGCCACATCTCATCTCGATCCTGACGGCCACTCTGTAAGCAGGCTTCATCACCCTCAGAGGAGGAAACTGAGGCTCAGAGAGGTTGCTGAGTGGCAGTGAAGGCAGGGCGGCTGACTCACATCCTTTCCCCCTACGTGGAAAGCCGGCCCTCCCGGAGGGTGAACGCCTGGCTTCTGCAGAAGCAGCTTCCTCCCAGCCTCGGGCAAGGCCCTTCGCAGACCAAAGTCATGGTGCTAAGAAGTGAGTGTGTAGAGGGCCACACTGATGAGGGCTGGTGTCCAGACAGCACAGAGGCAGCTGTGAGCAGCCGGGAGCTGATCGCCCAGGGAGGGTGAGGACAGGTCTGGCCCAGTGGCCGGCGGGGCACCCCAGGGGGACGGGTGGGGCTCCAGCTAGCCCAGGGGCAGGGGCTAGCCAGACAGAAGCCGGGCTGTGCCAAGGTCTTCAGTCACCAGAGGTGAGGGCACGATACAGCCCGCCTCATTTTAAACCAATCGGCAGGAGGACAGCTGTTTTCTGTTTCCTGAGCCAGCACCTCCTGTGCCTCTTGAACAGGTGGCCTGGCCTTGTGTGGGTCCAGGAGGGCTTGGGTTAGTGCTGCAGCTGGGAGGAAGCAGAACTTGTGGCCCGAGCACTTCCCTTTTATTCTTTTATATTTGCTCTCTTCCCGAAGAGGAGGGGAGCACGGAGGCTGGAGGCTTTCAGAGGCTTCTCCCAGCCTTGGGAACCTAGAGCAGCACCGCTCAGCACGACCGCTGGGGGTGATCCTGGGCTTTGGGAAGGGCAGGGGTCCCTGAGGCCCAAGGGTGCCTTCCCTCCTCTGCCTTCCTCTCTTCTCCACCCCCTCCCTCCCAGGGGACAGAAGTCCGCCTCCCCAAATTCTGTTGGGCCACCTGCCTTGGCCTCCGTCCCTAGGATTTGCTGATAGACGAAAAGGAAACTAGCTTTTACTGAGCCCCTACTAGGCGCCCTGCCCTGGACACTGGGGAAATGAGGCAGACAGATTTCCCGCCCTATGGAGCTGTACACCAGGGAAGCCAGAATTAAACAGCCGTGAATCCTGAGGTCTGAAGGGAAAGCCATCGATGGAGCCGTGCACAAAATGCCCACAGCTGTGAAAAGAGACGGACTCAGGTCCAGGAGAACGGGAACAGGAGGGAGAAGTCACCAAGTAGAGAATGGGTAGCTGGGGACCTTGAGTTTATTTACTCCTTTTGAGAGAGAGAGAGCATGTGCACCATGAGTGGTGGAGGGGCAGAGAAAGAGACAGAGAGAGACAGAGAGACAGAGAGAATCCCAAGCAGGTTCTGCACCATCAACGCAGAGCCCAGTGTGGGGCTCGAACTCACACCGTGAAATCATGACCTGGGCCGAAATCGGACGTTCGGCGACTGAGCCACCCAGCGTCTTTTGAAACATGTTTATTCCCCTGCCTCTCACGAGAAGAGAAGCCAGCCAGAAAGTATACTCCCCATTTCAGGGGTAAGGAAACCGAGACACAGCTGGGACATGAATACCTGTGGTGTTTCCACACTCACTGCTCCTTCATCAAGGTCAGGCTGGGCCCCGGGTGGAGGAAGGGGTGGCTGAGGTGATTAGGCGCTAGGGGAACAAGAGAGTCTAGGGGCGGGGGGGGGGACCCCGAACACCTGGCAGTTCTGGCTAACTTTCCCCATGGCGTCCTAGAGAGGGCTTGTTCAGTCACCGCTGCTGCTACGAAAAGTAGTAACAGCTACGACTTGTTGCTTCTACATGTCGGTTGCACATATATTGTGCAAGAGATGAATAGTTTATAAGCACAATCACTTTGAATCCTCCGAAGAACCAGTAAGATAGACACCCGTATTCTTTAAAAAAAAAATTTTTTTTTTTAATGATTACTTATTTTTGAGAGAGAGAGAGAGACAGAGCACAAGCAGGGGAGGGGGAGACAGAGAGGGAGACACAGAATCCGAAGCAGGCTCCAGGCTCCGAGCTGTCAGCACAGAGCCCCACGCAGGGCTTGAACCCACGAACCGGGAGATCACGACCTGAGCCGAAGTCGGACGCTCAGCCGACTGAGCCGCCCAGGCGCCCTGACACCCGTATTTTTAAAAAAAATTTTTTTCTTAACATTTATTTATTTTTGAGAGACAGAGAGAGGCAGAGTATGAGCAGGGGAGGGGCAGAGAGAAGGGGAGACACAGAATCTGAAGCGGGCTCCAGGCTCTGAGCTGTCAGCACAGAGCCGGACGCGGGGCCCGAACTCACAAATCGCGAGATCATGACCTGAGCCGAAGTCGGATGCTTCACCGACTGAGCCACCCAGGCGCCCCTCGACACCCGTATTCTTATTTTTCAGACAAGGAGATTGAGGTTCAGAGAGGTTCGGCAGAGCTAAGACTTAAAAGTCCACGTTCACAACCACTGTGCAGGACACTTTTACCCAGCCCCAGGATGCTGGCCCTTGAAGGAAGCAAGGCCTCTGTTCTGCACTGTCTTCAATTCCCAGCCTCAAAGCCGTTTTCGACTAACCACCCTGAGCCTGGGCATCGAGGATGGTGTCCACAGTCAAGGCAATCCTGGGTGAATCCTGGGCAGATCCCCCACAAAGGAGGGCCGCTATCTCTGCCCCTGCCCCCCGTTCTCTCTCTCTACGCCTGCAGCTTGGGCACTTCTCCACCAGCAATCCTCCACAGGGGAAGTAAAGAGCGGAAGTGGGCCTTAGACAGGGCCGGGAGGGTGGGTAGGTGAGCACTGTGGGCGGGAAGGGACAGTCTGGGAAGCCCTGGGGACTTTCCCCTGGGCGGAGTTCCTCCCCCAGAAGGGCCAGCCAAGTTACCCAACCGCAGCTCAGCCTCTGCCTGAGTTTCTGGCTCTCTCCTCTGTGTCCGACTTCTCTCACACCCTCTCTGCTTCCCAGCCCCTCCCCTCCTTCTTGGGACCCTTACTCCTCACTGCCCTCACCCTCTCCCTCACAAATTCGGGTGACACAGGCAGGTCTCTAAGAGCCACGCGCCAGCAGGCTTCACCTGAGCACAGCCGGAGGGACGCAGACAGGAGCACCTCCACCCCCCACCCCTGCCCGAGAAACCTGGTGGAAATGCCAGGCCTGAGTTTCTCTCCTTGTGGTTTCCAGGCCTCTGCCTAGCACTAGGCATCCCGAAAACTTCCTTTTTAAGGCTTATCCTCCGTCAGCCCGTAGGCCAGACCTCTTTTTATTTGACTTGGCTCTGGCGAGGGTGGGAGGGAGGTGGCTTGGTAAAAAGGGAAACCAGTCCCTTACAGCAGCGCCCCTCCTGAGGCTTTTGGCAGGGGGGTGTCTCGGGGAGCACAAGGGGTGTGAGCCGTGTTGTTCGTTTAAGGGAAAAAAGAGATGCGATGGTCTCCCAACACACGGCAAAGCTCCTCTTCTGTCTCCAGAGTAAGAATAGGCACCATCATCGTAAGTGAAACACACATCCTAAGTGAAATACACTTGGAGACAAAACAATCAGCAGACGCACTTGCTCGGCCCAGGACCCGCGCCACCCCGGGGACAGAAAGTACCCACGCTCCCACATTTACACCGACACCCAAGGACCGATGCTCGATGATGCTCCGGGTTGGCCGCCCCGCAGGGGTTAAAGGGGTTAACCTGCCCCCGCTCCTCCTCCCCCCGCCCCCCGCCCCTGTCAGTCTGCTCAGCGTCACTTGTTTTCCTGCCGAGGCGCCCGCTCCTCCCAGCCGCCCGCTGACGTGGCCGCTGGTTCGTCACAGCCCCTGCCGACTGGAAGCTCTGCCCTTATATGGGTGTAGACTCCGGAGGGGCCGGGCGACAGCTGCCCCCATCCCCAGCCAGGCGCTCTGCTTCCGAGCAGCTCCCAGGCTGGGGCAAAGGTGAGCCAATTTGGGGAGAGGACGTGGCATTTCTATTTGCTTCGAGAGCTAGAGCCAGAGCCGGAGCAGGAGCGCCCAGGCGGGCAGTCTTGTCACCCAGACGTTAGCTCCCTGCATCGTCCCTCTTTGGGCTTCTCCAGATGAAAGGGGCACAGCTAGGTTGAAATGCAGAGGAGGAATTGGCCTTTAATGGATGCACTCAGTTCCTGAATTCCCCGTGTCCCTGAAGTCCAAAGCTGTGATGTGGAGGCCAGTGTGTGTAGTGGGAAGGACCTCCTTGCCTCCGCTGGCTGACCTTCAGCCTCCTGATGCCTCCAGGCTCAGTTTCCTTGCTCGTAAAGTATAGAGGATACTTGCCTTATGGATCAGATGAGCCTTCCACTTGTTGGTGCAAAACAGCTTTGTAAACTGTGAAGCCTTGTGCAAAATGACGGTCACTTTGTGCCCTGGAAGAACTTGTTCAGATGCCCCTTCTGAAGAAGGCAGGAGCAGAGGGAGGTCCACATGCTGACTCAACCTCTAGAACCTGCCTCTCTGGGGCCTCACCCAGCTGCTCTGGGAAGGCCCTTTGACCCTGTTGAAAAGTCTAAGTTTTGTAAACAGAGTCACCTGGTGTTTTCCCTGGATCCCGAGGCTGTGAACGGCTGTTTGGGGTCTCTGGTTAGTAAGCAAGTGGTGAGTGAGCTTGCTTGAGATGACCCTTCCGGTTAAACCGGGGAGGGAAACCAGAATTGCCAAAAGCCAGCAGGCCAGCCGTCCTTGTGTGAATGCCTCGCACGGTACTGGTTGGGCCTGTCTGACCTCCAAATGCAGCTCAGGTGCAGGATTCCCAGGCTCAACATGCTGTTTCCTGCTGGACACCGGCCGCCTGCTAGCAACTCCGCTCCAGCCCCTTCCGTTAATTTCAGACTATGTTTGCGCAATGCTCATCGGCCCACACTTCTCTGTCCACTGGCTGCTTGGCATACGGTGCCTTCCGTGGGCACGCTTCCTCCTCCTTGGCAACCTGAAGTTCCCTGAGGGCAGGGGCCATTTCTCCCCAAGCCAGACCGAAGAGCCCCCACTCTCCAGCCCTGAGAATGGGCACCAAGTCTCCTTCCTTTGATCGCTGGCTCTAAGACAAAAAGGACAAAAGGTGTTCAGATCCGGGGGTCAAGTGGTTGATTTATGAGCCATATGTAAATGGCAGTGAGTCATGGCGAGAACCAGACAGGGCGAATGAATCTCTATAGGGCTTACTCTCCCTCTCTTCCTCCCCAGCCCCTGACTTCAGTGATCCCCATGGAACAGCCTCACTGCCAAGTAGATTGCATGGCGTGCAGGGAGGAACCCTCCTTTGGAGGCGGTTGTCCTCTTTAAGTCAAGGCACTGGGGGGCAACACCCACAGCCATGCTCCCGATGGGTGAACTGCGTTAGCCGAGGCCAGCTGCACTTTAGGTGCTGCTGGCTAAGAGTTGTTCAAAGATGCATTCCAAGATGTATGGGAGATCCAATGCTTTTCCTCACACTTTTCCAGATTCCTCCAGGAGTGGGGCTGGACAGCAGGGAAGATTTTCCTTCTCATCATTGTCTCTGGCTTTGAGCTCCTGTTTTTCTCCAGGTGGACCAGATTGGGAATCGTCTTGCTGATCCCTGGGTGTTCTCGCTATTGTGAGCTGTGGATTTCAGTCCTTTTCCTTGGTGATTCCTCCTGTTTCTTTCACAGAGTAAGTCAGTGTTTTCTACCCCCCACCCACACTTCTGAGCCTCCTTATGAATTCAGTGAAATAGTGAAAAGCCTTTGTGTATTTCAGTTCTTAAGCAGAGTCCTTCCTCCTAAGCCGGGCCAGGCTGGACAGGGGTGGTGGCCTTCCTGGACTTCTACGTATTTTTACATAAGGATGCTTACTTACTATAGATTCTTCTTTGAATTCAGAACATGGGGGGCAGGGAGTTGTTATCTGGCTAGGAGCTTACCCATTCCCACTGAGATCATCATCCTGCTCAAATCTGGGGGCTCCCCCTTCTCAAAACCCTCTTAGTCCTATCTCATAGCATTCCTCTCTCCACTCACCTCAGGAGCTTCTGCCAGGGGACCCGCCTCCCTGCCTGCAACTCCAGCGCTGGAGGGAGGCAGCAAAAACCACCTGCAGCCATTTGTATGACTCAGAGGACTCAACCCCTGACCCCAAGGGAGTTGTTTGAGCCAAGAGGGAGGGAGGGTAGGAAACTGTCAGCTGAGCACAGAAGGAAAGATGGGAAGGATGTTGCTTGCTATTTTCCCAGCCATTTATCCCTGACTCTGATTACTCCCACTGTCATCATGGGCTCTCATTAAAGCCCAATTGAGGATGGTACTAACTGCCAACTGAGAATAACTTCAGATCCCTTGGCTCCAATATTCCAGCATAGGGATTCACACCATAAATTTCTTCTTGAGTTCAGTGTGCACATGCACACGTGTGTGTGTGTGTGTGTGTGTGTGTGTGTGTGTGTGTGTGTTGGGGGGCATTAATTTAACAGGCTAACTTGAATGCTTTCTTACGTTTCACAATGGAAACTATATAATGAATGTATTCCTTTTTTGCCTTGGTTTCCTGGAATCTCAAAGATAATTAAGGGGTCAATAAAGGAACGAATTCAAACACATGAGCAAATACCTAACGTTATCTCTCTCCCTCATACTACCAATTGGTTTCTGATCTTTAACATAATATAAATATATACATATAATTGTCTTCTTTTATATGTGGTTCAATATTTTAAGCTATCTCAAATTCTTCTTGGAAAGAAGCAAAATATAAATTATAAGTGATAATAGTTAATATGTACTGGCCACTATTATGTGCCAGGCACTAATCTAAGTACTGTAAACTCATTTAATGCAACAGCTCTATGAAGTAAGAACCACTGTTAGCCTCATATTATAGATAAAGAAATTAAATAAGAAGAAGGAGAAGGAGAAGGAGGAGGAAGAGGAGGAGGAGGAGGAGAAGAAGAAGAAGAAGAAGAAGAAGAAGAAGAAGAAGAAGAAACAACTAAGCACAGAGAGGTTTAATAACTTGCTTAAGATTGCACAGCTAGAATTTGAGTCCGGGAAGTGTGGATCCAAGGTACGTGCTCTAACCACCACACTTGAATAAATAAATTACAAGCTAGTTCAGAAGTTTAATTGTGAACATCAGGGTCAGTCATCAGAACAAGGCTGATCTACTAAGCAGCTGAGACCACCCATTCTTAATCTGCAGAGAGACTCCTCCCCACCAATTTATTCTTAGTGCTGGGGGTGGATACAGTAAGATTTAGAATCCTTTCCCATCCTTCCCCAGGCCCACCTCCGCCTTTTAGTGCCTTTTCTGACACGTCCATCACTCTATCTGTGCTTACGTTTTCCTTCACTAATATGGGAAGAATAACGTTTTCTCTCTTTCTACATCACTTGCATGGAGATATGAATTCAACCAGATTCACTGAGTCCCTACTATGTGCTAAGGACCAAGGTGTGTGCCAGGTGCTGAAGTACAAAGGTAGAAGCCAGACCCCGCCTTCAAGGGGCCCCAGTGGCACAGGGCTACGCAATGAACCGCAACACCAGCATATGAGCTATGGAGTCATAGACAGAGAAGGAAGTGACTAATTGCAATGGAGAGTTGGAGGTTGTGGTGAATCCAGGAAAGCTTCACAAAGGAGGTAACATAGAAACCAGGCCTTGAAGGAGTGAGTAGCCTTTTTGATGGGCAAGGAAGTGGACAAAGACAATTCTAGGCTGAGCGCATAATATGAACAAAGACACAGTGGTTTCCAAGGACAAGTGTATGTTTAAGAAACAGAGAATCAGGTTAGTGGAGCTTAGAGACTGACCCAGATTATAAAGGCCTTGAAGGCCCAACAATGAATTTGAACTTCCTGTAAAGAGCCTTCAAAGGTTTCCAAGCAGGAGAGAGAGAAGATAAACCTGTGGTTAGAAGGAGCTCTTACAACAGAGGATAGACTGAGGAAAGGGCGTGAAGGGGCGTACTCCAGGCAAGAGAGACCACGTAGGAAATCGTTGTGATTGTCTAGGCGAGATCCGATGGCAGGGAGCGTTAGTGGTGCTGAGTAGAAGATATTTCAAAAGGATGATTGGCAGGGCTTGGCCCCTAACTGGATGTAGGGCATCAGCTCAGGAAGGAGGCCTCCTGGATATCTGTCATCGAATCAGGAGATCTGCAATGTGGCTGGTGATCACATAATCTCCCGGGCCCCCAGGAGTCATCAATGCCGAGCATAGATCACAGATTAGGGAAGAGAGAGGGTGGCTCTCCGGGCCACACTCTCTTGTTACAGATATGCAAACTAAGGCTCAGGGCCCCGACTCCCAGTCTGGCCATCAGCCCTCTTCCCCTGAACCATATGGATCAAACGCTCAGCCTCCCCTGGATCTGAGCCACAGTGCGCTTCACAAACACCTTGGGCCTGGAGCCAGGGGGCTGGAGGAGGGAAGCTCTCCTTCAGATTCTTCCGTGTGTCCCTCTTTCCCGAGTCTGTCTTTCTCCACACTTGAGGCCCCACCCCAGGGAGGGTGGGGGGCTGTCTCTGGCTGTCCCAGCTGTGATGCCAGCTTCCTGCCTGCCCCAGACACTCGGCAGCCCCGGGAGGCCCAGCCCCATTATGGTTCTGCCCAAACAACATCTGCGAAAGCTCTAGCAGTCTCGGGGCCTCTCCTCTTGTTTGCTGTCTGGAGATGAAGGAGGTTGATCCCGGGCCCCCAGGAGTGAGGATGAGGAGGGTTTACAACGTGTCTGCCCTCTAAGTTTGGGAAAGAGGCAATAAATTCAGCTTCAGATCTGCTGCTGCCTCCAAGTCCGTGTGTTCCCCTGATGAGTTTCCGGCACTTTCAGTCACACCTTCTAGTACCATTGGAGAAGACCCAGAGGGTGGAGGTGTGGGAGGTCACATTCTTGGGCGGGGGGGAGGCTCCAGGATAATAGACTTTTAACAGATAGTTTCCATCCTTTTGCTCTGGTGATACACCTAGGGAGTCACAGAAGCAAACACACACCGCTGGGGACCTTTCCAGGCAAATACTGGTCTGGCCATCTGTCCGTAGCTCCCCTTCACCCCCACCCCCCCCCCCCCCCCCCCCCAGCTCCTGCCTCACCTCTTCTTTGCTCTC